>NC_135522.1:5943888-6270833 GCF_051989575.1 Stigmatopora nigra
TGACCTCTTCAGGATCTCTGTAGAAGTACAGATCAGGCATGACTTCCCAGGGATGCTCTCTGGAAATGGTACCCCTCATCCGGAGAACCTCACGGGCCAACATCCACCACATGAGACCCACAGAGTGGTTACCCTGAAAAAGACATGTTATTAGAAAAACAGAAAATGCAATTTATGGAGAAATACAACTGTGTTGAGAGTATGTTTGTTCTGTACAACAAAGTTCTCTAAAAGAAATGGCGTATTACCAAAGCATGCACCCTCACCTTGTTGTTACAGGGGATGGCAATGTCCACATATCTCAGCGGGGAGTCAGTGTTGCACAGAGCAATGGATGGGATGTTCACATAGGAGGCCTCAGTCAGCGGCTGGTGATCAGCGCGAGGATCAGTCACAATCAGGAGGCGGGGCTCTCTGAAAGCAGCCTGGATCTGATTGGTGAATGTACCCGGGGTGAAACGGCCGTGGAAGGTGGTGGACCCCGTGGCGGAGGCAAACTTCAACACAGCTCGCTGTAAAGGGAGGAAATATGTTAATTCACTTATCTTTATTTCACTTGATTACAAATGTGGCTCAGGTCACTAGTAAAGCCCACCAATGGGACATTAGTCCTCAATGGGTTTAAACGTAGCCAGTTCCATGATTACTATTGCACACTTCCGACACCTGAACATTGACAACAATGCCAAGCTTTAATAGTGTGCTTTTGACTTTTTTTCTGACAAACTACTGAAAGTCACCTGTCCAGTGTTCCTGGAGGAGATGACACAAATGTCAGCTGGGTTTTCGATGGCAACAATGGCTCTTGCAGCCAGCAGCAGCTTCTCCCAGGTTTTTTTCAGGTTAATGATGTACACACCTTGTACACAAAGAGATGGGTTTAATGTGCATTCCAAGCCAGATGGAGAAGTTCTACACAAATATGGATCTTCACTCACCATCACTTTTTCTCTTGTAGACATACTGCTCCATTTGGAAGTCCAAGTTGGTACCACCCAAATGGGTTCCTGCAGCCAGGAACTTGAGCACATCTTCCTCCTTCATTTGGAGGGCATCTAGACTTCCGGACATCGTGACCGCTTTTCCTGAGTAACGAGTGATGTGGAAAAGCTGTGGAAATACGGGGCGCATTAAAGCATTGAATTCTGTTGACAGCGATAGACGTCCGAAGCAATTTGATCAGTCAGTTTAGTCAAAACGGATTGGACATCAAGTGACGTCAATGGCAGCTCTACGGCTAGTGTATCCATATGGTTGTCATGTATTTAAATAGATTTAGATCACCATCCTATGCAATGATTCAAACCAACTTAATCTACCTGAGCCCCGTTTATATCATTTTACACTGTCAAAAGTACACTAAAGAGCAGGGGAAGTGTGTATAGACCGCGTGTCACAAGCTACTTAGCTTCATGTGTTAGCCTATATACTCACAGCGATTCAAGAAGAACCAAAAGCAACAGATCTAAACTTATACATCACTGTGTGCGTTTGAACGAACGGTGGGGCTCTATTTTGGTTCATTGGTCACATTAGATGGTTTATTAGTCGAAAAATACAGTTTAAGCACTCACCACGAAACAACGCCGTATGGAAGAACAAGCAAACGATGGCAAAAGAGGCCGCCTAGCGGTAGTGACGTAGTATATATACTTTGTTTCTGAGTTTTTGATAGGTTGAAGGACAACATCCGGGCTTTCTGTAATTTTGCTACTATGTCAAAAGGGGGCAGTATTAATACCACTATGATAGAACACGGTGAGGACAGGGGGCAATCGGAATGTCATCCCATATTAAGAGAATAGAGATGGAAAGACCATATTAAGACAATGCTGAGATGCTGACTTCTAAGCCAAAGTCTGAATTGTGTGGCAAGCGTGTTTATTTGTCAAAGATAAAGAGTTCCAGCCAACGCGACCGTATAGTGTTCAAAGTGTCCTTTTGATGAGCCCTGAAATTAAATTGTAGTGGACATATTTAGAGGTGCTTCACAACAATAATTCAGTTAATCATAGGCTGGCAAAAAGAAAAAAAATGTACAATTCTTTTAATTCATAAATTAACTAGTGTAAACAAAGACCATGTTTGTCTATTTTAGTTGTAGCACAAAAGAAGAAAATGTCAAGTGTATGTCATATGTCGTCTCTATTTATTTTCAATAAATATCGTCCAACCAACATGACAAATAAATTAAAGCTAAATTCAGGTCTCCTTTTATTATTATTAGTTTTTTAAAGATTTTATCAGGTGTACTTCTACTCCTTACTCAAGCTATGGTGTGTATATTTCACTTATTCCCATTTGAGTAGTAGGCTGAAGTTAAAACTGAATATCACAGGTATCTTCAGTCCATAATTCAACATGCCTTATGACATAACTGCCATATCTGTACAGTGCATTTCTAGGTCTCGGTGTTCCGTAGACTCCTTCTGTTAAATTATTGACAGAGTTTAAGAGCAGGATAAGAAGTAGACAACATTGGTTGACATTCAAGATATTTTTTTATTGCATTATAAAATATAAATACCTGCTCAGCTTTTTACAACATATACAAGCACATATCATTTATAGATATTGTACTGTGTGAAAGGACTACAAACTGTTAACTGTTAATGGTAAAAAGCAGCCAATAGTTAAAAGCTGTACGTCAAAGCCTTTTGAAGAAAACTGGCATAGTATTCATATATACTACTATTATATACTAGAAGTTTAGTACTATATATGTTTGACCGACTTATGCCATAACTTCTTAAGAGCACATTTTAAAGCGGTGACCTTTCACCACATGTGCAATTTCCTCATTGATGGTAAATTGTCTTTTGCTTAATAACAAGAATATACTTACTTCTCATTATCATCATTACTTTGTGACACCTGACCTTGTGTCTTGATTTCAAATCGATTTTCCCTTTCACGATTTCAGTCCGATATATGCCATCATCTGTTCGTAGACGGTCCATGCCATGGCAGCCACCAAAGTCCTCCGAAGAGAGCGTGGCACAGCCCCACGTAAGAAACCCTTAAGTCCATGTTCCTTGAAGGTTCAATAAGGGAAAGTGTTATACATATACAAATAAATTTCAATAATTTAAATCCTTCAGTTTAACACAACCTGTCAATGGCAGCAATAAGTTAAAGAGACAATAAGAACAAAAGACAGAGAAACCTTAAAGTTTAAAATAGATGTATTGTCATGTAAAACTAAAGTAAGGCTCATGGTATCATCTTATTGTACATTGTGTTTATTGCTGCTATCAAAAAAAAAAGTTCAGACTTGAATTTTTGACTCATATAACAACATTTTCAATGAGTGACATACTTACCAAATAGATGTATTTGACCGCATCGATTGTCCTCATGGGAGGGTTTACTTGGACGAGTGTTTTAACGACATCGGCTGGCTGGGTGATCAATGACGCCGAAACCCCTGCCACGATCCCGCAGCCGAAGTTAGCCAATGGGCCGAAAGCAGATATGTGGATCTCTGAAATTAAACATATGCATTAAAAGTAGTCTGAAACCAACTGTCCCGTGTCGCTAAACATACCAGTCGGCAAGTTGCTCTTCATCTGGCTGTAAAACATCACATATATGCCAGAGAATGGAACATCTCGGAGGAGAGTGGCTATCATGCCAGAGTACAACGCCGCGGGGCCTTCAGTCTGACACACACTGCGCAGAGCCCCGGTGACGCTCTCATAGCGAAACCTGCCACACTGAACAAAGCACAAACACTGAAAATAAATCCAGGAAAAGCAATTGTTTCTGTGCTTTCTCACTTCATATCGAGTCTTGATGACCGTTACAGGCAGCATGAGGACCCCAACAACTGTCCTGGCCCCACCTCCAAGCATCACCGCCCCCAATGCTCCAGGATGCTTTTCTTGGAAGAACTGCTGCTTTAATGAATGGTAAGTGCTGAAGTAGAGCCCCACACCAGGGATGGTTCTCATGAAAGACTGTTTGATCATAAAAAATAATCAAGTTGAGTGATTAATTTTTAAATAATTCACACACATACTGTTGTGTTGTCAGCAGGGAGGAAAAAAGCAGGCAAAGAGTCTATTCAAGTAAAAGTACTGTTAGAATGATGAAGTTTTACCCAAGTACTGGTATAAAAATCTATTCAAAGTAAAAGTAGCTCATTTAAAATGTAACTGCTCTTATGGTGTTGTAAATGATGTTTATATGATAGTGTGTATTGCCAATCTAACCGGTGAAACTCCTTTCCACAATCCCGTCAGCTTCTCTGTCCGCACCACATTGAGGAGCACTCTCATCATCCCTACATGGACAGAACTGAAAAATAAATAAACACATTGTTAATAAAGGTATTCTCTTCTCTTGTAACCCATTATAGGGCCATGGACTGTATTGGGTGATTTAAAAATGAGTTGCTGAGCAAAGTGTTGTCCCTCACCCAGGCTGAACGCTACTTTGCAACGTCTGCAGGCGTGTCTTGATCAGGTCGAGTGGTTGGAAAAGCAGCGTTGAGCAAGTTCCACTCAAAGCGCCGCACATGAAGGCTTTGAGGGCAGGGTGGGCCTTGAAGAAATAGACAATGTCACATAGCATAAATTACCATCATGTGAAAGGAGATTGCACAAAGTATGGAGAAAATAATGTTGAGCTGTTGAGCATACAAATGAAATTTCCATTGTTGATCTCAACTGGAATGGGTTTCTCACTCAATAAATGCTCTTCGTCCTGGAAAAAAACACTTATGTTAGAGAAGTACACACAAAATTACAAATCACCAGATTGTTACCAGCTGACTTGACATACAGCTATTCGTTAACAAACCAAAGGGCGTTCATTAGGATTTGGCGTGGGCATGAGAAAAAAAAATACACATTTTGTGCAATGTACAACATGCCCACGATAAAGATTGTTTTTGTTTGTTGCAGAAATGCCAAGTAAAACTGTATTATTATTTGTAAATGTGCAATGTCAGTATCGTTGAATCTTACTCGACAACAGAGGTCAAAGTACCAATTGTGACGTAATAATGAATATCCTGTATTTACAGTTTTAGAGATTCCAAAAAAATGCAATATTTAATTAATTCTCATGGAGAAATGCAGTCCTCCTTTAAATAGCCCACCTAACTCACTTTTCCAGACATTACGTACACAAACGCATTTAAAAACAACCAAAATAGAAAGTTAAAAAACTATGAATCAACAAATATTCATAGAAAAATATTTACAATTAATTAGATAGGTAAAAGTACAAAGAAAGGACCACATCGTCATAATTTCATAATCAATATCCAGAAGACTTTTATACATATTAAACAAATGATGTTTAGTGATAAAAATGCTATAACATTACATACCGTGTCCAGCTGTCCTTTATGTGTTAGTGTTTAATTCGTCTTTTAAAAGTAAATTGTTTCCCTGATAAGAATAACAGAACTCAAATGTGAATTCCCACTGTAAAAAGTGAAAGTGTTCTGTGTTACTTAGTAGCCAGAGCTTTTTGGGGGCGCGACTTGATGTCATGAGTAAGCCGCGCCTACTGACACACGCAGTAAAATGGGATTCAATGCTCTTTGGAGTGAGCCAGATTTTAGGATCCACTTACTGAAAGAGCTGTTCAAATGAAATGGCTTCCTTTGTAGATGTTACCCTTTGTATTAAGTATGTACATGTGTGTAAAACAATTTTGAGGTTTTGTTATTCATGCAGTTTGTTATTCATACAGAATTGTTTAAGAACCATCAGTTTAACACCAGTGGTTTAGAACAACAATGTAAAGGATGGCATGTGTTCATGTTGTTTGTCAATAGGAAAAGTATATGTTCATTGCAAAAAGGGCTCGAGTCGCTCTCCTACTTTAGTCATCGCATACCTGATGCTTCGCAAAGACATGGACATCCACGGCGTGTTGGCCACAGTGAGAGAAAGAAGAGAGATTGGGCCTAATGATGGTTTTCTTTACCAGCTCTGTCGGCTCAATCACAGGCTGGCCGTTGAGAGAATGTTCTGCAAAAAAATGAAGCACAAAAAAGCAAATACCTTATTGAAGTGAGAATAGAAAAGTTTAAATTTTGTACCACAATTTGCACATGCCGTTTTCATTTACAGTTAATTTAGATGCTTCTCATCAATATGAATAAATGTTTTTGTTCATTAATGCCGACGAGCCTTGATGTTAGCCTGGTTATTTATTTATAAAATCTCATGTATGACAATATTTATTTATGAGGCGGGCTATAAAAAAACTTTTTGGAGACAGTTACTTGTTAAAAGATTAAAGTTATTGTATTCGTAAACTGAAGAAAACTGTGATTTCTTGTTAAACAATAAGTGGAAAATATATCTTGAACATGTACAATAATATGACTAAAAAATATGAATCTCCTATTTACATTTTAATAAACAATTTTTCCTGTAGAGGGCAGAAATGACCTACTTTCTAACAGTATAAATAGAATAGAAAGAACGACAGGTTCTTAAGGAATTGTGCTCAAGATTTGTAGTTGAGTCAAATATATGTACTGTATTACAACTATGATTGATAAAAAAAGGAAACCCTGCCATATTTGCATCAGTATTATTCTTTGTATCCATGCAATTTAAAAAACATACTTTTATAAATATCATATGTGAGTTAGAGTCACTGTAGGCAGACTTTTAGAAACAGGCTGCAACAATCATTCTTACATTTGCATAAATAGAAAATTTAGACCACGGGGTCAAAACTGGCCGGTTGCAACATTTTGTATGGTGTGCAAAAGTAAATCATGTGTATGGACTTCATGTTCTTACAATATGATTTATGTAAAATGTCTAAATTCCAAAAATCAGACAATATTTATCGTTTTTCTTTTCCCTCTCTGACTATCCATCCTTCCTTTGCATGCTTATGAGGTCGAGTCAACTTCAGTAGTGAGGTCAAAAGATGAAGAAATTGGACGTTGACCACTAACTAACCAATATCAATTCAAACTACACAAAGAGCCACACAATTGGACACCTTATTACCACCAATGGCATTGAAAAAGTAAACTTTTATGAGTTTTCCAGTAATCAACAGATTTTGACCAGTCGGTGTTACATGTTGATTAATCTCCCGTGGTGATCACAACCGACGGCGAGGATTACATCCAAGGATTACTCACTGTTGTGTTTGTATATGTATCAAATCCATTACAATTATTATATCCAACCCTGTTGGCAAAGAGCCTAAAACTGATCAGATGTGTTTCTTGGCTGTAACCAAGCCACTGTTTGCTATTCACCAGGATGTCAATATTTATCTCAGAGGGGCTTTATTTTTATGCCAACCTGACAATGCCTTTGCCAATGTTCCTGATATATACTAGATTGCCTACGCAGTGGGATTTTAAACAGGCATGCATTCACACACACACACACACACTCCTTCTGGGTGTTGTTTGGCAAGTAAACTTTGGAAGGCAGGTAGCACAGGTTTTGAAACCTGCAGGAAAATAAATCCCTGCAGGGCTGTGCAATGAGGGTGTGTGAGTGTACTTTACTGTATGTTGTAAAATTCCACAGATTGAGATTTGGAGTTGAGTGATTGTTTGTGTTCGTCATTCTATAATGTTTTCTTTCCGTTTCATTCCGTTTACGATGTCTCCATCTTTTGTTTCCTAATAGCACTAATAGCTTTCTTTGTATCCTGCTCTCATGCATAGAGTTGATTCAAGGACATGTACGTCTATGAGGCGACCAGGTTAACACACTTACATAACAGGGGAAGCGTGAATGGATTCGGAAAGGAGGGGAAGACATTTTTATGGGCTTGTCCTGAAGTAGGAGAGCAATGCCTTCTGGTGACTTTGACACATAGCAGAGACTGTAATTGTTCTTCAATGACACCAGTTTTTGCTATAACACAATTGGTACGGAAATAGAATTCACTCAATTGACACCCTTGTTTCAGTGCAAGTGTTTGAGAAAACAGGTATATTTCAACTTTCCTTGTGTGACTTTCTGATTTTTGCTACTTAAGTAAAATATTATAATTCTAAGCTAGACTGAAGGCAGGTTTTTATTTAATTTGGTGGGTTTTAAAGTGTGACCGAGCTGAAGATTGCCCTTCCTATCTGGCAACCCTGAAGCTGGATGAGTCAGGGTATTTAACCAAATTCAGTTTTCATGGAGAACAAAGCAAAAGTAATAATAAGAACCCATATTCCATGACAGCAATTCTGAATTGAAGCAGCTCTGCCCTTCGGTGTTTTTGCTTGTTTTCCAAAGGAGGCACAAATAGGGGGAGGGGGTGTTTGTGGAATACTGGATTGGTAGACCAAAGCTGCCCACTCTTACATCATTAACCCCACAACAATCAACTAGATGATTGTTCTAAATTATGATTTTTTTGACAAATAATGTGAACTAAAAGTACTAAAACACAATGTTCTGTTCAGTGTATACTTACATGGTTCCTCATTTGAAGGTGGATAAAACTTCAGCATTTCCTTGAAAAATAGAGAATTTAGTTTCTTTTGTTAGAATGACCAAAGTTGTGAAAACATATTAACAATAGTATAGTATAAATATTGTTACACGATTACCCAACATTCAATTAATTCTGATTATTTGCTCTAATTGAGTAAAGAAAATGAAAAGGCGGCCTAGTGAGTGGGGGGAAAGCTTGAATATAACTAAAACTTGTATGGCAAAACAGGAAAAACAAGAAGTTATGTACTTGTCATTCATTCTGGTAACACGTACAAGATGTGTAAATGTACACCATGACGTGCGTAAAGATGACTACAACTGCAAAAGGAGGGGAGCCTCATTATACCCTGCCTCGACACGCCTGACTTTGTGGTGTACATTCCGTTCTTTTGGCAATTGATGTCAACAAATGTAATGCTGCTAAACATCTTTTGCTCCTTTTATTTTTGTTTAATATATTCCTAGACAGCCTATCCATATGAACTGGGATGCTGCCCCTCCCATTGTATCTACCACCAGGTGAAGATTCTGTTCGAAAGGAAAACAAAACAAATGTGCATATTGATATCAAATGCTTTTTATAATGCTGAAAATATAGATCACAGAGCCACAAACACAAATAGCTTTTAGAAGCCATTCTTTGATTGTGCCACACTGATTTGTCACTGAAAATAAAAATAAAAAAAAAATAAAAAAAAGAATTGTGCCCATAATAAACCCACAAAGAACGCTAGTTTATGAAATACACTACCCAAACACTCACTCCTGGGCCTTTTTTTTTTAGACTTTCTCTCGTTTACATTCAACTTCGCGCTGTGCCAAAAAAGCAGTGAGTTTTTGGCCATCAGGAAATAGCCATAGAGCCTCACATAAACCCTCACGAGTCAGGGCAAAATGCAGTCACAGTGAAAAGGACGAAACAAAAACAAGAGAGGACATCACCACGGCAATAACAGCAATCTGGGACTTTTGTGTCCATCATGTCGCTTTCAAGGCACAATTGATTGGCCTCAGATTGGAAATAGTCAAAGGTCATTGCTAATATATTTTCCATGTCGAAAGAGAGAAGAATCTCTTTGAACATTTTTCTATTTCTATACAAGATTTTTGATTTGGCCACACTATTCTAGTTTTGCACTTCTACCCGCGTAATGGCGCAGTCCTCTCTTGGTTGACTCAAAGGAGGGGAAACAAATAAAATCTGCCATTTGATGTTAAATAGTCAAAGAATGGCTTCATATGTCATGCTTACGCTTATAGACATAACAGAGGGAGTGCAGTCAGTTTTAGAGCCACAAACATTGACACAATAGTGTATTTTACAATCCTTAACAGATGCTACATGACTCACATCTCATGTGTGTCTTTGAAAACATTTTTTAATCAATTTTAATTCCATGTCTAGATTTTTGAGCACGAACGGTATTGTTCTGTCAAACAACTTCCAGACATAAAACTGAAAATGCTTACCAAATGGTTAATCAGTTTTGAGACTACTTTTCAAATTGTACAAGTCCATAAACAGCAATATTTTCATTACAACATTAAGATACAGCTTCTTTTTCTTTACACAGGGTGGATCTAAATTAAAGCTCTGATAAATGTCATGCAGTAAAAAGCTCCATAGGATCATACTCTCTCATCAATATTGAACTAAGCTGTTATAGATTCCAAATGTATTCAATAGTATACAGAAAACTAACATCTGAATTGTATTGCAAATGGTACAACATAAAAGTTGTCAAAGTTGACGTACCTTAATATGGTAAAGCAGATGTTCAAAAGTCTTGATAGTTACTCTGAAATATAATCAAATATCACAATATCACAAAAATACATACTGTACTGCTGATTGTTGTTCAATGCTAATACATTTAGTTTTTTTTGTGAAAGTGCAACTTGACAAGATCTTTAACAATCCACATGCGTTATGATATATATATATATATATATATATATATATATATATATATATATATATATATATATATATATATATATATATATATATATATATATATATATATATATATATATATATATATATATATATATATATATATATATATATATATATATATATATATATATATATATATATATATATATATATATATATATATATATATATATATATATATATATATATATATATATATATATATATATATATATATATATATATATATATATATATATATATATAAATGCTGGTTCATTGTAAGAAAGATGAAAACTCATAAACAACGTTTCCTATAAAGTCAGATACTTTACAAGGGATGAATTTTTTGACAGAACAAAGTACAAGCAATTATAAATTATCCATATAGATGAAGGAACACTTATTACTAAGTTGTCTTAGTGTCATCCAATATAAAAACAAAAAAAGACCACACCCATAAAAAGCTGTTTGTTAACGAAGTTAAAATAAGTACTTCTTTAAGTGTAACCACAACAACAGAACCAACAACGGACATTAATAGACCCACATTCTCCAGATACCATAATCAGATGTAAAATGAAGTCAAAGGAGAAGAAAAAAAGAAAAAACCCAATAAGAACAAGCCATTGCTTGGGTTTATAGTCCTCATTCCATACGATAAAAATAAAAAATCTGGGACAGACTCCATCCTGGCCTTCTCGAACCTTATTAAAACTCATCCAGCTGAGCAATAGAAGTAGAACATTGGTGCAGAATTATGGAAATTCAGCATCACTCCACACTGTTATGTAATGGTAACATTACAATGATTTTACATTCCACATGTGGACATATTCCAGATTGTAATCTTTCCCCACCAAACAGTGCTTGAATGATTTAGATTACGTGTCCATTAGTTGGTGCGAGTATCGGAACGGGCTTACATCGAGATGTGGCGGATCAGGATTTTAGAGACAGACAAAATGTGCCAAGGACAGAGAAGATGTTACTAAATTACGTTTTTCCCTGGATAAGTATGGTTAAGCAGAAGCAGTTTGGAAACAGACACATGAGAGTTCAGGCTTTAAAAGTGTATGTTTATAGCCTACTAGCAACAACTTCACAGTTTTATTTTATTGTAAACAAGAGATATAAAATAACACGTATACAAAGTGACAGACAAAGGGAAACAGGAGTGGTCAGTGGTTGGCAAAGTACTGTTTCATTCTGGAATTTTTATTGCAAAGTATGATTTAATTTTGCAAAAGAATATTTTGCTGCAAGGCAACAGCTAAAATAAGTGCAGTTGTCTCATATACTACTAAAGCCATGTTCAAAGGCTTACCACAAGTCAATAAAACAACTACTAAAGCAGATTTCCAGCTTTAAGACAAGACCTCACGTAACAATGCTGGTGCCCACAGAAATATGTGAGAATCCTTTACAAGCTACTTTGTTTACTTTAACAACTAACATTTTAGCCACTTCTTAATATTGCACCCTTTAGGAATCTGCAGAAATTAAAACAGTTCACAGAATATGGGGGCATGTACAGTTATTTTCATTTTAACTGTACTTTTATCTGTTTTCATTCGTGCCGCTAGATGTCGTGATTAAATATCACCAGCTACTGGGCCCTGCTTGGTATGAAAAGAGAAAATGGCTTAATTGGAATACTGTAGCTTCAATTATAAAGGGTGAAAAATCTCCATGGTTTCACTTATTTGAACATGGCCCTGCAGTCATATCAATCATTGATAGAGATGACCACTGACTGTCCTGTCCGCCTGTCTCTCTGCTATGCTGGTGTAAGTGATCATGGCTGAAGGCAGTGCGTTCTGTGGTGCTGGTGATAGTTTATCAGAGAAGGAGTAGAACGTTTTCTTAGCCGCAGTGAAGAATTTTTTAGTTTCCAGTTCGAACAATGACGGCAAATTGGAAACTGGAACATACGAGTGGTCTTTGTTGCTCAGAAATGGGATCTTCTTGAGTTAAAAAATGGCAAAACGTGAAGTTGCAATGAATGAAGATGGATAATGGGAATCACATGACACAGAGTGTTGTTTCCTTCCTCTTGGCTGTAATGAATCCAAAGGCAAACAGCAGAGTGAATGTTTTTTTGTTTTGGTTTTTTTTTTTTTAGCTCCATCACTGTGGTTTGTTGACTTGATCCAATCAGGCCAAAACGGCTCCTGCTGGAGTCCCATTTTCATACCTGTCAACTGGTACGTTCTCGCCGTAATTGGTACAACTGAAAGCCCATTTTTATATTGGTACGCTGTACACATGAAAATGGTACGCTAAACGGTGATTTTGAGAAAAAAAAATAAATTAAGGCACTTTCTAGCCATTTTTCACCATCCGCCATTGTTTCTTCCCGGAAACGCATGTCTGCCAAGTGATATATGTACCGGCGCCTCTGATTGGCTAAAAAAAAAAGATCATGATAAACATTTCGTTTTGTAACACTTTCACCATGTGATTTCCGTTTCCTGTTCCCTTGTTTATGTAAAGTGGTAAGATTTTCCATGTATTTATACATATATGTAAGGGCGAAAACAAAATTTGGTAAGATCACAAATGGTTCGAGGTTGACAGGTATGCATTTTTACTGTCGTGACCCCACGAACAGATGGTCAAGGTGCTCCATGTTTAGTCAATGTCAAAGAGGCTCAATTCCAAAGTGTCATCAGCGCGTTTATGGCGTGTGGTGCCCTTAGTTTCCATGCTCAATAGCAGAAAATGGACTCTCCAAATTGGTGTCAAAAAAGGGTCGAATTTGTAAAAACTATATAGAGCCCCTAAATCTTTCAGCACCTTTGACGATGCTAGAAATCCAATTACGTGGCTCTTTTTGTTGTTCTGAATAAACCAATGTTCATTCGCTGTCCGCACTCCCAGTTCAAAAAGATTGGATCTCCATGTTATTAATGGATGTCAATTAGTTAAAGAGCTTTACCCTACAAAAGTGCGTCACAAAAAAACAACCACCAGATATATCCATAAAGAGCTAGATGATATATTAGTCCTAAAACAGTGGAATTATCTGTTGGGCTCTGTTGCATCGGACCTAATGCAAGTTACTTTCTCCACTAACATACTCTTAACTTGCTGAAATCATTAAATATTTTCAAATTGTTTAATTTATTGTCTTGGGGAAAATTTGGTAAATGTTTAAGTCTTCCTTGGGAAGTCATTATGAAATATAATTGAGAAACACTGTTGTAGGCAACTGTCATTACATGTCTGTTTAGAATAACTGCAATTGACAACAATAGGTGTCCAATCCATTATAAATGGGCGACCTGACAGTGAATGGATTGGACATATATGAGTGAAAAACAAGTTTAAATTGACAGAAGGATGAAAACGGTCACCTAAGTGAATGTATGTCATCGTCAATGAGTTAAGATGGGCTCACACACACAGATGCATATTGAGATCACGTGAAAACTCGTACATCTTGTTCCTACTGTAAATTTTAAAAAAGTTTGGTCCCATGTATTGACCCAAAAATCTGTGCACATTGGAGCAGATTTGTACTGTACATGCAAGTTATTGTGTTGGCGATAAGAGGGAATCTGCAGGGAGATGAGTGGTGAGGTAGAACGGTCCATTTCAGAAGTGAGTAGAAACAAGTTGGAGCAACAAGGTAAGGGGGCATTGTGTAGCAACACTAACCGACAACTAAACGTGTTACCAGTAAGGGAGAGGCTGCAAGAGGACAGAAGGAAATAATGGTTGAAAAGATGTCTTTAGTGTGTGCAAGATGAAGGGAAAGAGGTATATGTTGTAGATACAAGTAGATAAATAAACTCTATGATATTGGATGAATGTAATACTAGAATTATTATTCTTATACATTAGCAACTAGAAAATGCAGTTTTGGTGGATATTTGGGGATGCTTTGGTCTTCAATGGTTCAATTCCTGTATATTTCCTGATCATTGACCGGTATTATTGGGGTCTTTTGGTTTTGTTTCCAAAATTGTGTTTTTCCTAGTAGTTGTCTATGGCTTTGAAAGATGAGCATTTACTTTTAATTTAATTACACATAATTAATAGTTTTCAGGGTTGCCAATGATTTCCTGGGACTGCCTAAAAAGTTTCATCCTATTGCTATTTTGGTGTATTTGCATATTGAGGGAAACATATGTAGTTATTTATCAGTATTTTAGATGTAATATTTGTCACCCTATAAAGAAAAATATCTATACATAACATATTCTTTTCTTTCTTTTTGTTAGATTTCTTGGTATTCGTATGTAACTTTTGAAATCTATTAAATTAGTGTTTTGTTGTATTTGGTTTTGATTTGCAACTCCTGAGGAAAAACTGGCTGTTTCCCTGAAAAATACTTTTTTTTTTGAGGGGATGACCTGAGCTAAAACTTCTACAAGACTAAATCTTAATAGAAACTCTTTAAATGAGCTTGTCAGGAGTAGAGGTCCAATCCATGTATTTGAACTGGGAGGGTGGCAGCAAAATAACTTTTGTTCATTTGCCGCCAGCATTGCCAATCCAATTACTAATCGGAAGTTTAGTGCTGCCAATGGAAGCTAAGTGGGTTTGTGATGTTGATTTAATAACCTTATTGTGTAGTATTTTTTAAATCTTAAGTGAAAATGCACATACACACCAAAGAAAAAAAATCAAGAGAATAGATCAGACAATTCAGAATCTAAAGTATGTAGCTAGTATTAGGCTATTGCAAATAAGGGAACTAAAGTACTTTTCAAAGTAAGGCTTTTCAAAGAAATGTTCTCAAACTTGGCTTAACCCAATTTTTTTGTAGTTCTTCACAGCCTACTTATTTTTTGGCACTTTTACCACATTGTCAAAATCAACCCCATCTAAATATCTGCAGTGTAAAACGTGATTTCTTTCCTCCTTACACCCTTACAATTGGCTTCCATCAAAATAAAAATCCGGGAAGTATCTTCATAAATAATCATTTTTATTTGTCGCTATGAATAAAATCTTTGTCACGTTTGTTAAGTAGTTATGTACTTGGAAATCCACCATTCCCCAATATATTGTATCTGAGAGGGCCACTTGCTGTAATGCACTGAATGGTCTGGTCTAACTGTTTATCTCCCACCAACCGCCACTAATTACGAACCCCAAATATAAATCTTCGGCCCGTGCTAATAACCCACCATCATTAAAAAAAATAAAAGCTTACAGCAAGAATGAGCTGCATGTCATGTTAGCAATTAACGAGGATCAACTTTTTACTGAACTCTAACTTCTTACAAAGACCCATTCTAAAAAGGACAAGCAAAGCGTAAAGACTTGTGTGTTCTCTCATTAAACCACTTATAAATAAGACACTACATTTTACAAGCCATGAGGTAAAATTGTAGGTGATGTGATATTTTGGAGAACGTGTGTGTGTGTGTGTGTGTGTGTCGAGAGCTCACCAGGTGAGGGAGGTAGGTTTGCGAACACTGTCATAGCAGCGGCAGAATGGGGTTCAAGCTGGACTGTAGCGAGCGCCACTGCTGATAAAGAAGGTGCAAAGAAGTGAATGGAGTGGGATTGTCTGAGGAAAATACGATCTGAAATAATAACACATCACATGAAGTGAAAGATGTCTGCGTCGGAGACGTTAACCTGCTGGATTCTTCTTTTTACTGCATATAGTTCTACTTGAGTGTGTAGTTTAATTCATAGATATCACCTATATAGAACTAGACGTCAAAAGTCTGCAGTGTTGGTAACCATTTGCCAAGCAGTGGCTTTCTCAGGTGAGTGATTTTCTCCACTAAATTGCTCTTAACTCGGTGAAAACTAGATGGAGTTTACAAAGTTTGTATATAGAATATAGTACTCAATAGCTACGATTCAGGTTGGGTGTTGATAAAAAAAATAAAAATAATTGAATTTTAAATATGCAGTTATTTGGCAGTATCTCTGACATTGATAATTTATTTTTAGCAATTTTTAACTGCTTCAAAGTACACAGTTAATTGACTAGAAATCGATGTTAATCAAAATGCCTTGACATAAAAAGGCCAAGAAGTGATAACCACTATATGAATTGCCTTACATTGTGCATTTTGCATCTTGTTCCATACAAGTGATATCTATGGGTTGAATCTCTGTACCTTTTAAAGTGACACGACAAAGAAACAAGGTTTTTTTTCTTTGTGATATTAAGTGCTGGTGGTAGGTGGTGGGTATCCGAACCCATATGTTCCCAACAAAATAAATTTTCTCTTTTGCTTTGTTTCCAAGTGCACCTATTTACCCAGTTATTTCAGCGTCATGATGTTTCTGTAATGGGTTACCGTCGTCATATGGAGTCACACATCTTGGTCTTCAAAGACCTCCAAGAAGAGTGGGGGAAAGAGTTCGTTGGGACACTCCACCTTCATGTGGAGGAAGCGACTGGCGTGGCACGCTCCGATCATACGTAGGTCCGTTACCTTCATCAACAGCTTGGGCCAAAAGTGAGGAATGTTGTGCTTACGGTAGTTGATGTAGTGTTCAAAAGCCAGTAGGTAAGCTTCTTGGCACTGCTCTATCTTCTCCACACTTGTTAATCCTGAGCGATCTTGGAGAAAAATGAAATATTAGTACTTTATAAGTCATGAATCTTGATTGCCAATCAGTCATGGAAAAAATAGACATACAGACAACCATACATACTCACAATCAACTGCCATTGAGTGAGAATTACCTGCACCAATGCCCTCTGAATGTACCACTACACCATTAGTACCTTTATAGTTAATATTAGAAATTTTAGCTTTTGTACTGATTGAGTGTTGGCGAGTTTTTGTGTGTTTTTGTGATTCTGTCAAAGTGGGCTATTGTCCTTGTAAACTAAATATTTTGCCGATGGCAAATAATAGAAGCTTTCTGGTTATATCAAGACATGTTTTTAAGTCTAATGTTAGAATCTTTCAGAACAAAAGATAGTATCAAATCCATGTCTGGAATGAAGGAACCTACAATGTGTACCAACATATGATTTTATATAAATGGTGTACCAAATTGAGTCCCCCCCCTTTCTTTCAAAAATACACACACGACTCCTTGTTCTCACAACACATGGCTCATGATCGCGTGATTTTTTTTTCTTCATAGAGAACACAGTCAACCATTGAACAGTGAATTCACTTTTCTTACGGCAATTCTTATCATCTTTCCCCTCAAAGGTATTTTGTGTTCAAGAGAGATAATCTTAAAATAGAACCTGGATGATAATCATGATCCTCACCTGAGCTCATAAGAAGGACGGCCTGCATCAATGCCACCTCAGAGTCATCCAGACTGAATTGGGCCAAGCTTTTTCCTAAATCAAAGATGGCGTCCGACACCACTCCCAAACCGCCGTTTTTGAGCTGTTCACGTTTCACGGCCATTTCGCCATTTAGTGTCAATGTCTCACTCTCCGGATCGTAGCGAACGGCAGCTCGGAGGGACATAATTTCCATGCAGCAGCCTTTTAATAAGATAATCTGGTCTTCACATGGGAGCTGTGAAGTTAAAGGAAATGTACAGTCATTTTTTTCTGTTAACATTATTAATACTAAATTATGTATTACTGTTTTGTGAACTTAGGTGAAAAGTTACTCACGTCTGAGAACATGGGCAGTTTCTTGGCAAAGTCCACCACACGTGTGATTGCAGGTGTCATTATCTTGGTGAACTCACTAAAGGCTTCCAGGTCCACTTTATCTTCTTCCGTTGTGGGCACCAGTTTTCCCTGACCAATATCATCTGACTGGAGGCCACATTTAATTGATCAAAATAAGGAAATGGAACCAAATGTATCTGCTGATCGCAAGTCATTAATCATATATGTGCTCGTGTTTGGTCTTTTTCTGGGTTTGTGACTCCAACATAATGCGGGAAACAAATATAAATGTGTTAATTTTCCTTAGAGTCACTGAGTAGTATTTTTTTGTGGGCGCTCGATGCCCTATTTATTCAATGCCATCCTATCAAATGATATAAAAATCTTTTAATTCTAAATACAACTCTTGTTTTATAGGCAATGTTAAATGATTTTAAATAAAACACATACCAGAAACTTGCGCTTCTGTTTCCAGCTGGATCCCTGGGCATTGGTGTGTCGGTGGGCTTCAGTGGCCATTCTGATTAACTCCCACTCTGTTGTGTTTGGCTCTGGCCTCACGTGAAGTGTCCGCACCAGCTCCTCTCTTTTTCTTTTCTCTCGATTCTCTTCGATAAGACGCCGTTTTGCCACGCGCTTCGAATCGTCCAATACCACTGAGAAATGAGAGAGTATGGTGTTGTTCAGTAACATTAAAAATGGCGGGGGGCCACTGAGTAAGGGCATTCACATGTAAAGGTAGTGTACAAAAGATAAGGTTCGTATTTAGTTAATAGAAACTCACAGTCCATGGCCATGCCAACGGAGATGCACTTTTTAAAGCGACAGAGCTGGCATTGGTTCCGCGTGATCTTGTCGATGATGCAACAGGCTTCATATTTACAAGAGTACGCCGGGTGGAGGTTTTTTTGGATGGTTCGTCGGAAGAAACCCTTGAAGGGCAACAAGGAAGAAAAAAGCAGAGATAATAGATTGGAACAAGATACATTGAAGTAAACAGGAAACAGAAAAGAGGGAAATTCATTAAATGACGCAAGAGCTGCTTCGCAATAAAGAAAGTTGGTGGAAATGCAAGTTTTCCCGGCTCAAAATAATCTACACGAAAAAATGTGAATTTTCTATGAATTACAATACCGCTAATGTTACTTCCCCAGATAAAAAAGCACCATGTGACAGCTAAAACACAGCTCATTGTGGGCAAAAAAGCAAAATGGTAGCTTTCAAAGGGCTATTTGTACCAAAATTGATTTCGCAGATTGTGATGATATAACAGCAGTAAAACTGTCAGTTGAAGAGTAAATAAATGTGGAAAAATTCAGCATATGACAATTTTTTCCCCCTTCTTTTAGACTTTAAGAAAGTTGGATTTCCATGGGAATCAATTTGAAACACTGCATCATTTAATCTCCATACGTATTTAATGAATTGTTTCAACTGTTAGGATGCAGATATGCAAAAAGTTATGTTGTCAGTATGACCGGATTCAACATGATTTAATGCCAACGAGTTGAAAGACAAATAGGAATCATAACATTGTCTGAATTAAGCATTATGACTGCTATAATGACTCTCTTTCTTATTTGCTTAACCCGACATTTGAAAGACTGCTACTGTACCTTGCACCCTTCGCATGTAATGCACCGGTAGTGGTAACCCGTTGCCTTATCACCGCACACCACACATGGCTCATCCTTCTCCAAGTAGCTGGGGATGTACCCTGGAACAGAGATGCTAAGAGCTATAGGAGAGGAGGAGGAGGTTAAGGAAAAAGATGGGATGGGAGATGAAGAGAGAGGTGAATACCCAATGGCAAGTGAAGAGCGACGAACATCAAGTACTACATGGAAGTTGTTTATATTTATGGAATTTATTTTTTGTTATGAATACGCGAAGCTCAAAATAGAAGCAATGTTATCACATGCTGGGCATTTATTATTGTGTTTGCGCTCAGCATGAAATCATACATTTAGAGGATCAAAGCCATTGTGTGGATGCACAGATGGAAGCCTTGATATGGAACTTTTCTTTCACTTTATTGTGCAACTTTGAGACTTTGAAGCATGATGCTCAAACGTTGTGTTTGGACATCACATTCTATTTAAATTGAAAGCCTTCTATTTGATATCCAAATCCAATTTTGTGGGCAAAATTCAAATTGATTGTGATATGAATCTTCAATTCATTTAAACTGTAATAATTGGCTATAAATGGTCATATTTCAGTTGCTGGCACTTGATGTCCAATCCATTTGGATTGAGAAAATGCTTATTGGTCTCTATGGCCAAGAAAATGATGGATACTTGGAAAAGGAGTCTAATAGTCATAATTCACTTTGACTTTTAAAAGTTTCAATCCTATACTTGAGTCCAGACCTTTCAGTAATTGTTAACGGGTATACAAAAAGGAATCGCAAGCTTCCTTCGAGGTTATTCATGTTCTACAAAGACTCTAACAAAAACAGCAAGGAGTCTAATACAACAGTGAGTACAAAGCTAGAATATCATTAGCAGTCCATGGGGGGAGTCAGTTCTAGTATGATGAGCTGTGCTGAATATAATACAACGGCAATACATCAAAGCCTGAGCATCTTATGTGACTAATCTATTAACTAACATATCTTGTATTTTTTTTCTTTCGCTTTGGTGATGACAAAAACAGGAATGGGATAAGTTGGAGGGGATTTGTTGTCCTTACCAGACATACTCTTCATTGAAGACTGGCTGTTCTTCCTTTTTCTCTTTGGCACATCGAGCCACCTAACAGTGGGGGAAAACCATAAGTTAAAAAGGTTTGCTAGGGTTGCACTATTTTTCTTGTATAATTTGATCTGGCAAAATAAATATAACACACATAACAGAAAATGGAATTTCTAGAGAAATTGGGTGAGTGGCTGGCTACCTGTTGATTTGGGGCCAGTTTAGGTCACTTTGTCATAATTTGGGGGCTTTTAAGGGTTACTTTATGCACATTTTGGGGCTTTTACAGGACACTTCTTGTTGATTTTTACCTGAACATTTTAAACATTATGGGGATTCACACATTGCAAAAAAATCTGGAACATTTTCAAGTTTAAAGGGTGTGAATCTGGATGACTGTCAATGTCAATAAAAGTCTGATTTTTAGAAATTTGCAGCCAGACACTAATTGATAATGCATTCTGATTTCATTTTTGCTTTTGTTTCATAGCATTCTGGGCTGCTTTTCTCACGCGATTGCATCTGTTGCCACTGACAGATTTGGATGACCCACTTTCTCCCGACCAAATATATATTTTTTTTTGCTTCTTTTTTTTTTGCGCCTTCTCCAAGCGTGGCTACTGTTTATTGTTACCACGCATCATATTTTCCTAGTCTCTACAGTCTGGTCTCTTCTCTGCCCTCTTTTCTGTTCTCTAACCCTGGCTTTGCAAAATATTTAGTTCAATAAGGAATTATTCATTTGCCAACAATATATATCTAGTAGGTAAAACATAACATTTTTGAGGAATTCTCTTCTGTAAAAATAGATTCGTACATATAAATGCATTTGTTGTTGAAATGGGCACTTAAACCCGGGTTTCTGAAATGTATATATTTTCTTAATCTGGTATCTTTTGTGCCACTGTGAGAAATTGTTTACTGTCATGAACTACTCGTTTTTTTTCCCTTGACACCTTGACTTGGTAATAAAAATATTACATTTCAAAACTACTACTGCTGAGACAATCAAAGCAAACAAGTCTGTATCTTTCAACTCCAAATGCATACACCCATACACTCCAAGTCATTAAACACCAACCTGTTGATGCAGTATGGCTGTAAAATATGCATGTTGCTCCTGATATTTTATGCACTTTCGGCCTCCAGGCAATCACATTGGCTGAGTCTACAGCCCTACACTACCCTCAGCTGCTCTTTTTTTGCACTCAAGTTGTCAGGGCAGTGAGTCCAGATCCGCCAAGCAGTTGGTAAACAGCATTGATCTCTCTCCACATGGAGCTTTGAACTCCAACAACCTCCCTCTGACCTCAACACTGAAGTTGCCCCCGTCTATATAGGTTCAACGGACTGTCAAGTAGAACTCGGGCTTCTACCTCTATTTCGGATAGTCCGACAGTTAGTCTGGTGCCTTGCTAGCAAGAAGGACTATGATGTTTATTTCCCTCTCTGCCCCCTCCTTCCCTTTTTGCTCTCTCCTTTCCTCTTTTCTGGCAGCTCTGGTCCAGCCCCCTTCCCTGTGCATGTGTGCGTCAGCATGTGGCAATCTCGACTGTTACAATACCACTCATTTCAGTTTTAGACCAAACTAGAAGCCCAAAAAATAGCTATAAGATGTGTATATTTGTGTGTATATTTTAAAGTGTATATTTTAAACTGAATTTCCCCCAAGTATGGGATGAATAAAGTTTAATGGAATATATTTTAACTCAAAGTTATCTTATGTCTAATTTGTATAATACCACAGGGAGTAAATATTTTTTTCTTTATCAAACAAAAACAAACAAATAAAAATAATCATCTATCTTCTCCATTATTCAAGTAATGACACCGCCCTTTTGTAAAAACACACACACACACACACACCTCCAGGTGAATTCCAAGCTGATTCCACGGTGCACAAGAAACAAGGACAAAATGAATGTGCTTTGTTTTCAAATGTTGGTCCTTTTCTATTTTAGCATCTTCTATAAAATGTTTTCTCTAAAAGTGTCAAGTGGTCATGATCACAAAATAGATCTTGCACAATGACATAAAAAATAACACATTTAACCCATTTATCTATCATGTCATTCCATATATTGCTGCAAATAGTCACAGCACATTCCACCTAAAGTAGAGCAAAGCAACTTTAGCATGAATTTGCAATTTGAAAGTGCTGATTTTCTTTCCGACTGCTTCACACTGAGCTACAAACTGCTCTCTAAAGTAGGAGATTACAGCTTGATGAAGCCAACTAAAACCACATCGTATTTTAAAGTCATATGCAATGCTGATGACAACAAGCCTTCCCCCTGAACAAATTTCTGTCCACCAGAGAATGTCAAAAAAGACTACACACTGCTCCTCCTGTATCCGACTCTGTTATCACAGCCATTAACTATTACACCTCCATACCAAAGTCAAAGAAGCAGAAGTCTGTCTTTAATTGGGACTAAAATAGCATACAGTTCACACAAAGACACCAATTCTACTCACATGAAAATATGCTTCTAACTGGTAAATGCAATTTCTGGAGAAATTACATTGGTATGCTATGCTCTCCAATGAGTCACTTTCTGTAGATTTTCACTAACTTCCTTTTATTCTAGGAAAGATTTAGTGTCACTTTCTTGCTAACTATTTGGCTGCCATAAACAGTGATGGATGTCCAATCCATTCCAAAAACTGTGTTTTTTTTGGTACTACTGTAAATGTTAAGGGCCAATGTAAAAATCACTTTTTGGAATGTTTATAAGTTGGAATTGTGGTCAAAGCACGTGGGCCAAAATACAAATGAATACAAATGTTCATCCTGAAGAGTGAAAAAAAAGTCATAAAACGTTAGTTACCACACAACCCTTTAACCTTTCAGTGGTATTTAATAATTTGAAGGGTGGGGCTAAATGACAGAGCATTCAATGCATACAAATTCTTTTAGAGTTTTCCAATTACTTCACATAGGTTGGGGGAATTTCTAAATAAATATGATTGGACCACCATTTTTTTTCCTGGTAGTGAGGAGAATATGTGAGATTGAGTTGAAAGGTTGGGCAGTCATGTGGTTAGAGCAGTTCAAATTTTTAGACAAAGAGGCCCTGTATAATGGCCAAACTCCTAAAGAACTCAAAACACGATGAAAATACTAGTTTGCTTAGAAAGTTATGAAAAGCACAAAATGCCCAAATTCCTCAAAAAAATGCATGGACAGAGAACCAAAGCCACAAGAATATAAATTAGAATCACATAGATACCGAACTAGATTCCTCATGTATAGACAATTTGTAATACACTGTATGTAATGTACCAATAAAGTAGGCAAAATAAATGTACATACTTCCTCCCCCCTTCAGTGAAAGAAAATCTAGTGATCAATGATATATAATTGAGTGTTCACCGCCATTTTTGAAACTGCATCACTCATTGAGTGAACATAAATTACATTTTTTTAAATTACTTGTATCTTGAAATGTGTTGTTTTCAACAAAGGGATGGAAATTCAAACATTCCTTAATCTGAAAAAAACCCTCCTCCAATTAATCAATTATTAACTCTCAGGGCCATCTGACAATGTCTGACATCTGGCAACTAATCGTGGGCGTAGTCTGCCTTACGCTAAAAGTCAGCAGGGATAGGCACCAGCAACCCCCCGCAAATCATGTGGGAATGCACAATACGGAAGATGAATGAATGAATACTTTGTCATATTCAGTTTACCACAACAACATGGTTTCAAGATTTATACCCTCATTAGAAGGGAATTGAAACATGATCTAGACTTTTGCAATAGCATCTGTTTGCATGAGCATCCAAAATGGTGAGACTGAAGATTTACCATGTCCAGTGCATGAGGCAGAACTCAAGAACATGTGCATTCTCAGTGTCACATTAGAAACATGCACATGCGCACAATCAGAAGGCAACAATCCCCTGCTGATGTCACATATTGAGGCATCCTGAGCTGTCCTCTACTTTCTGCCCTCGCCCTCTTAATCTCTATAATCCAAATGCTTCTTGTCTATGTGACGCATGCACATGCAGTATATACTGATAGTAGTTTCAACACATATACAGAGGCAATCAACAAATGCATGTGCACATTTATTTTGAGAGGTTTTTTTGCATAGCAAAGCTCCCCATAAGTAATATTTGTATTCATTCATTCATTCAATGACTAAAATTCTAATCCAATAGCAAAAACTCAATCCGGAAATGACCTAAAACCACCAAAAGTGAAGTGCAATTATCAGGAAATGTGAAGAAAATGAACAACTAGGGCACCAAAATGTACTGACCACAAATGAACAGAAAGTTTGCAAGTTTGCTTTATGCATCTGTCCTTTCATCTAATCTAACTCAGTGTGCACACAAATTCCAGGACATCTAAGGCCCATAAATAAAGAGTTGATTTGATTTCATGCTATGAAATTTTTCAAGAATGTGTGACCAATGTTCTATTTGATGAAGAATGTTCTGGGCACTTTAAAACTCAGTTAGTAACATGTTATGAGACATTAAGGGCTGCATATATGCATGTAACCTCATAACCTTTAAGTCTACCTTTTCCAAAATGCAATTAATATCATGTATCTAAACCAGATATAACATCATGAGATTTTCAGAGTTCTGAAACCTGCTATCTCTGCTGACTAGAAACAAAATTCTCACTAAGATTCATATTAATGGTTAATTTAGAGAAGAGTTCCCTCACCATCGGTCCACTAGCTGCTAGTGACCAATCCGTGCTAGTTTCTCCTAGTCAGAATTGATGTCTTTGGGATCAATGGTCGCCAATTATTAAAATGAATGCTCTATAAAAGGTTGAATTGTGTACAGTGCAAATGATCTCACCCTTTCTCATCTTTCTCCGATGACTCGTTATTCTGCTTTTTGGGCCCTGGCTCCATTCAGCCTCAGTCCCATCCAGCAGCCAATGACAGGACAATGAGGTTGGCCCAGACTTTGCCAGCTTGTTCACGATTTGCTAGCAGACCCTTCAATAGGCAGCCACTTGGGAATAGTTGAGGCCATTGGGTCTGAGGAGCGTGGATGGTATAAAAACAGCTGAGGTAAAAGAGAGCTGGAAAAGGACAGAGAAACAGTGATATAAGGAATTGTGTTCTAAAAGAATGCAATAAATGATGGACATAATCCAATCAGGTCAGTTTAGTATGTTAAACTGATCACACGTTACGCAGGATTATTTTGGGGACAACAAAAATATTTTTTGATATGTGAGGCAGTATGTAGTAATATTTTTTTGTATCTACAAATTATTGGAATTTGTGTAGAATAAAACAACACTATTTTCATGAGGTATATGTATGAGTGAGAGCGTAAATTGTTGCCTGTCTCCTTGGCTGACCACCAATTCAGGGTGTCCCCCCGCCTCTTGCTCAAAGTCAGCTGGGATTGGCTCCAGCACCCCCTGTGACCCTTGTGAGGATAAGCGGTTCAGAATATGAATGAATGAAAAAAAAATCCCATGCAAAACCTGACCAGTTGTTTCCAGACAACAGCAGGTTTAAACATGTCAATGCCGCCGAAAAGTAGAACAGTGTGCATGGATTAAACGTAATTATTGTGATTGGCATGGATTTATCAGTGCAAATGAGTTCATGACTTATGAATTGCCAGTCTCATTCTTAGTGCACACAGACGCGGGTCACAGAGTACAAAAAAAAAGGAGTTGATCTGAATTATGTTAACCTACTTTGTGCTAACGTGCAGTATTCTCTCAAACGGCATTCATTATTGTAGTGAGTGTGCAAGCTATCCATGATTCTTTACAATCTTGTCTTCTCTTGCCCTACATGCATTTTATCAGCATGCAAGAAAAACACAATTGTTGAGAGTGGACATCTTAGAAGTTACTAAGAGAATAAAACGTTGCACAAACCATTAAAAATGTATTAGTCGCTTCTAATCTTTTTGCACAGTCCAACCACTTTGCCATTGCTTTAATTCTCTTCTGCTTGTTTTCGCTGTTTCTCAATCCCTATATTATGGTATTACAATAACTACCCACTCGCTAAGACGTTAATTTTATTAATTCAGCCAATGTTGTTGTTGCTTAATAATCTCTCTCCTAGACTTAGATGCTTCAATGTAGGGCAAATAGCAGACTAAGTCTATAAAACTAATCGGTATGACTTTCTTGTATGCAAATGAAGCAATGTATTGTCATCCTGCACCGTAATTAAAGATAAGGAATAGGATACTCAAGGGGAAATCATCAGAGTAGAAAAGGTTGTTGACAGGTGGTTAACGCCCCAAGGAAGTTCCTTGCATACTAAGAGGTGGCAGTGACAGTGAAATGTGAAGTGTAAGATAGTAATGTTGACAATAATTTGAGCGTCTGTAAAATATATGAGCATAAATCAAACTGCACTACAGAAACAAAATTAGGGCTGAAAAAAACCCAACAACAACAAATAAAGCTCAAATCAATTCATAAATTCGATTAATTCAGTAGGCAATAATCAGTGATAGCTCACACTCTTAATTAGACAAACAACAAGGTTGCCATCTATTGTCAAATGACTAAACCCCAAGCAAAAAAAGGACCAATAAGTCTATCTGCTGTGGATGCGTGCCCCCTATTGGCAAATTCCTCACAACAGCAACTTGCTCTCTACTGACTAACCTCAAACTATAATACCATAAGTAATGAATCTATCCTGTTACATTCATTTTTAATCAGGCTTTGAAGATTATTAAATAATGGCCCATGCTACCAAGTTTCAAGACGGTCAGTTCACAAGAAGTAGGACTTCATAAGCCTTCAGCCTAGGTATAGAAAGTACACATACAAAAACACCATCTGTCAGTATGACTGCAGCCACAGTCTCTAGACAGACACTGCATGACTCATCTAATGGCCCACTTATACATGCCTGCGTCTATATGTGTACCACATATACCTACACTACAAGGTAATGAGATTTTCTCCTGTCTTAGTTCATCCCTGGTGTACTTTTGCAACTGCAAAAGTAGGTCACTTACGAATATGTCCACATTGACGGGCATCAAAGCTCATCACCTTTTTGGCACGTTCTAATGACAATAGGTCTTGTGAAAGAGAAAGCCACCCCACTTAGTCCGACTGCACCGCCTCATCCCAAAACAAGAATTTCATTGGCTGATGCAGTCCACTATACTTTACAGCATATCCAAGCCACAGGTGGTGTGGGAGACTGTGTTGCCATGCCAACTAGAAGCAGAGGATGGGAATAAGTTATGGTGCTATGATGTGAGGAGACTATCAATGATGGAGCATCCAGTCAATCCTTGCATCCATCTTTATGGTTTGGAATTTACAGATGTACTCATTGGTTTTTCCCATTTTTATTTATTTATTTAAATAAAACTCTCTACTCAGTAGTAAAAACCCTGACTTCTCTTCTTATTTTACATAACATGGTTAAAAAAATGACATCAGATTCATATTTTTTTGGGGGGGATGCATATACTGTTTAAGGTATATACTGTGTGTATGCACTTGCAATATTCAAAGTGTTGTTATTTTCTGACTTTAAGCTGCACCAAGCAAATATCATAACAAAACTGTATTTGTTTATATAGGAGCCACATTGGACTATTAGCCACAAGTGTCCACATCATATTATTACTGGACTATAAATATTCTATGAATTACCCACCTTGTTAACTCTTTCATTGCAGTTGTCAATGATAGACATCCAATCATGTGGCTATCTTCATTCTGCTGTGTAATCAATAGAGTAATAGATGGGAGATTTGGCCGCTAACCCTGCTGATTCAAATGAAAAGGACAATCTATTACAGCCAATAGCAGTCGAAACAAAGCAAAAGAATAAGAAAATAAAAGACTCACCGATACATTCCTTAAGGCGTCTTCAGTTCTTTCGTAGTAATCACGATAAATCCTATAAGTCTTTACTTTCCAATAAATTGAATGTCTTAATGTCTTGATTCCATGAGATCTGCATTCTTTGCTTCCTGATCATCACTTCTCTGGAGGCTACAATTCATGACAGGAATCATGAATGGAATGAAAGCTCAGCTCTGAAGGCCGCTCTTTCAGGTAAGCGTTTATCTGTGCTACTACATAAAAATGTAGGCGTTATATATAATGAGTCTTGCTGAGAAGCAATCTGATATGGGTGTGTAGAATGATTCTCTAATGGACTCCTCGGCTATGATTGTTATCCATCAGTCGCTAAGGCAAATGAAAGTTGCTTGAAATGAAAAAGTCTATTGGAAAATTGAAGCAACTCGGTTGTGAATAATCATAGTTGTTCCCTTCTGTTTCTTTGACTGAGGATGTAGACAAGTTGTCAATTGAGGTATACTGCAGGTGAGGCTGAAGCTGTTCCACAGTGGCCTCCAAGGAGATGTTTAATTAGTTTAAAAAAAACTATTCCAGGGCTCAGACAGTACAATTTTAGACAATGCATTAATCCAGGCCGGCATGTGGTATGAGGTCCAAAGTTACTGCTGAGTAGAACCTTTGCAGCAAGAATTGTTTGAGAGGCATTCCAGGTTTTCACGGTTACAGCAATAAGAGGTCACAGGTGTAGGATTTGCCGTGTTCCGGTCACTGAGTTGGCTTTTTTTTTTTTTTTTTTTTTGATGGAAGAGGTAGGTAAATGGAGAGTATCCCCGAGGTATTTATAGAAATGTTGCACAAAAGAAAAATACAGGAACTGATATTATAGATAAATGTTTTGATCCATTTGTATTTGTAAAGGAAGTATAAAGCTTGTGACTGGATGGTGTAGTTGATGGGAGTTTTGTCAAAAAAATTCAAAAAAAAAATGCTGGTAGTTTTGACTGTAATTAATAGAAAATTATCAGCCTGAGAACAATCCAAGGAAGTAAGCAGGCAGTGATGCTTTCTTTAAAAAAAACATTGTGGTCCAAATTACTGCTGAATAGCCTGTTGTTGTCCTATCTGAAATTGGGGGGATTCTTTAGTGTTTCCATCTACAAAAAAACAAAAGACAAATGCAGTATGTTAATAACAACCAGGGAAATAAAGTGTAAACACAAATAAAACATGGTAAGCACATTCATCAAAAGAAAATGTTTTATCTATTTGTTTGTTTCTTTGTACAAAAACATTTTAACATTTTAGAAGGATGCATTAATATTTTATATCTCATATAGGATTGTGAACATTAATGCAATTCACTGTGACCAATAGGTTTAATTTCTTTTCTTCTAAAGGGTGCAGATTGTTGGATTTTTTTTTTAAAAGTACCAAGGTCATAGGCCATTATGAGCAAATAGATGAATCTCATTAAATATCAGTAAAATGACTACGTCCATCTATTGACATCAACCCATTTGGTGTTGACATTGTAATTGCTATGAAAAAAAGGAAAATATTCTTGTCAGTCAATATTATTGATGACATGTTTTGACATATATGGGCCAATTTCTACAAAAATATCAATATATGTTGAATAACAAGATGGCATGCAGACAGAAAAACAGTTCCAGCAGGTTTCAGAGCACAGCCTTCTTATATAACCATCCATACGTCAAAGAGGTCGCTTATACAATCAGGCAACTTGAGAGCGAATGTTGTTGATGAGCTCGAGAATGAACACTTGATAGACTATGAGATTAATTTAAAAAAAACCCTCTTAAGTGTTATTTAAAGATCACAAAACATCATTGTACTGCAGTCGTCCATATGTGTTGAGAAACAATTCCACTAGTGCACACTACACACTCACGGCCTTTTACTCTTGACTTAAAGCACAATATGGATGACCTTGAATGTTGCATGCTGTGACAGCAGCTGAGCCAAGATAAAAAAAAAAAAAAAACATTGAAGTACAAAAGTAATCCAAGTAATAATGGAGTGCTGCTAACAGGGTGGGGTGTTATGACCTAAAAATAAAAATCTCCAATCACTTTAGCCAAAATTGAGCTGATTCCTGCCCAAATGGGCTATTTTTAAAGACCGGAGGCGGGACTGGAATAAATTTGGCAGTTTATACATTCTAAGATAGTTTTGACAAAAATCTCAGACAGAAGGCTGCAATTTGGGCTCGTTTTTGCATATATATATATATATATATATATATATATATTTGATTGGGTGGGGTTTATAATGTGACTTAAATGGAGAATTTCTTTCCAAAACTCAGATTTGCAATATTAACAATTTAGACCACAACGACAAAGTGGAGGATAGTCAAGTCTGTCAAGTTTACATCTTTTTGGTGTTTCAGTCCCCCAATGATAGGGACTTCTGGGGTTGTTTTTAACATTTCCTAAATCTGCCAGATAAAAAAACAACAACATTATGATCACAATTCATCATCATTCAGTCGTTGACCCCAACCTGATGATGAGTTCAGGACTCGGTCACTTATCAGCTGGAGTCTGGCAGTTCAACTCATTCATGCAGCATGGACCAAAACAGACATACAATAAATGAATGATTTTAAACAATGAGCGTGGTGCTGATTTTGGTGAACACCCATTTGAAAACAAAGCGTCACTTGTCTCCTAGTATTATCTAGGCCTCATTCCAGATTAGCCAAGCCAAGCCAGTCCTAATCAATGTTTTCCCTAAATGAGGCCTGAAATGCACAGCAGACTAAACAATATTGAATGCTTTGAGCAAGTCGTTTGTTTGGACAGTTCATACACTTGAACAGTGAGGCCAATTTGATTATGTTTGCCGTAAACTGTAAACATTTGCATTTGATGCTTCTGGCATGGGAAATATGATATTGATTAAACAGACAAAAGTAAAAGTACATTGACTGATAATTGAATCAATAGTCTTGTATTCGCCAGGTCAAAATGTAGAGAATGAATAAAATAGAAGAACGGGGCAAACCCCTTATTTTAATATAGTAAAATCTGATTAAATTGAAAGAGGAAAATGTTGTAGTGTAATAAACTGAATGCTCAGACTGCAAATCAGGTTGAATCACATGACTCAGATTTCAGGGAAAATTGACCTTGTAAGCTGAGCAAATCCTTAAAAGGAACTTAAAAAAACAAAAACAAACAAATTACTCCACAAACATTAGGTTTACCAACTGAAATACACTGAATTTAACCTACATTTTGTTCTTTATTTATTTAACTACTTGAATAGTCCAGTCCGTCTACTACTTGGCTAATATGTGATGATAACAAGATAGAAACTGAGTTATACAGTGAATTCATTGGCTGCCCTTGACAGTGCAAGTGGGAATCAATCCCACGCTGCAAGCACTCTAAATCAGTCAAAAAGGACTACACTATTGGGTGAATAAATATAAACACTACATAAATTTTCCAATTTATTTTGCCCATTGCATTAAAATGAATTGCTTGCTGTCAAAATCAACCAATGAGTTAATAATACTAATGTAATTCTTATTTTCTTTTTGCATTTTTTGGAATGCAAGAGGAAACCGGAAAAAAAAAAACCCACGCAAGCCTGGGGAGAAAATGCAAACTCCACACAGGAGGACCGACCTGGGATCAAACCCAGGACCACAGAATAGTAAGGCCTATGTGCTAACTACTTTGACGCCACCCCTGAATATTAGGACTTATTTATAAAGGGAATAGAATTTGCTATTTATATCAATTTCTGTTACAACACAGTTCAAGTTAAAACAGTTGGAACCCATTGTCTCCTTTTCCATTCACAATTTATGTCTCTATTTATGTCTTGGACGGTTGGTGTCTCTTAGGGGGGGGGGGGCATAGAGCTGATAAACATTAGCATTTAGAACATTCTCCTATATGTGTTTCAAGAACACTAGGGAAAAAAACAATGTGTATTTTGAATAATTGCACCAACTGCACAAATCCCCCCGAGTCCCACCTGCACCGACCGTCTCCACCTCAGTGACGTAAACAAGCTGCGGGTCCTCGCGGGACTGTTATGCAACTAATTTTTCATAGACAGACACTGGCAGACTTGGAGAGACTAGTTTTCTGTCCTGGCTCCTCCCCTTTGCTCCACAACATACGCACTCTATACATTAAGCATTAGCCTCAGAAAATCAGAACGCAGCCTTGCAGCAATAAGCTGTATGGCAACACTGCGAGAAGGGAGGGTGGATGGGGGGCTTTAGGCATGCACGTCAAAAGAGGTCATGTCTCGCTGCTGGCATGCATAGAGGAGATTATAGTTTTGGATGTAAACATAACTGTACTTCAAATATGTCTTTCACATTCATTGCACGTACAACTGAATTACGTCTGAGAGATAAAGTATTTGACATTTTAACTGATTTATATATTTTAACAAGTTGAAATGTTTGTTTTTTTTCAACCTAATGACATTAAGTGCAATTAAGTATCTTGCCAAAACCACAAGGATTAAAAATTTGGAGCTCTTTGCAAAACGCCTCGTTTTCCGGAGCTACTTCCAGAGGGAATGATTCACACATTAATCATAATCCCATAATATATATGTAAATTTACATGTATACATTTTTCTTTCACTGATTTTCATACATTTGTGGAAAATATATAAGCCTAGCTGTATGGGATTCTTGCAAACTCTTTCCAGTAACATGCAATAAACAGAATAAGTTAAACATTGTTTTCTGTATTTCATTCCTCGGAGTATAAACATGAAAGTTTAACAAGTACTGTCCAATATATTTTAACAGACTTTTGCCACACTGATTATAACGACACGTTTACACCCCAAGCATTATCTTCCAGGACTTTATATTAAGTACATTTTTCATGACTTTCATACTCAGTCATGATTTTTCCTACACAAATAAGATCTACAATTCTGCCCAGCACAGACTTTCAGATAATACTTGCACAACACTGTAAACCACCTAGTAATAAATATGCCATGTATACAATAAAGTTGCTCAATGTTGCTTGACTGCATTGCAGAATAAAACATGTTGTTTATCTCCCCTTGCATACTTCCTATCCATAGAGTTCATAATTGATGATAGAAAATGGTGTGTCTCTTTTTATCTTTCTGCTCTGAATGTAAATAAACATCACTATAGTGAAATCCAAACCATTGCAACTGGGGGTATGACCAGTCCACCCACTTGCAATGGTTTGCATGCCAATGGCAACCAATGTGTTAAAGTTATGTTATTTTTTTTAAAATAACCCCAAAGAATCACCTGCTCTAGAAAATCTTAAGGCGTTTTAACACACCCGAGAAAGCGCACAGAAAAAAAGGGCAAGTGAGTTCATGTTGGCGGTACAGTCTTATATACATTGACGTATAGATCAGGTTACCGTATGGGGGGGACAAGCAAGGCCGGTCGGGTTGACGTGAGGACAGCGCTCACCTTGCACCGTGGCTCCATGACATGTCATGTACACACCACCCCTCTATATGTTCTCCCTAAGGTGGACCACACGTGCGATCGCTACCCTCCAAGCTCCAAAACCACCCCCAGAACCATCAACAATTCCGCGACGCCAACGAGGGAAAAGGGGAGCGGAAAACGCCGTACAAATACATGGAAGTGAAGGCGTGTGGATCAGCGTTTACCGTCGCGAAAAGGCGTCCGAGCCTCTCCCACTTGGCCCGCTTCCCTCTACCAGCCGGCGCGTGAGTGCCCGTGAACTGTCAAAGCAACTGCCACCACGGTCGCTGCTGCTGTGTGTGCATTGCGTCCTCCCCCATGCCTGTCGAGTCAGTCAGTGGCAGTGCGGCCGAACCGCGAAATGCGGGTCAGGACAGAGCACGGCGACCTCGCTTGTGTTTATTTCGTCACGGGTCTAACTCAGTGCTGCTCTCTAGCGGCGAACAGAGGATGTGCCGAAGGCGAGAGATGCGTAAATCCTCGGGAATGCCGGCGGATTTAAAGAGACATGACCCAACGTTTTCCCCAGCAACCCCATTTAACTCTTTCAGTGCCATGGACAATGTTAGACATCCTGTCATGTAGATATCTTCATTCGCTTTTTTTCTTTCTGATCCACTTTATCCTAACTTGGGTTTTGGGGGGTGCTGGAGCCCATCCCACCAGAGGACCTGAAGAAAACCCACACAGGCCCAAGGAGTACATGCAAACTCCACACAGGTGGACCGACCTGGATTTGAACCCAGGATCCCACAACTGTGACGCTAACCACTCAGCAGCCGAGCCGGCCAGTTTTTCATTAGTTAGACGTCTAATCCATTTCAACTGAGAAGGCCGGCCAAACGCCCCCGTTTAAAAAACAGATTATGTCCAGGGCCGTCAGTGGGAGCCAATGCGTTAAAAAGTAGGCCAGGGCATGCCCCATTTTTATTTGTTTTATTTATGTATACTGTGTTAAATCCAGTTTTTATTGCCCCATCTAGACTGGATGTAGTGACGCTTTACTGACGCCAGGGGAAAGCAATGCCCCATCTTTGCTGCAGAGATAATTTGATGTGGAACCTTTTTGCTCGTGTGATCCTTTATGGATTGCATCTTGGGCAGTTGCTTGCATTGCTTATAGCAAAAATGGCCCTGACTGTAATAAATAAATACATACATAAATCAATAAACAAAGGAGTTTAGTAATTTACCTATATTAAACTCCTAAGTGTAACATTTGGGGGCCTTTAAAAAACCTGGCTTCTATATACATGATTATCAATTCTTTATTCTAATTTATTGACCATAACTATTATCAAAATATATTGTTCATTCATTTTCAACACTGCTTATATACTGGGCAGGATCACAGGGTGCTGGAGCCCATCCCAGTTTACTAAGGGCTAAATACAGTTGAGACTTTTTTGACTAGTGTGCCCTCTTAATAATTTATGAGTGGTATGCTGTATCTCGTCTGTTAGAAAATTCTATATTATCCTAACAATCAATATTTAAGTAGAAAACTTCTCTTTATATCCACACTGATAAATGATAAATTCTTACGTTTCATTTTATTTTAATATACGGTTGCAATGGGTGCTGGAGCTTATTGCAGTAAATTCCACACAGGTGGACCGACCTGGATTTGAACCCAGCTCCCCCACTGTGAGGCTGACGCGCTAACCACTCATCTTCCGGGCCGCCTGTTGTATTACACTTATTTATTAAAAAATAAATAAAATTGAATCCCCTTTTTATCACCAAAACACCCTCAACATTCTTCACAATAGCATTATATTTATCAGTGCCACAGGACTGAATTGTGGACATAGACTAAGAAAATAATTATTTGTATGTAAATTACAGTTATGCATGTTGACACATGCAAACCAGTTGCCATACCTGAAACTTCTGTTCCGTTAAGTAAAGCTTTCTCAGTTTCCGAACATGTCATACTGGCAGCACCGCTGGGACACCACCTGCTTGTGTGAAAGAGGAACCAGTAAATTGAACAAATTACAAACAAATGACATGGAAACACACACAAAGCATTTTCTACATTTACTTCACTCTCCAGTATAGCCATTATTAAATAGAAATTAATCAACTTAAGTTTTTGTTAGATACAAGACAGGTTTTAATTTTAAAAAAATGATACATTATACATATTTTATGTAAATAGTTTATTTTTATTCTATACTCTGGTTGACTTAGAATAAAACTCTAATTGATGAATGTCCTGGCGATTGATTTCAAAACTAAATTATAATATTTAGCATGATAAACATTAAATTCACATACGTATTTCCTTTGCCTAAAATTGGGAAGCCCACATACAACTAAAGGTACAATTAACACACAATACATTGTACATAATACTGATATCATATTAAAATGAAATTTATTTGAAGTGTATGGAAATAATGTTATGCAAGTATACACAATAATTTCCATGTTTAATCTAGGATCGTTTATAAACACTAGACAAAACATGATGGACACTTGCACAACTTTATAATTTTGCAAAGCGCTATTTTAGAAATAAAACATTTAAATTAATCCAAATGTTCTATGTACAGTAAATGTGTGCTACACAATCCAGTTTAAATGTCACTCAATAGACATAGGATGTCTATCGGCGCCAATAGCAGGCAATGAATACATACATATCTCTGTCCATATTGTAATCTGATAATTATAATAGACTTAAAAGACAGTTTATATGTATTCATCTACAAATATGAAAAAATAATAACTGATAAAGCATCACAAATAGAGACTCCATATGAATCCATTGTATTTAGATTTATGAAGTAGTACTATATAGTAACACATAAATGAAGACTGCGGTTTTTAAAAGCACATACTGTGCCACTTTGCAAAGTGACCGCCCCACCCTTATACTATATAACCTGCAGTGATATCTCAAGGAAGGGCAGTTTTCATCGGGGAAACTTTGATCCCAACAATGTTTTACATAGCTCTGTTGGTTCTGCTCTCTGCTGTCTCAAGTGAGTGACACATAGCTACACAATCCCTTTGACTGCTAACATTCGACATTTACCATGTTTTTCTTTACAGGTCTCAAGGGTCAAGAATATTTAGACCAGTTACAACCACATGTGACTCTCCAGGATGGTCAGTCGTTAAATATCGAGTGTAAAGTGTCGTATTCTATGGATGCCTACCTCACTGCATGGGTCAGGCAACCTTCAGGGAAAGGACTGGAATGGATTGGGATCAAATACACTGGAGACTCTTATTATAAAGACACCTTGACAAATAAGTTCAGTATTGTACTAAACCGCTCGAACCAAACAGTTACTCTACAGGGACAGAATATGCAGCCTGAAGACAGTGGCATGTATTACTGTGCCAGAGCCACACAACAACAGGAACCATGAGCAAGCTTGAACAAAAACAGAAACTCTTAACAGAGATTGAAACGGGGAGTTTTAAACTTTCCCCCAAAAATGTTTGAGCAGAATCACCATAGATAAACATTTTTTTAAAGAGTAATTAAAAGGGAAATAGTATTTTTGCAAACATGCCAATAAATTCTTCTATTGCTTTGGTACAGAATACAATAATTATTCATTTTCTCAATTGATTATCCTCACAAAAGGCAATTAGCTTTGGTCTCAGCAACAAACAACAACAACTAAATTAAATATCACTTCAATAGTACTTATTTGAGTGAAATTGTCTTGCAAGGTTCATTTATCATCAAAAATTTGCTTTTAAAGTTCAAATGGGGTATCATCATGGAGTTGGAGGTTTTCTTTGGGTCAAATATTCTGATTGTGGTGAGTTCAAGAGCACTAAACCAGTATTAGGACATGACTATCTATGCAAAATACATTCATTCCATTCAGCACACAATAAAGCTTGCTATGATACCCTCAAAAAACAAAAAATAATCCCTACTTCAATTAGAAACACACAAATGAAAATAAAAATCTTAATAGTGTGATATTTAATAATGTGAACAAATAAATAAAAAACTTTTGTATTAATGGTCAAATTCTTACATAATATTTCCTGAGGTGTTTTCTGGAAGTCGAACATAAGTCTATTTTGCGCCATGTAAAGAATATATAATGTTAAGAGAATAATAAATATTTCATAAATAGACAAGTCGGACTGGAACGTATGTAGCATTTTTGGAAGTGCATTTGACATTTTTCTTTATATCAGAAATCAAAGAACAAACAAATGTTAAGGTTGCAAGGATAAAATGGAGAACATCTAACTCAATAAGCAACTGTTGATCTGACCGATTTTCAGTTAATAATTATAGCCCAAAAAAAACATAACAGGTTGTCAGTGGTCAGAAAAAGAGAAGAAATAACAAATAGGTTGTAAATACAAATCAGACAAACTGTGAAAAAAATCAAAAATCACACTATCTTTACCTTTTTTAGAGCGCAAAGGTATTTGAAAGGGCGTGTATCATTGTGTTCACGAGAAAATATGGCCGATTCAGGCCACAGTGATACACACCATAGCAAAAACCCGTAATCATTGGAATAAATTCCCTTTCACTTTAAAATGACAGTTCATCATAGTTTTTTTTCTTAAATCAAATCCACTTGAGTAGGTTTAAACACTATACACTGGAATTCATTTGACCCTTGCCAATCAATGGGGAAATGAAATTATAGCTCGACTATTATATTTATCTTCCCATCCATTGCACAGAGAACCAGCTGTTCAGTCATTCTTTCTAAAAGGGTGTGGATACTACAGTTAGGATATTGTTAAAATCTTTTAATGATCAGAAACTCAAACATTTCACAATCATGTAAACTGCTTAGTGTTTAAAGAACTATTTTTGTCAGTTTTTTTTTTTGTTATTTAGTATTTGCACTGTCAACTGATTACATTGTATCATTGTGTAGGTTATTTTGACAACTGGGGAAAAGGAACCCAAGTAACAGTTACATCTGGTAAGTAATAATTTTTGCTCATTAAACATTATTGTATTGTTATTGTTGATTTAGGAAATAACTGAATATAGTTTTATGTTACACTATTTCATCATGATAATTCTGTCTTTTTAACAGTGAGTAACAGTAAAAGTTTTTTTGTCAGCGTTTCAATATGAGAATTTACTCTTTAGCCAATAAAAGGACAGTGGAATTATGACTTTTACCTTTATAATTATACAGTAATTATAGCTTTTGTGGTTGTTTATTTGAACATAAATTAGATTCAAGCTTACTGTCACTATCATCAATGTAAAGCAATGCAACTGAAATTAAGTGAAATGTAAAATTAAATCAATTAATTGGGGTTAATATGATACAAAGTAATTGTCTTGGTGTAAAAAGTGGAAATCTTGTGAAATATTAAGCCTCATCTCAAATTTTTGCTTTTTCAGAATGTTGAATGAACAAAATACAGTTTATTTTAAAATAAAGACTAAACTGCAATTTAATTTACATACTAATAAAATAATTAGGATTTTACTAATGCAAAAGAATAAAGCCTATGCCAAGTACTACATTTTGATTTATTCAACAACATCCCACCTCCCCTTTTGTTTTCTTTTAGATCCCCCGATTAAACCAACCGTCTTTCCTCTGATGGAATGTAGCTCTGCTGCCACGTTTAGTATTGTCTGTATCGCTACTGGCTTTTCACCTTCTCCACTGACCTTTACATGGAGCAAAGACGGAACTGCCCTAAGTGACTTTATTCAGTATCCTTCAGTAGAATCTAACGACAACCGCTACACGGGAGTCAGTCAAATCCAAGTGGAGAGAATGGACTGGTATAACAAGGCAAAATTCCAATGTGTTGCCAAACATTTGACTGAAGATGTAGAAGCCATAATCACCAAGACAGAAGGTAATCTATTTTTGTAAGAAATTCTTATACTACACTTAAATTTGAAAAGACACCATCTCTTTAAATGTATATGGTAATTGCCCACATATGAAGTTAATAGATTTTATACTGGGGTTCATAGTACTATCAAGGGAAATGATCCAATTGATTTAAAAAAAACTAAAGGTTATTATGGTATATTGTTCAAAAGTTAGAAATAGTTGATCTACATCAGCTAATTTTAAAAAGAAAAATATATGACATCTAACAAACAGTCACTCGTTGAAATAGTTTTTATACATTCCATTAATGTCGTAAACATAAAAACAGCTGGAAAGGAATTGCTTAAGCTTTTTTAGCTGCATTTATCATAAAAATATATTCTAACTGCAGCATCTTCAGTTATTATAGCTTTAATATTGATATGTCTATGCTTGCCTGTCTCATTGGATGCATTTTACTCTGTATGCAAAAAGCACAAGTGGGAAATAGTAGACAAATTGTAGCGGAATACAATTTTTCATTCGACTCACAGAGAAAAATTGTGAGCATAATTGATAATTCCAGCACTTTGTAAAACAGGAGAATATGTGCTCACTATTACGGGTTCTTGTGTATAAACAGTATGCGCATTCTTGTCTGTACTTGTCATCAATTGTGCTCTTGTAATGTATGTATGTATGTGCAGTTTTGTCTTTTGAAAACATATATTTGTCAATGTTTTTTTTCCAGAAGTCTACAAGTCACCAACTATTAAAGTGTTGTCCTCTGCTGTTGGCAAAGATGAGCGCTCTTTTGCCTGTTTTGCCCAAGATTTTTCCCCAAATATTTACGAGGTCAAATGGCTAAAAAACGGAGTGGATACTTTCAACCGTTTAAATGAAATCAAGACTCAACCAGAGGCCAGAAAAGATGCAAATGGAACAACACTTTACAGCATAACAACTATTCTTACGCTTAAGTCCAATCAGTGGTTGAGTGACACAAATGTCACGTGCGAGTTTAAAGGCAAAGACGAAAGTGGAAATTATATTATAAGATCAACACTCTTCCAAGAACCTGAGCCTGATTCACCTTGTGAGTATCTTTTTTCCATTGCTATTTTTATAGTGTAGGGATTTAAAAAAAAAAAAAAGAAGTTAAATCATTATATGTTCAACAGGTGAACAATTCCCAGGTACAGACTTAAGGATTAAAATCACAGGTCCGACTATGGAGGAGATGTTTTTGAAAAAAGCAGGAAAAGTAATATGTGAAGTTAAAGTTAACAAGTCATCCGTGCAGAGTATTTCATGGGAGACCCAGGATGGGAAAAATATGGTTGGTACCTTAACATCGCCTTCTGAAGGCGAAACAGATGTATTTCGCATTCCACTTGACATCACATATGACGAATGGAGCAAAGGGGTGAATCGCAATTGCGTTGTGATGCTTCCAAATTTCAGTAAGCCGTTCAAGAAATCCTACGAAAGAGACATTGGTAAGAAATCTCTCATTTTCTAGAAAAATATGATCTTCATTTATCATGACTTTTGGCATTTTTACAGGAAAACAACTTCACTCTCCTTCAGTTTTTATGATGACTCCAGTGGAACATGTTAAAACAGACACAGTTACCCTGACCTGCTTTGCAAAAGACTTCTTTCCTCATGAGTTTCTAGTGTCTTGGCTGATCGATGATGAGCCTGTAAATTCTACCTATACTCACAAAAGCACCAAACCGATAGAAAACCAAGGTTCTTACACAATCTACAGCTATTTAACACTCAACTTTGAGCAGTGGAAAAGTTATGACGTGGTCTATAGCTGTATTTTTTACCACGAATCTCTAAAAAGTCCATACTTCATTGCTAGAACCATTACGTACCTTTCTGCCAAAACGTACATGGCCAATGTTAATATGAACAGTGCTGAAATGTGCAAGACTCAGTAGACTTCTACGTCTCTTTGTCTTCTCCTGTTTGTTGCTTGTTCATCAACTTGTCGCCTTTTCTCTAAATGCAGATTTAAAACCAAATAAAAAATATATATGTTGCAATTGTTGTGTGTGGCAAAGTTGGCCTTATTGTTTGTTTTTAGGATGTCTATTTTTGTTGAATGTGAGTTGGATTATTGGTAATGTAACAAAATGGTAGGGTTTTAAAACTAGCTATTGCTAAACAACTAATAATAAAATTAAGATTGAGAAAAGTTGGACAAACGTGAAACTTGATGACTTGATTAGAGTTTAGTTTTTTGGGGGAAAATGACATTAAAAAAATAATAATTCATTAATATTATATTCCATGACTCGACAATTTAGGAAGAAAAGAGGACTTCAGTATAAGTACTAGTTAGAAGTATAGTCAATGTTTTAATAGAACTGGTCTTAAAACTATAGTACTTAATGTCAAGTACCTAAAAGATTGCACACAAATCCATAAAAACTTGAAATGTCTGTGAAATTGGTATAAATTTCAACTTCAACCAACTATACTTATTAAACTAGTTTAAAGAGTGCAATATAGGTATTTCCTTGTTGGACAAGATGATACATTAACAACATTTATGTGACTTGTCCTTGTGCATGTCTTGTGTTCTACTGATTCTTGTCACCCAGAATGAAAATCAATAAATAAAAGAATGATATTTGAACCTTGATCAAATAATATAGAAGTCATACATGAGACACAATTATTGGAGTCTTTCAAAAGCAGTTCAGGTTCTCTAGTCTTAAGCTATTGTTCAAAATTGAACAATTGTGTTATTTGGAACTGTAACTGAAGTACAAATATGCATCCACTAGACTTCCTGGTGGAGACAAACCACCATTGGAATGACGATGTAGATGCAGAGCAAGATTTGATGGGAAGCACAGCACTTACTTTCATATTTCTCTTCCTCATCACACTTGTGTTCACCATTGGAACAACAATTTTCAAGGTAATAAGATACTATAAGACTGTGTAAGTTTGAATACAGCATAATGATAAATTACAAAAAAAAATTCTACTTAGACATACACAGTGGATGAACACACTGTTAAATAAATGATGAAAAAAGATGATAATAAATCATAATAGGACTGTAATGTGTATGATCATTTAGAATTGTTTATAGGCAAAAAACCCACACATATACTAGGAGATACTTTAAAAATGTTGGCTCACTTTAACCACACACATTTGAATATTATTCATCAATTTTAGATCCATCAGTGGCAACCAATTATTTCTTATGAATGTGGTTCTTTTTAAACAACTTCAACACATGCTCTCTAAAACTATTGCATCTTGGTACACATTAATTTTCTCTTCATTTTCATTTCAGGTCAAATGAAAAAGTCTTAAATGGTATACTGCATGTTCTATATGGGTATTTGTTCTTAAAATATTTGCATACTGTATTTTTTTTAAATAAATTTAAGGATGTCAGCAGAGAAGTATCTTTTGCATATTTACTTATCTTATTGGCTGTTTAGAAAACACGACTACACAGCACCTGGATGCAACAGACTGTTGAAACAAAGTAGATGTAACATGTCAAGTATTTAAATGTGTTCATCACCAATGTGCCACCCTCACACCTGCTGTCAGTCATGCAGAGTTCCTACTAACTGCGAACGACTTCTGCATTCAGTGTTTCGTTTTGTGTTCATTTGCATGCTGCTTATGCAGATGTCTTTCCTCTTGCATGCCATTCTCATTTCCACCTGACTGTTAGACACTGGACAAAGTCAAAGTAAAACCCTATTTAAAGGTCTTAAATGCCAACTTTTGAATACCTAGCTGTTCACTCTGTCCCTGAAAAAGGGTCACCATAACATACAGTAACTAAACAGAAACAGTTATTCACATTGACCACTAGAGTGAGCCAAGGTTTGAACTGCCTCATTTGTGGTTTGAACGCTTAACGCAGTACTGATCAATTCAGACGCATTATAAACATATTATAACTGGAAAGGACACATTCTATGGAAAGCCCAAATCCCAAATGTATCCCTGATTTTTGATAAACACAATTATGCTCCAACTACCTTGATATCTAGACACTGTCATTTTTTTAAAATCTATACATATGGTGGGTTTAGGAATTTCCACAGGAAGGGATGACACTCAGCACATCCAGAATCACTATTGGCTACCTCTGGTATTATTTGGCTCTGACTATATGTGATTGGCCAGGGACCTGAGGGAGCCAGCCCAAATCAGTGACGCTGTTGCTGGGATGTACACGGATGCCAATTTAACTGCCAAAGGGTCGCAATTGGGAAGCATGGCATCAGGCCCAAAAGGCTGCTTGAGACTGGGTCACTGTCTTTGGCCATATTATTGTCCTGGACTCTGGACAATCTACTCTTTTGATAGGCCATCTTTCGGTGTCAATTTAAGAGATGGAAAACCAGACCATCAAACAATGTTTTTCTGTAGAGACTAATGTTAATGTCATCCCACTGAAAAAAAATGACCAGTGCCACAATTCAATCTCATTATACTAATTTAGCATCTGCAAGTCAATTTTTTGTTCAAAAAACAACATTGCATGTGCTTTTGAGTACCTGGCAGGGTTGTAATATATAATATAATACTTAAGATAGTGACATTTAGCCTGGTTGGATGCTCTACATGTATTTTCAAAATATGTGGTCATGAGTTATAACTATCTTGCAACACAGTAAAATGTTTCAAAGTATTATCTTACTGATTATAAAGCAGGCACACAGCTCTTTGGAAAAGCTTTTCAATATATGTGCACAGGAATAAATGAATGTCCATTAGGTAATCCATTATTATTTTAGAAGCATATACAGATGTATTAACAGTGATTTATGTGCTGTATGTGTTTTGAGTTTGTGTCTACGGAGGACTTCAGCAGAAAATGTTTGTGCATCAGTGGACAAAAACGTAGTACTTGCAGATGTACACTGTTAGCCAAAAGTACCAAAGTACTAGTCATAAAACATTTAGATTTCTTTGAAATATAGTCGGAAACTATCTTGTGGTAATTTAAACAAGCTAACTGAGCACATCTAATACAGATATGTTCATAAAAATTGCATATCTAGGTATTAAAATACACATACATACTCAGATAGAAGTTCTGTGCAGAGGGCCATCATGGAAGAAGTTGTCATGGTCATCTTTGGATGCGAAGCGGTGGGAGACCCAGAAGAGCAGGAAGCAAATGACAAAACGGTGTTCTGGGATGCTTTAATGAAAAATAACAAAAAAAAACAACTTATAAACTTGAGACTGGGTAAAATTGACAAAGAAACAAATTTGGTGGGGATGACACATATGCACATCTATGACACAGCTTGAGAAGAACACAGGGTTGAAATACAAAGGTACAAATCAATTACAAACACCATGGGATGAGCACTTGAATGACACAGCAAGGAGAACACACAATCACTCGGACAGGACACACAAGGAAAAACACACCCATCCACCCAAGACCCCAAAAAATCATGACAGAAGTTGACTCGAGAGAATGTAAAAAATATGAAACAAGCTGTTTTTGCACAATGCTCGTAAACCCTTGGTTGCCTAAATAGAAACATAAGATCTGGTATCCTCATTTGTGAAAATCAGATTTTGCTTAATGTACTAAACCCCCCCCCCCCCCACACACACTTTTTTCATTCATTCATTGTTTATGAATTGCTTTGTCCTCACAAGGGTCGTTGGGGGGTGCATAGGAACACCAATTCTATGTTTCTTGCTCTTCTACCACACTGGCAGTGTTGCGGGTGGCTCTTTGAATGAATGGTTAGTGTGTCAGTCTCACAGTGGAAGACCTGGGTTCAAATCTAGGTGGGTCCACCTGTGTGGAGTTTGCATGTTCTCCCTTGTGTGGGTTTTGTCCAGGTACCCCAGTTTCCTCCCACATTCCAAAGACATGCATGGTAGGAATTCAGGGTGTCCCCCGCCTCTGGCCCAAAGTCATCCGGGATAGGCTTCAGCACCCTCCATGACCCCAGTGAGGATAAAGCGATTTAGAAAATGAGATGAGATGACAGTATTGCAGAACGTATTCTTGAACTCGGCGCCATCAATTCTCACTGTTTCGCAGTCCTCGGGGATCCCGACGATTGGTCTACGGTACATACGTACTAGTGACTTCCAATCAAATGGGCTAAGCGAGTGTCTCGAATGCGGGAGGGGAGACGGGAGGTGTGGATGTGGCGGCGGGGGAGGATGAAGAGGAGGAGGGAGGCAGGGGAACGATGAGGGAGGGGGTGCGAAGTGTGGGAGGGCCCGTCTGCGTTTCACATCAAGGTTGGTGACGACGATGGTGATGAAGAATCCGGCGGATCCGGGACATTTAAAGTTCGGGGAGGTGGGGGATGTATTGTCTGGGAGTAGGGGGGATGAATCCAGGTTGTCTCGACTCCCCCCGCCGTCTCACGCTCATAAAGTCACGCGACAAATGGTCCGCGCCATGTTGCCCTTTGTCACAAACACGCCAAAATGCTGCGGCGGTCAGGTGTGCGTCAAGTCAGCCCTCACTAGCGCCACTTGGGAATAATTGCCGGTTGTTGTGCGCCCACCCCCACCCCCTCGCTCCTCCCTGCCGCACTGGTTCCGTCTGGCTCGCGCTCAGCTGCTGCGTGTCCCGGGATGACCTGTTGATGTCGGTAGAATGGAGACTGGCAGGGGGAGCGATTTCCCCCATCACCAAAATATTTAAATAAGCCACATTTGGGTGCTTGATAAGCGACATCGCAGACGAGCTACCTCGCCCGCGTAGACAGTAAGTAATCGGCGCGCGTTTGCACATTTTCGTAGCCACTGTCGTGGAAATGTTTTGATTTTGGTTTGATCGCTTGTACACGAGGAGGACGGTGCGCCCAAAATATTTAACAGTTAGCTTTAGCATTTAGCTACTTGGAAAGGCCCGCTGCGGTTAATCGGGGATGACAAACGCTTCTTTCAGCCTTTCCAGACTGTCCGGACAATTTGGATCCATGAGCGATCGGCTTTTAAGCACATTCAGAGTTCATCTTAACTGTACGTCAGGATCGGGTACAACCTTGCGGTTGTCGGGGGGGTCTCGCTGCCAACCCGTGCCGCCTCCCTCGCCCTTGCGTCGCCTCCGGTGCCAGCCGACAGTCGCGAGCCCCTGGCCGGCTGGTAGACTGGCACCGTGCGGAGTCCTCGTGTGCCCTTATTTATTTACCCAGCATCCCTTTCGGTTAAAAGATATCAGTGCAAATACCATCGAGGGGATGTTTCAATTATAATTACGATGCAATGTGGTTTTGAGTGCAGGAATAAGCAGATACGTCTGCCCTAACTTGATGAGGGCGGCATAGACGTGCAGACGGGCATAGGCGAACCAGGAAATGCCTGCAGAAAGTCAGCATTGTGTGCCAGCTGCAGCAATGACTCCACACTCTTCTCCACAGTCCAGTTTTCATTAAAAAGGGCTGCTTCCCTTTTAGAAGTGCTTACTGTCTCTACATCAAATATATTTTATTAAAAAGCATGCATGGTTTTGCAAAAATGATGGAAAGCTCTTTAGTATGCCTCATGTTTGACCCACTTTTTCAGTTTTACAGAAAATCTGAGTTAAAAGGCATTATTTTAACTCATTGCCTGCTTTTGACTGCAATGCACGCCTATTTGTTTTAAAGTGGGATGCATGGCTGGAAATGCCAGTCATTCAATGCTATTGACGGCTATAGACGTCCAATCTATTCTGATAGGGGTTCTCCCAGTCAAAATGGATTGCACGCAGCCATTGACGGTGCTAGACGTTCAATCTATTTTTACTGTCAGCCATGATTCGATGAGATAATTTAAGGGCACCCTGGGATGATCCCCCCTTCTTCTCTCCAAGAGTCAATTGCCCCTCCTTGGCGCATAAAGACACATGCACAGTGAACCCTCAGTCACATCTCTTTCACTGTCAGAGAGAACTGTGTAACCCCCCTCCCTGCCCACTCCTCTCTAAACCCAGTGTTTGTGTGTCTTCATGTGCAAGCATGTGTGCTCACTGCGACTGCGGCTCGCCAATTCGTAAACAAGCTGTATTGTCTGTGTGCGAGTCAGTGTGCCTTTTGTGGGTTTGTTTGAGTTGGTGTGTGCGCATCTGTGTTTTAGTATGAGGGAGAGGGAGCTCGAGTGAGACAAAGAGAGCATTTCTCTTTACCCTGGAGCTTGGCGAAGTCCCAAATGAAAGGCTTTGGATATGATGGGGTTTCTCTCACCAGCCATTACTGGCCATATTTCCACAATTGTTTGATTTTTGTTTGGGGTTAACATTAGAAGAGGGATTTGAGACAGGGGACTATTAAAGTTTCTATATCCAAGTTAATGTAGACTATAGGATGTAGACTAGAGGATGTACATCTAATCCACATTTCTAGATGGGCAAATGTATTCAAACATTAACATTAATATAACTTAATTTTGCTCCAACACCATAGCTTTATCTTTGTGATGCTTTCACTGCACCCACTGTATTTTTTCATTGTTAGGGGTTCACTTTTGTCTGTCCTGTTTTCAGCAGGTAAAAAGCGTGTTCTATAGGGTTTAATTCTTGCACTTTTTGGCCCAGATGAACTCCTTTGGTTGAGTTAGCAATCAGTTTTAATATATCTAATGTGGTGAATATTAAATGATCTCTAATTCATTGTGGCCTATTACATATGATGGGTTATTTAGATTACTTTTTTGCACTAGTACACAGTATGTACAGTATATGCTCCTATAATTTGGAATTTAGATCCCATAGAGGTGCAAAGGCATGAGTGGTTATATTGTATGTGGAGAAGGGACAAATATTTATTCACCTGTGGTAAATGTCCCAGTGACAGGCCTACAGAGACTTTGAAAGAGTGCAGTACAAGGGGTGCTTGCTTTTGGATGTTTGGTGTACAGTGAATCGAATCATGATATGCGCTGTTTGTCGAAGCCACACAAAAAACGGGAATAATAGCACATGACCCAGTTAACTAAGGACACTGGATTTTATGGTTCATAGAAGACAGAACATAAACCAGGCTTTCATTGAGCTCTTGCAGTGACAGCTCCTGAGAGGCCTATGCGACATATAGCATTAATAGAATGTAAAATATTAAAGCTGAATATATTTAATGTCTACAAATGACTTTATCATACTTTTGCAATCAAGTCCAAGCCCCGCCCCCAATTTGTAAATAACCATTGAGAAACCATAAATATGTTGTCCCACAATACATCTACATCCAAAATCTCCCACTTACTTTAATCTTATTAAGAACCACATTTTAAATCAAAAGTTTTGAACTATTTGAAAAAATCTAAACTTTGCCTTCTACAATGCAGTGCAAAGGTGTATTACTCGTTACAATTCTATACTTAAAAAAAAAGCCAATTTCTTTCTGTGTCTTTTCCCCAAAAGAGCCTTAGTGGGTGTGCATTGGCGCACCATGGCCCAGACCCTCCAGATGGCGATCCCTAACTTTGGCAACAACGTTTTAGAGTGTCTGAATGAGCAGCGGCTCCAGGGTCTTTACTGCGACGTCAACGTGGTGGTGAAAGGGCATGCTTTCAAGGTAGGACTATGCTGCTTTTTTCCCCCACTAGCAGTTCTAACTACATTATCAAAGTTAAAACAATGACATTTGGTAATTGTTTTTTTTTTTTGAATGTAAAATGTATGTGCAACTTTTTTTGTTAAAGGCTCACCGTGCTGTTTTGGCTGCAAGCAGTTCTTATTTCCGGGACCTCTTCAGCAACAGCAGCAGCAGTAGTGGAGGCTATAGCAGCAATGAGGCCAGCCCAACAGTGGTGGAGCTTCCACCGGCTGTGCAGCCCCAGAGCTTTCAACAGATTTTGGCCTTTTGCTACACAGGCCGTCTGAGCATGACTGTGGGAGACCAGTTCCTCCTTATGTATACTGCCGGCTTCCTGCAGATCCAACAAATCATGGAAAAAGGCACGGAGTTCTTCCTCAAGGTATAATATACGATTGCCGTTTAATGTTGGAATGTTGAATTCCCAGTTTGGTCGACAAACAGTTGTTCTGAAAAACAGGAAAAAAATAATTATGCATACATTTTCAAAGTCCCTAATGTACTGTGAGTCAAGTTCTAGTGGCACTAATATAAATATTGTAAAACAAATAAATAACTTCAAGCTTCCTGCATGCTTTAAAGAGCCATTTAAGCATATTAAATCACTCAATCCGTAAGTATTAAGTATTCCCTGCTCACACAGTCAAGCTTTTTGTCACACTGAATGTCTTTTGTAAAAAAAACAAGACACACACATCAGTACGTTGCCACAAAAATGACACAATCCGAAATATAATCTGATATAGAACTTGTGTCCATGTCCATCTTTAGGTTTCCTCCCCCAGTTGTGATTCCCAGGGCCTAAATACAGAAGAGGCCCCACCCTCTGAGCCTCAAAGCCCCATCACACAGACCGCTACCGGCGCTGTCCGGCCGGCTCCCTGTTTGACGCCTCTCTCGTTGGTGTCACGTGTGAAGACAGAGCAGCCCGCGAGCCAACCGGAAGCGACCGCTCATTCAGTAGTCTGCACTCCAGTCGCCAAGCGACTATGGGAGGGTGGCAGCAGCCGTGACGGAGGAGGAGGGGGCTCCGGCACAGGAGGCGGAGCCAGAAAGGCAGCACGTTACTCCCAGGAAGGGGTTCGAGGCAGTGCCATCCAAAGCCCCGCGGCTCTGGGACTGGCCATGGGTATGGGCGCCACTGCAACCAGTCTGGCTGGAATGGTGGCAAGTGGGGGCATGAGTGGTAATATAGGCACCAATGGGACCTCAGGGTCCGGTGCGGGCACGTCAGAGGGCGCCAGCCCAGGCACCTTGAGTACCTACGCTAGTGACTCACCCATTAGCTACCATGATGATGAAGAGGAAGAAGAGGGCACTGAGGACTGTGCTGAAGAGCAGTACAGGCAAATCTGCAACATGTACACAATGTACAGTATGCTCAACATGGGGGCTGTAGGTAATGAACACATCTACATTCTTGTCAAAAAATATATTTTTTTTAAATTATGGGATGGGCTCTTTGTAAATAGTGTGTAGTAAGCTTCTGATCTTTCTTTGTTGTTCCCATAGCAGCTGGTGAACGAGTGGAAGCTCTTCCCGATCACACAGAAACACGGGGCCGTATGCGTGGCCGAGACCTCACCTGTCTCCCAGCAGAGCTTATTGCCCAGATAGGCAACCGCTGTCATCTCAAACTTTATGAGGAAGGAGATCCTGCTGAGAAACTAGAACTAGTCTCAGGTAAGCCTCCCCAATTTATATGTACTTCATGTACAAAGGGTTTTTGGATCCATGCATTCTGTGGTTCAATTTCAGCTGGAATTTTCTTGGTCGTCATGCTAGAATTCCCATAGTGGCCTCATAAAATTAAGAAATCACTGAAACAAAAATAGAGACATTAAACATCACATTGAAATGTGCATGTGTTGCATTAATAATAATAATAATAATCTGTGTGTGTCCTTACCTAGGTACGTCTGTCTTTATCTCCCGAGCCCAGCTCATGAACTGTCATGTTAGTGCGGGGACCAGACACAAGGTGCTGCTGAGGAGGCTACTGGCTGCCTTCTTTGACAGGTTGCTTCCCTCTGGATGCCTCTTTGTTTTGATACTCCAATCATAGGGGTGGATGGACAACTAAAGTTGTTTATGTTGGCCTTCCAATCATGCATTTACTCAGGAATACGCTGGCCAACAGCTGCGGGACAGGCATCCGTTCATCCACCAATGACCCAAGCCGTAAGCCCCTGGACAACAGAGTGTTACATGCAGTCAAATGTGAGCAAACATTTTTTTTGAGAGAATTCAACTGTGTCAAACTACTATGTTTACTGCTTATATTGCATTTTTCACTTAGTCTAAATTTAGCTTTAATGGTTGTCACCAGACTTAATCTACCTCTTAACACAGTTAGTCATTATCAATATTGTATAAAAGGGCATGCAGTTCAGAGTCAATAACAAAATAATGTATGGTACAGATAAAGTCACATTCCAAATATAGTACAAGTTATGCAAGCTGCATTCTAAAGGACTTTGGAAGAGTCCAATAGAGGCTGAAGACCGATTGGGCAAAACTACTAATCCCACATACTTCAGTAAACTGCAGTGCAGCAAAAAATATAAAGTTGCAAGGTTTTATAGGCCTGCAGAAAAAAAAATGGCTAATATTTCCCCCTTTCTGTTCCTCAGTTTACTGCCAGAACTTTGCCACCAGTTTCAAAGAGAGCGAGATGAACGCCATCGCTGCCGACATGTGCACTAATGCCCGGCGAGTGGTCCGCAAGAGTTGGATCCCGAAACTCAAGCTGCTGATCGCCGAAAGCGACGCTTATTCCGCTTTCCTCTCCGATGGCGTTAAAGCAGAGGATGACACCCTGGGCGGTGAGCCGCCTTTTGACCCAACCTCACTGGAAACCTCCGCCGGTGCAGAGTCGGGTGGCTCCTCAGGTGAATCACTACCTGGCGTGAGCGGGGATGTCGGAGCATTATTTTGAGCAAAGCGCAGTATTTCCCCAATCGTGCTTGCCTCATCCCCTCTCACATGACTGTCTATATAACACTGCTACGGCTGTAATCGGGACATGGGGGGGGGGGGGGGGGGGGGGGGAACTTTAGCTTTTCTGTTCGGACTGTATCACGGAACGTCTTGAGGGGAGAGAGAGAGAGCATGAGCGGTTTCCCAGCCTTTTCTTTTTGAAGGTGTGTAAGCACATTTGTTGTTGCGTATTCATAAATACATTCCCAGTAGAGTGGGTGGGATGACTTGATAGCAGAGGTTGGCTGTATGGAAAGTAGTAAGTTAGTCAGTGAAAGCTCTTTCTGCTAGTACCCGGATTATCATATATATTGAATGAATGCTCATTTGACTTTATAAAGCTTTTTGAGTATTTATTTGATAGCCTTAATATTCAATTTAAGTTTGTTCGTTCGTAAAGGCAATTTAGCACAATAGCAAGCTGCAGTTGTTCATCTTTGGTCGCTTTGCTGTTGAATTGTGTTGTGTCTGAAGACAACGAGGGTAGCAGTACATGACGATGGGTTACAAATAAATGCTCAAATGACTTTCCATTTTTAGCGGTGTACATTGAATGTAAGCCTTGGGGGCAATGTGAGAATGCCTGCTTGTGTGGGTAAATGTTAACTGAAAAAAAAATTATCTCTCCTCATTGCATCCACTACTCATCAGTCTTCACGTTCTCTTAGCCCCGCCTCCTAATGGGTTCGACCAAAATCAACATTTGTTGTGTTTTACTGTGCTGTGTTACCTAAATATATATCCACTTTGTTTTCTATATTTTTAGAAAGCTTGAATGGTGATCAAGAGAGACTGGGAGCAGCATTCTACTTAGATGATTCTAATCAGAATTTTATAGTCAACAGGTAATCAAAGATGGTCCTATTTTTAGAAGAGAAGCTATATTTAAATGCGTACCCACCCGTGTGAGCAGAGGGGGATGAGGATTGTTTTAAATTCTCAGCGTTGTTGTAGTAGGAGGAGGCAACTAATGGGGTGAAGTGCTATTTTTTACAGTAAAAAGTGGAATGATTACGCATCATAGCACCCTAATGGCATAACCTTATAATAGTTAGTTAGTAGGATGGAATGAGCAGTAGAACTGCTATTTTTGAAACATTCCATCGTCTATTCATGAGCTCAAAAGAGAAGCAAGACTTGATGGTTTTAGATAGTTTGACCTTTTTGGAAAATGTTGTGCAGGGAAGTAATGGCCCCCAATTAAATGACTACTGTACTTTGTATTCAAATCATGTTACGGGTTGGGAAAAACTGGTTACATTTTGTAACTAAAATGCAAAATAACCAGGAGGTAATATTTGTGGAATATTGGAATGTGCCTTTTTAAATGGAAATCAATAAATGGTTAAGACGGAGGAGTTTGAAGCAATATCGCTCCAGTTTAAATGTTTTTTTTTGTGTATGGATGGATGTATTTTGTGTGTTTTGGTAGTAGGTAAATGTAGCTGGTGGCTTATATTTTGAAGGTCCCTTCATATGAAGCAGGGTGGTGTTTTTTTGCAACTTAGGGAGAGGGACTGGTGGTTTGTGCACCTTAATGAGAAATGTTTTGTCACAATAGAACCCATTTAGATAGATTTTGTCATTAACCACCTCACCCCTGCACATCTGCACGTTCCCATTTGAAATGTCAAGACTGGTGAATTTAAGGTTCCTGATATCAAATGACTTTGTTACTCACGTGTGTCTCATTGGAAGTTGAAAGTGTCTTTGTACGTTTTCAGGAATATCCTCACAGCTCCAACAGGTTCAGGTATTAAGGTTGTGTTTTTTTTCCTCCTCAAGACAGTTGCAGTGTAAATGGGAGTGGCTTGCTTTGGTTCATTTTTAATTGTCCTTCGTAGTGCAACCTCACTTAGATAAGCAGCAAATGATAGCGACACGCCACCTTATCCTTTTGAAACGACAAGAATGTGTGTTGTGAGATTTAAAACAAAAAAAAACATGCAAACAAAGATGCAGTACTTTGGGATTAAGCAGTAAATAACTACAAAACCTCATATGTGCACTCCACTTACCTCTGCAGGATTTTTTGAAGACTGTTGTGCTTCCAGGTGTCTTGTTCACCTTCACAGCATTGGCAGTGTTTTTCTTGGACTCCACTTTGAAATTCTTGCAAACTCTTTTGCCATGTTGTTTTCCAACTTTTTTTTTTATTTGCCATCTGTTTTTAAATGACCTCATAATATGGCATCAGAAACATTTTGGGGGATTGAACATAATTGTGTTAGAATTTTGTTAACTTAGATTGGCAAACTCCTAAAACCGAGGATAATTGTGATAAGAGCCACGTGTTTAATAAGGATGCATAGACATACGTATTTAGATTCATTTTGGAGCTATGAGTCATTGACTTACAGGGCGGTAGCAGCTGTGATTCAGCACTATTTTCAAAGAGGAAAGCATTTGCTTGCTTTTACGTCAGCAGGCCGCTCAAAATGCATAGAATATTCGGCTCTGGGCTCTCCAACTACAAACTCGGTTTTAGGGTTTTTCAAGGTGAAACTTAATGTGATAGCCTTTGCCAATAATGTCATTTTTTTTCTTACTTTCTTCCTTTTCAAAATGTGTTTACACTTCACACATGTAGACCTACAGACTTGAACGGATAAGGTGTGATATAGCATGGAGATAACTTGTGTCACACAATGGTACATATATAAATATGATATATACTGTACATGTATAGACAAATACTGTATATAATGCATAGACACGCGTAGAGGTAAGATTGTTTGTTGTACACTCACAGCATGAGGTATATCAAGTATTTACCCTGAAATGGCGCTGCTTGTTCACAACCCTTGCAGTACTGGCCTGGCTCCTTTTGCTCCTTGCCCCCATGTACATCCCCCCATTAGCACCGGTCCACCTCTTCTGTGTTCCAAGTGCCAATAACTTTGTGAAAGCCCTGTAACTGTGATCCAACATTATTGACGGTAATTGCACATTAACAAGCTGTAAAATAAAGACAATGTCTCCAAAAGGATTCAAAGATGAATATCTTAATAAAGGATTTGTAACAATTTGTCCCTTCAACTTTGTTTTCATTTTGACATGTGTTTTGCTCTATATTTGTAGTAATCAATGTATAAAATACCACTCACCTGTACTGTGCACATTTCCTAGTGTGTGTGTGTACATGTGGTTACCATTGAAGAGGAAAAAAAGTGTAATCCAGTAATATGATCTACACTTTCATTTCTTCTACATATGTGTATATAGCAATCAAGTGTAGCATTCCCTGTAAAACAAGCAAACAAACAACACAATTAATACATACAATATTTATAAGATAGTCTTGCCATCTGTAGGTCAATCAAAAGAATGCATTCAAGTCAACTATCTGAGCAGTAGAACCGCTATTTTTGCAGATAAAGTCACTTTATCTGTGAATACAAAATATGTTCTTTTGGGCATGTTAAACATTGACAATGTGTGCCAAAGGGCATATTTACTTTAGGAGTAAGGAAAAACTAGCCTGAGTTCATATTTTCATTGACAGGCATTAAATAATGAAAATCATAATAATCTTTCAAGATGATGAATATGCAACTGATGCTTAAATCCCTGAATAATTATTCGTTGACATTTTTATACATATTTGGGTATGTAACAGAAAAGAAGGCAAACGTAGAGATTTAGATTATGGAGTATCAATGTTCTACTACTGTACTACTCAATTAAATTGACAATATATATTCAAATCCAGTTGTAGGTTTGCAAACAAGAGCTGTGACTCAGAAAGAAATACTACCAGACAATCCAGTGTGCATTCTCTCAGTTTTTTTAAATTTATTTTTTGTTCTTTAGGAAGATTTCTGTTTGGAATTACAAAATGCACTGGTAGAAATTGTGGTGAGATAGGTTCAGAGTGATAAGAGAGATAAAGAGTGTGAAAGAGAGAAAAAGAATAGAGTGAGAGAGAGAAAGAGAGATCAGAGTTTCCAACAGCCAGTATTAATACGTATCGACAAAACACATCATTGAATCAGTACTTTCTTCCATTTACCCCACCCAAGCCCCCCCATTATTCTCTAGCGTCTTCAACATTCACTTGTATTGTGCCTTAAGCCCACATCACAGGGAAAAAGAAAGAAAGAAAGAAGGAAAGAAAGGAAAAAGAAGGCTCACCAGTCTCTTTTGTGTTTTGATCCCATTTTTTTTGGTCCTTTTTATAACATTTTTTGTTCTCAAAAATAGAAGAAAAAAGTTGCCTTTAAAAACATCTATATTTATATATCTTTTTTTTAATATCTATGGATTCATAGTCTGTTTTTCTTTTATGTCCTGAAGATGACTTAACCCACAGTGTGGCATGCACATAGCACATGCAGTTCTTGAAATAGATATTAATCAAACTTTTTTTCAACATTTCCATTTTTTAAAAAACAAAAACAAACAAAAATTCTTCCTCTCATTTGCACTTTTTTTTTAACATTGCAGACTTGGTGTGAATAGTTAGTGTGGCTTTCACTGCAGCAAAGATAAAGAAAAAAAACCATTCATTCAAACCATTCATTTTGACTCGTGTACACACACACCATTATATTTTTTCACATTTTCACACACACGCACAAAAAAAAAATCCACAATAAACAGGGGAGATCAAGGGTTGTTCTGCACAAAGAGCAAAACGTAACCACATTTTTAGACAGAAAGCAAAAATATGCTACCACTGAAAAAATGTCAAAAAAATAATCACAAGCACAAACATACACACACACACACACACACACATTCACACACATAACCATACACCACAAGTATTCGCTACATACCTTGTGTGCTATCTCATTCTAAAGTGTTGTGGAAAAAAATACTTGCCCGTGACATTCCGCTGAGGTTGGAAAGACACTGATAGGTTGGTCTTTTTTTTTTGACTTTTTTCCCCTCTTTTGCTTATAATTTTTTATCTGCATTCTGTGGTCAATATGTGATCGATGTCAACGTAAAACTGGAAAAACAGTTCCAATGTACATTTAACATCAATTATGGTGAAACCGGTGATTGTAAAACTTGTTAGTTCGAGGCACAGAAAGAAATTCCATATATACACGTGAGTGATACAAAGCATTTTTTTTTGTTTGTTTGTTTTCTTGGACCATATCAAAGCTCAATAAACCAACTGACCTTGTATAATTCACTTCCCTGTGGTGGGCTAAAACTGACAAAGCAGCATTTAGCAATGGCAGATAGAGCTCAAACAATTCCTTGATGTCCAAGATTTTCAAGGGAAGGCAGCGGAACGCTATGGTGAAGGTAACAGGTGGAACTGCCTAGATGGAAATTTGGAAAATGAGAAACATTTTTTTTAAAACCCGTGTTTTGATCAACTCATTAGGTGAAAAACGTCCTGCCAAGTCTCAAATTTTGTAATTGCTCAATTTCCAACTGCTAAACATAAGCTGATACCTGAAATTAAAGAGAATCTAATTAAATGAATAGTGAGTTTTGAGAAGGGGACCAAAAATCCAATCTAGTCTACTGTTTAAGGCTTATCGAGGCTGGGTCCAGCACCGTTTTACACAAATTAAAATTAGTTGCAATCAAAAAAACCTCTAGAAAAATAGAGGATGATGAATGTCAATCAATATATTTTGCCATACAGTTTGCCATCTCAACTTTAAGAATGGAAGTAGAACTATATGTTGTATAGTACTATTAATGACAAAACACTTCCATAACAGTTAGTAATCTGTTATTAAATTTTCTATGTCACTTTATAAGTCATTTTTGCTGCAGTGCTCATCCAAATCAGAACATTTGGTTGACAATCACATGCTAAAAAGGTAAATAAATACTGGATACCTCCTATATTTTTAATGTTAGTTTTTTGTTGAGCAGTATTGAAAATGTATGAATTAATTACCAGAATTGATTGGAGGCTTCAGTGCTTAAAAAGAATAAAACTGAGCGCCTAAAGTGTGCTATAATTGTCTAGAAATTTGGCGCGCAAAATATTATCCATCTACATCTCCCCATGACTTTCATATATGGTCAAAGAAAACAAGTTTCTCTCCATTCTCCACCTTTTTCGCCATTTGTTTCTTCTTCAAAGTTTCTGCAAGAGCTTGGAAAAGTTCCCAAGAAGGAGGAATGCTGCCACTTTACCCTGCTTGCCAGTTTATCATAGTAAGATTATCACCATTTTTTTTTTTTTTTTTAGAAAAACTGTGAAGAAAAAAAGTGCATTTCCATCTATATGAGTGGCAGGCATTTGGCACACAACATAGAGACACACAAGCAAAAAAAAAATCCCTTTTCACACTCTTAGAATGACATGACTATTCTCATCGACTCTTTGAGTGAATAAGATTTAAGAAGAGGAATGTTAAAAATGGGGAGAAGGAGAGAGAAACTCAAAAAGGTAAATACTATTGCACCCCGAAAACGGGAGGAAACCTACAGGCTACAACAGGAGGAAAAATATCCATCCCCCTTACAATAGACTCTCATTGTTGCTAACAGTATCTTTTTTCTATTTTTTTTCTTTTTTAAATCATTCATGCAGGATCACACAGGCTTTACAAGTGTTAAAAAAGCTGTGTGGGTTGCAAAAGAAGATTCAAGCTTGAGTGTTTTGAAGAAGAAGAAGCGGAAGAAAGAGAAGAAATTCTGCAGAAAACGGGTTTCGGCGGTTAAACCCATCATCATTTTTTGTTGTTTTTCTTCATCGCGGCATAGCATGGTGGGAATATTCAGGTTTCCGGCTGAAAGGGGCTGCCTCCACCAATAGGGGTTAACATTCTCAGGGCTCCATCCTTCCCGTGTTGACACCCCCCACGTAGGGTAAAGCCTCTCGCCTTAATACAGGCGGCGGACCGACCCATGGTAAGTTTTTTTTTTTGTTCTCATTTAAAAACAAAGATGATAAAACTCATCAATACTCATCGGGGGTGGATAGATGCGTTTAGAATTGACTTCCTTTCAAACTAATAATTCAAATTAGCATCAGGAAGTCCGAAAAAAAAGAACTTTTTGTGTCTGTAAAGTGTCTTTTCTTTTTTTTTTTGGGAGTCGGAACTCTTGACATCTTGTAATTGGCTGTAGCTCTTAACCAGAGGCAGAATTCTCCTAATTTGCATCCTTCAAAAAGGTGCAATTTGTCAATTGATGAACATAACATCAATGAATATTTAGGACCTCTTTCTGAATATATATTTTTTCTCTCTCTCTCCATTTGTGCATGAGCATTCTGGTTTCATTTATTCACCATGACATTTCCAGCACATTCCAAGGATGGAAGATAGAGAGAGAGGCTGATGTCATGTTAGTCCACAGATTGCACTGTTGTCCTTTCTTACACCCGACCGTCCCCCTTCTACTCCAGCGTCCCCCAAGGCTAGCACCAGTCGTCCTGTTCCTTGTCGCAATAGGGTTCATGCAGGCCCTTGCGGGGCCCTCGCGGGTGTCCCCCTGGAGGTGGGACCTTGTGAGGCCCACTATGTTGGGGTCCATGGAGATGTGTGGAAGGCGATGACGAGCGATAACCATTGGGGAGGCGACGTTGGACGGGGGGTTGCACTTGGACCTGATGGGGTCCGGTCAAGGGAGTGGTAGAAGGGGCCACGTGGTGGACGGTCCTGGGTGAGGTACGGTTTGGCGGAGGGTGTGGGGGCAAAGGGTGAGGATGGGGGTTGTTAACAGGATGCAGGTTGCGTGTTTGCTGTTGAGGAGGAGGTGGCAGCGGGTGGCCGGCCAATGGGTGCGCTTGGGGGTTGCCGGCTGGGTCATGGGTGGGTGGTTCTTGGTGGGGCACGTAGTTTTGGTTGTAAAAGCAGCCGTCCCCTTCGATGGATCCGCCATCTGCGTCTGCCCAGCGTAATGGGGGGTGAGGACCCTGACGGGGCAAGTGATGGGCCGGGGGTAGAGGAGCTTGGCCTTGAGGGGCGTCGGGAGATAAGCGGCGGGGGGCCGGGGCCGGCGCCCGTCCCGGCGGCCCAGAGGGTTGTGGCGGTACGCCCTTACGGACTACGGGGGAGTACGTAATGTGGGGGCGGGGAGTCGCCGGCGTCTGGGGTAACTGACGGCGGCCACGGCGCGGGGTGCTAGTCCCCGAGGTGGATGGGACAGGACTTCCACTGACTGAACTACTGCCCTACACGAAAAGTGAAATACAGCAAATAAAAAGTACGAACGGACCACAGATTCGACGACAGGACATGTAGTCGAGGATGGAAGATGACAATTCAGAAGGAGGGAAAGGAAGGACGGGAAGACGAGCACATTAAAAGCACAAGTAATGCCAGTGTAGAAAAGGAAAAGAATCAGTGCAAAAGGTTGTGGGTGGAAAAGACATGCCATGCAGAAAAGAGAAAACAAGAGAAGGAAAAGGGGTGAATTCTGGAACATCCACTGTGGTACAGAATAAATATATATGTATTTTACATCTTAAATTGTGCAGATTTATATTACAAGAGGTCTGTCGCTCATGGGTTAATTGCTTCTACATTTCTAGTAACCTCCAATACGAAAAGGTACATTTATTATAGAAATGCTACTTAAAATATAATACCCATCTTTTGAGAGGTTTAAATCGTTGGGTCATGAATATAAAGAATACAAATAATAACATTTTCACGATACTCCTAATGAACGGGATTGATCCATATGGCTGAATTAGAAATAGCATTAACGTTTTTTTAATTAATTTACGTAAGAATGGAGGAAACAGGTAGGAAAAGAGGAATTTAGATACAGCATTCCAGTGAACAAATATACAATACTATATGTATGCATATTTGTTAATATAAATCAAAATTGACTCATTTCATACTGTATCTTTGTAGTGCACATTCACAACATTCCGTGCATCGTCCAATACAAGCTCTGTAACAATCATCAAATAATAAATGAGTAAATCCAAGTTATTTATAGTACTTTAAAAATTAAAGGTCATTTTGAAGTAAAGCTCTTGTATTGGACGAGTGATTGAATTGATATGCCAATGCAAGTAAATGACACATTCAATGATCCTTATTTTACTTGGATTTGCATATTTTTGAGTATCAACTGTGATAGTGAGCAAATTACACAGTTTTGCCATTGCCGTGCTTTGCATGAGAAAATCCATTATGCCATTATGAAATAATTAAAAATCCCACCTGTCTGTGTGTCATGCATTCTCGACCCTCGCTGGGGGATCGAGACCACCGAGGATCTCTTTCTCGCTCCCTCTCCCTGTCGGGATCTCTGTCACGAGAATGCTTGCGGCCATACTCGCCTCCTCGCTCCGGAACGTAGCGTTCCTTGTCAACGGAACCGCCGTGGTGGTGGTGATGATGGTGATGGTGCTTACGGTCTTTGGACCTGCCTCGATCTCTGTCTCGATCCCTGTCCTTGGATATCATGTCGCCAGATGGGGTGTCTGTACCAATAATACGGAATTACTCATTATATTTTACAACAGAAAATGTTTTGAAGAAATCAGGCCAAAAAATAAATATACCGGAAACAATTTCGTATTATTATGAATTGAAAGATAGTTTGTTTGACTGTAATGCGTCCAACCTGGGCCAGCTTCTGTGTAGCGACACAATGACCTCTCGGAGGCACGATGACTGCGCTCTTTCCTCCTGTGGCCATGCCTGGAAACTCGACCTTCTTCCGGTATCACCTGCTCCATGTTGTAAAGATCTGAGCCTCCTTTTTCTCTGCTGCCACGTCCTGACCTGCTGTGACCCAACGATGAGGCCGAGCGTTTCATTGGGCTGTTGTCACTGATGGTCTGCAGAAAAAAAAAAAAAAAACAAGGCGGGATACATGCTGGGAGATTCCTTTTTTTCACCATATGTTGACATTGGCATGATTCTTTAAAGCTTGGCACTGAGTGAGAGTTTAAATCAGGACATGTTTTAAAACTTAATAGTTTATATCCAACTTTGTTGTGTGACTCACAAACGAGAACCAAGTCATCTAGCATGGAAAACTTACTTTGACCGAATACCATACTGACTACAACTTTACTCTTAGGTCATTTCAAATATTCCATAAAGCTACTTTATAACACTGTGAAAAGCTCAGAGGGAAGAAATGCATCACATTCCAATAAGAAATACAAAGGAAATCATAGATAATGGCAAATAGCCAAGCCTTTCATGCTTCTGTAGGGTTTTAAAGAAAAGCAAGGGCATTGAAGGGTCAGGTTGACTAACTCTAAATGCTAAAACCGCCACACATGGCATAATCCAGGCTGCAGAAAGATTCCTGCTCCTTTTTATCGTGCTTTTCAGGCAGTCAACACAACTGGGCATAACCAGAGGTGCCTAAATTTCCTAAAAAGTTAAATAAATTAAAAAAGAAACACTACATGGACAACAGTAACATCAGACCAGGCAATGACACCGAAAATGAGTTAAATTTACAATAAGAATGTGCAGAGAACTATTCACATATTGCATCATGTGTTCTGACATGAAGTTGGAATTTCTTGCTCTTGCCTCAGACTAATGATGAAATAATTCAAAATATGTCCGGACTTGTCCAAAATGGATAAATTATTAGGAGTTATTGTCCATGTAGTGTACATAAATAGAGCACCAGATTATCTGACCTTTAGGAGTAGTGGTAATGACAATCCTAGTATTATTATTATTATTATAATAAATCTCTCCTTATCTGACTAAAGACATGCGTCCGTTAACACACCCACTTGCAGTCCATTTAAATTTGCATGCAGGTCAGCAGGTATGAATTGAAACAAAAAAAAAGGTAAAAAACATTCATGAAAAAGCACAAGAACATTTAAGGCATGGATAGAGAGAACACCGACAGCAGAAAGACAGAGAGAGAGAACCTATCAGGTAAAAAGTTGCATTTTTTTGTTAATGACGAGATGTAACGTGCTAAATAACTAGCCAACCAATAAGCTCAAGATGCTAGGATCATTTATGAACGTGACAATAGATGATCTCATGCTGAATAACATTACATTGGTGGAATTTGATCAAATGAGACAAACATGTCAGAGTCATAATAATGTAACAGAAAACTATTGTTTTCTTCCTATGGTGACCACAGATTAGTATGGTGAACCAAGAAATAAATCATTTTATGTTTTAATCATTATGCCTTAATATAATGACAATAATTTTACCCAATATATATATATATATATTATATTTAAAATACAACGCATTCTTAATTTACCATGGAACAACAGCACGGCAAATCTATTGTATTATTAAATGCAAAAAAAAAACATTTACTGATTGTTTGAGATCCTTGCTACAATGAAGTCTTTTTTTTAATACTTCAATTAAATAAACTGAAAAATATAGCACCATAATAACTTTAAATGACTAATTTCTCTTTAAGACACAATATGAAAAACCTAAAACTTACACTGATCAAATATTTTCACTCTTTTGTATGATTATATTGAGTCAAATATTGTTGAAAAATGTGTAGTTTTTGGTTTGATTTAAAGTATTCCCCAACTATAAAGTGCAATGCATTCCTGATTTTTCTACTTGGACAACCATTCCAAACTAAATCAAAATGCATTTTTATGCACGAATGAACCTTAAGACGACGTGAGAGTGACAGGAAGGAGATGAGAAGAGCGGGCAAAACAAGACAGGGAAGACAGGGTACATACACTTAGGTGACTGCCACGCTGCTTCCCCTTCCTCCGCTTCTGTGTGAGCACAGAGAAAACACACACACACACACACAAACACACACATAGAACCACAAATGAAGCAGAACCAGGACGACAGAGGAGCACGTGAGATTAAGAATAAAGATGACTTCATTCACAATGGGGGCAGAAAAAAAAATTGTGTGCTCAAAAAAAAACATGAAAAGTTCTACTTATACACTTAGGCTGCAGTGAATGTGGGGGAGAGACACTTACCACACACATTGGCAGGTGAAAGACATCAGAAAAGTGAGAAAAACCCAACTGACAACACCATGATAACAAAAATCATGAGGAAAATACACAAGATATGCGCAGAAGCACACACAACTCTGACTTCTGCATGCTTGTTGGTTTTAAAAAGGTACAATTAACCTTCAATAGGAAGGGAGAAAAATAAAATGGAGTATTTTTAGAGCTAAATGTTGGCTATTGTCTTACTAAGGATTTTTTGTGTCAAAAATAAGCAACACAATGAATATTTTCTTGTTTGATCAGGTTTGTTAGGTCTATTAACCGGAAAGAGACATTATAAGTGGTGAAACACAACAATCAATCATTTAGTAAAGACCTCTGTGATCCGACAAAACATTATGAGAATGTGACAAAATGAGGAGAAACAGAGGGGGGAAGTTTGAAGAGGTGAAATGGTTTCTCACTTGGTTTTCGCCTGGTAGGCGAGGCATGGAAGCGGCCCTGCCATGGCCTTCCATTGGTGGAAAGTGCTCAGTATCCGAGTAAGCATCCTGCCCCATCTCTCTCATCTCTACCGTCTGCAAACAGAGCAGGAGATGTTGTGACGGACTGCCAAGATATCAAAGAAGTGTAGATGGTAGGGGGGTTTCATCCGGAGAGGCAGAGAACCAAGGATCTTACACACAAATGTAGGTAATGAGTAGATGAGTATTATGGTCACCTTTCGTTTTTCTCTTGCTTGTTCAATCTGAGCACAGTTCAATATTCAAGTCATTTTAAACACTGATTTAATAACTAATTTCCATGGCCCATCTTGAACCATCAATGGCAGCCAATGTATTAAAATGTCCTGTATGTATAATAATTTGGACCAAAAAATGCTGAGACATTTCAAGTTTTACATTTGAAAATGGCTTCAGATTTTTAAGTCGAAGCAATTCTCGATATGTGCTTTTTAGAAATAATAAAGCCAGATCCATATATACTGTACAAGATGAAGACATGGAATAGTTTCTCCGATGCTCACGATTGATGCAGCAAATGATGACACCTGACAGCAGCAGGGTTTGGACAAATGCACCCATATGATGATTGGACAAAGGAATTTAAGACATACTAGCATGTAAGATGTATTTACTGTACACACTGTATGTACTCAGTACATGGGATCCTGCTTGGGGTTAGATTAAATTAGATTAGAACTTTATTTCATCCTGTATTCGGGAAATATCTTGGTTGCAGTATCAAGACAGACACAAGACACATAAGACATTGTAGACCTAGTTAAAAAAAACTGGAGCCACACACAGGAAGTCCACAAGTGTGAGTGTCTATGTGTGTGAGTGTGTGTTCTACCTGTGAGGTGGTCATGCTTCCCAGGCCATCTTCAGGACTCCAGCTCCCCACCTTTTGGGACATCTCCTGCGCCCGAGCTGTGACCCACGAGTGACTCTCGGGGACCCCTCCTTCCACCGGGCTGCCAAATAAAAACCTTGCTGTCAAAATCAATCCAGCATTTTTGCTTCAGATACATTTCAGGATCAAAACTCACATGCTGCTCATCATCTCTGTCTTTTCAGGTGGAGGAAGGGCATTGTTTAGACCCGGACCCCCGTCCTGGGTGGGGGAAGGAGGTTCCACGCGCTGAAACAGTAATGGCGTTCGATTCTGTGTAAGATATATGACATGGCCATCGCCAGCTATCAGGCAGGCCGACAGGGAAATGGGGCATGGGAAGGAGCGAAGCAGGACCAAAGGGGTGGGGGGCTGCTGTCATCCAACCATGCCTTCGTGGAAAGAAAAAATGTCTGTACCCTTCAAGTAAACTCATTCATAACACCGAAGTAACAGGCAGCCTATATTTTGATTTAGGCTGAGGTGATGCATTACCGTACATACCAATGCAGAGCTGTGGGAAAAAGGTCAAACCAGTAAGGGATGGTGGAATGGGAGGAAATGAGGGTGGCCGTTGAGTTCAGAAAAGTGGGGAAAAGAATTTTGGAGGAATGGTAAAAAAATAAAAAATAAATCTTACTGATAGTTTTGACATATTTTAAAAATGGAAATATGTAAATAGAAAATATTTTGCAAGGCTGTAACACTTGACTCTGTGATTTGATAACATGCACAATAAAGAGCAGGATGCAGTATATTGAGTAATACTTGATATATTGTAGCAAAGTATTACTCAAAGTACCCAGTACTAAGAAAATAACCAATTCAATGTACCCATTTGTAGGATAATAATGAGTGAATTTGAAATATCATACTTAACATAACTACTCATCAACTGAAGGAAAGTTAGAATAGTGAGGTATACACTACCTTAAAAAATGTTTCAAGAGATATTGTCACAGAGTCAAAAAAATAAAATAAAAAACACTCGATGGGCGACAATTATTGAAGCGAGGGAACACATGTTAAGCAGCAGATGGCAGTCCTGTTCTTCTTTAACAATTCCAAAGAATAATATTCCAATTAGGTTTCATCTCATATGTCCCATTTCCCTTCAATAAATGTGTTCCCTTAGTTCCACATGAACCCATACTGCAGACCCAACCTGGGTGCATGCGATTCATCTTCAGGCCTTTCTGCAAAACACGCTTTACCTGTTCATCTCGGAGTGCTTGCGAGCGCTTCATCTTGCTTTGACGGTAGTATTCCATGATCATCATGGCAGCGTAAATTTTACCAACTGTAAGGTCTGTCGCTGCTGAAAGAATGACAAGTTACCCTGCAAGATTAGACCCTTTGGTATGGACCCTTAGCGCCAGGAATGGTAGAAAAGAGTGAGGCATGCACACCAACAAATACACAAGTTATTTTACACACACGACACATACACATATACTGTACACGAACATTGAGCAAAAAGTCTTTTCACAGGCAGATTTAGATCTTTTGTGCAAAAATTTGCAGCACCACCATCAAAAACGTATAAGAAAGATAAGAAACACTTGACGGCTTAAAGACAGAGCCAGCGTTAGACTTGGCTAAACATTTGTGACATTTTTACAATTTTAGAACTACATTAGCGCCTTGAGATACAAGTAGAATTAATCTATTTACAGTACTCTTACATACCTAGTATTTCTAATCCCATTAAAATTTATGGAATGTAATTTACCCATTCTAGCCAACCCATAAATCCCATTAAAAATACAACGTTTGTGAGGGGCTTTGCAAAGTAAAGTGGTGCTCTGCAATATTTTTTCACGCAACATACAGTAATATCATAATTTGATTGCAAAGAATGATGTAACGTGTGCAGCTCCATTGGAAAATGATCACGTAAACACAAACAAAAATGAATGACTGTTGGTAAAATTACTGTATGTAGTCAATCTTAAGTATATTGCAAGTATTGTAACACCCATTTGTGCATTAGCAAACTGGTAGGCAGAAATTATGTCAAAGTTATGTTCTGTGATTCACAACTATATATTTTTTTGTATTATGAATATTTAGTTTGACAGTTAACTTGGTCTAGTTAACCAGTCTACATACAACTAAGACTGGCCCTGTAGTGAAAAGACGTCTATAGAGTTGCTCTATAGAAAAGCACCCTCTGATTTTAGGTTGTGTGGGGTTAGTAATCTAGTTAGGTGGCGCTGTCACTGATATGTGCCAGCGGTATCAGAGGGCGCAGCGGTGAAGAGAGACTGGTAGAAAGAAGCGATCCTCAGGTGGTGTGGAAGATAAACAACATGGGACAAGAGAGTGACGCGGGGCGGCTGCAGCCAAGGCCACGTGGCACGCCCATTACACTGTAACTTACACTTGTGAGGCGTAACCAGCAAGTCCAGATGCTTCTGAGAGAGATTGGGCCAGATTGCCATCATTTCTTTCCTAAGCTCTGCATCCATCTGGTGCTTGTCAATACCACCTGGACAGATCAACAAATACAGATACAAAAACATATATGAACAAGAGTTTCAAAAATTTAAAAAGAAAGAGAAAGAAATAGGATTTTGTTGGTTGTGAAGGTAGCTTTAAATGTTAAATATGTAGACTTATACTTCATTTCAACTGTCATAATTGGAAGTAGGAGCTACCAAAACATGTGGTGTGGGAACATTAGTTGTAATTTTTCTGAATTCCAATAAAGTGAATATTGTCTGACATAATGACAAAGATTATACTGTACAAGATCAGATTTATAGGATGTCATGTAACTGCTATCAATTAATTCAGAGAAAATAAGAGGGATTTTGCACCTTCAGATATCTTGGCAATCTTGATGTCCAGCGCGGTACGTATCAAAGCCATGAGAGTGGAGTTAAAGTGGACCGTGTTGTCGTCAGCCACAGGCAGATCCATACGCAGCAGTCTCTGTGAGAGGGCCAATCAGGTTGAGGAGCAAATAGAGCATGACATTTTTTTGATGGAACCTCCAAACGACAAACGGAGTAGGGTATTGAGGACAGGGTGATGTAAAGGAGCTGTGCATAACATCTGTAACAACTAAAGGTCAAATATAGGTCATGTCATATCAGATCTTTCCCAAAATGCATGCAGTGATTCTAAATTTTATCATGTGTCCTTATGTGGTATGTATTTGAAAACCACAGTTTTTAGACTTTTATATCTTGGTTTAACTGTAAATGTCACACACTTTTATGACTTCTGTTACCTACAGCTCCTTCTTTGGGGATTGGAGGTTCACAACAGGACCCATTTTGAACCAATAGACCAAAAGCAAGTGTAAGACATCTTGTGGGGAAGGGGGGGATTCACTTGTTTTTTGCTTATTGGTTTCTTACAATTAATTAGCTTGGACAGTAATAGACAATATAAAGGCAAACACCAACTAACACGTGTGTGCGTGTCTTTGGTTGGTAACAGGAAGACGGCGATCAGACAGACATGCAGCATACCAAGCAACCCTAAAGCGTCCCCCTTCATCGACGTATCGCATTTAGATTTTTGCAAATGTCAACTCCCCGCTAAACCAAACTTTCCAACCCCCATGCAAGCATGCAATGCATGCACGTTATGCCTCACAGGACAAGCAGCTGCGCAGCCGTACACAGAAAGCTTTCCATGTGGGGCAACATTAACTGACGATGATAAACGTCCAATCGTGTGGTTCCTTTCAGCCTATTTGCTGTTAATTTGAAACTAGTTTAGCATGAGTAGACATCCAATCCTTTTGAACAAAGAGGATTGGCAGCCAACGTAGTTCAATGGGATTGAATGTCCAACTATGTCAATGGGAGCTCAGGAGTTAAAATGAGTTTGTGCTGTATTTTAATTCAGCAGCTATAAAGATAATTCAAAGCTGTATCAAGACTTGCTACGGTGACATAGTAGCTCTGTTGGTAAGAGTTTTGAGTCCTATGTGTGGATTCATGAGCACAGACTTTGAGGGTTAATAGGTGAGAGAGAGCAGCATTCTGTGGAAAATCAACAAAAAAAAACATGAAAATACTGCCAATAAGCAGAGATGTTGCATGATTATTAAGTTTTATGGCGAAAAGATGAGAGAAGAGTCAAAAGGGAGGGATGATAACCAGTCTGTTAAGAAAGAGTTGGTGCATGTGCAGGTAAATAGCGAAATCATGTGAGAATAAAAAAAGAGAACAAAAACGCAGAAGAAGCAACAGCATTTTGGTCACGTCAGTCAAAAAAAGTATTCCTGCCTGCAGGACTTGATGTCTTCTATTGAGAATGAAAAGGAGTAAGATGAGCTATGAGTCATTGTTCTGGTGGATCTGGACAAACTGGGAGGTTGCAGCCTATTTCCATTTTGCTCATGCTTTAGTTGTGAAATGGAAAATAAAAGGCCAAGTCATACCTTGCTGTGCATGCGTGACATTTAAAGATGTCAGGTATAATTAAGGAAAGATGCTTTAAGTGAATAATTTGACAGGCACAACAAAAGTAACTGAATGAATCTGGTTCAAATAGTGCTTACACTAAATAAGATATAATCCAATTTTCCAAAACAATGTTTTTTTTAAGGTTTTACTGGCTTAAATGTCATATTTGGATGACATTCATTGTGGTAGAGTTTTAAATTTTGCAGGAATGTACCATTTTGGCCAATTACTACACTGTTGCTGTATCAAAGACAGTGATTTATTTATATTTCATTGTTTAGAAGCCAATTGGTCAATCAGAAATACATTGAAATTGTTACATGATGCCATTGAGTCCAGGTCTACCAGTAAAATAAGCTGCAAATGGAGTAATTTCCTCGACAAAGCCGATTATAGTGCTTAACGGGGTTAATAATCAGGTTATTTTTGAGTTAGTGCGGGTATTTATTCTGACAACAAATGTGTTTTTGCTAATTGCTTGGAAAGGCGCATTCATGGAAAAAAGAGCCATTGCTGACGGGCCATGCAGAGGGCAGGTGAGGGTTGAATGCTGAAAGGGGGTTATGCAGAGATGTATAGGAGGAGAAGAGGGGAGGGGGCTGGAAACAGAATAGAACTGCATTGACGACAGAACCAAAGGACAAAGAGGAGATTGGACTTGCAGATATAAAAAACAGAAGAAGAAAAAAGAAAAAAAAACAAGCAGCTTTGGGGCTCGGCGCTGCTACATGAAGGGTGGCAAAAAAAGAATTGCTTCTGTATGGCAACCAAAGGCTCTCGGAGGAAAACACATCACTGACACAAGCCCTTCTGCTCTCTCTACCATAGCAAATGATGCATACTATTTCTGTGTGCGTGCACGTGACCTCATTCTTTGCATTTTACTGTTATATACGAGTGTGTTTTGTCCCATCCACAGGAAAGAACGAATCAGAGGACAGAAGTCTAGCGGACCTTCCAAGCACTGTTGCCCATGCAAGATTTTTTTCTTGTGTATGTGGAATGTTTGTGTGGTCTAATGCGCAAACTTTCAGATACACTTTACACCCAAAGATGAAGAAAAGTACTATCTGTGTTGTAAAAAATATATATATGTATGTATAAATCAGAATAATACACTGATCTCACTAGATTTTTAATTCTACTTAAATATTAAACTATACTAATTTGGACTAACAGGCTTTGTTCAAGTGTTGAAGTTCAATTTAAGCCATAATTCAACACATATATAATCTTCTCAAGTTGTTCCTACAATGTTGAGAGCATTTAATTATCTTTCTAAAGCTGAATGAAATTAAACATTGGGCTCATCTTTGTAGGGAAACTTTGCCGACAACATTTACAAACCCTATTTTGTGAAGTTAATAACTTTTGCTAGTTATGTTCAGGAAATGAGCATGTGTGTGTGTGTGTGTTCAAGTTACATGGTGCAAACGAGCTGAGGAAGGTCCCTCCTTTTGTTCCTTCTTGTGGATTAGTAGTTGGCTTTCACCCCAACTCACCCTATTTGTCTGCCTGCCTCCACCCAAAAATGTTTACACTGCCACACAACCACCACAACAATGACCAGTCCACCCCCACTTTCCACAAAACAGAAAAAAAAGAGATATAAATATAACCAAACAAACACCAACGGTATACATGACACAATGTCAACGTCTTACTAGCGCCTTCTAAAACGCCCACCCTTGCTCACACACCCTTTTATCCCACATAGGAGATTTAGGGCAGGGCCTCTCTAACCTTGTAGGCCACCCGTGCAGGACACCTCTTCCCGAGGCCTAGTGGAGGACACATGTGCCTCAGCATGTCATACATTTGCCTGCAACTGATCCTGCCACTGCACCATCACCAGCCAGTGCCACCAACCCGTTAACCATGAGACAGAAAAGATGGGAGAAAGAAAAAGAGAAAGATAGAGGAATGGTTGTTTGGAAATGCAGATAAGAGATAGAAAAGGAGTGAAAGAGAGTGAGACAAATACCAAAAGAAAAAAAAGACAACGTTATTGGGTTGATTTAAAGACACTGTGGCCTTGATGAGGCTTCTCCCAGACCTACAAGCCACTTACAAGTTATTGAGAATGTCAAGAAAGACGTTCAATAGCCTCTCTTAGAATCAAAGACTCCCCCATAAAAATAAAAAATCAGGTAAACGTGGATCGTATTCTTGTGAGAGTTTAGATTTTTTTTGTAATTGACACTATACAAAATTGGAATCAATTCCACACCAGATGCATGACAGTAAGATGTGCAATGTACTGATTTACCAATAAGTGTTGTTTTTGTCACTCATTTATACAACAATAATATTTAAAAAATTGTGTGTCCTTGTCTGAAAATTCATATTTTGCTAATACTGGTGTAATCATTGTTTCTTTTTGATATACATTCCGCTTTTGGGATATATTTCCCCATTTGGGATAATATAGTTTAGTAGGATAAAAATGTGATCCATCCATAATATAAATACTAAAGTATGCCATTTCTTCATTAACGACAATCATGATATAGGAGGACATGGTACACAAACATATTTTTTCAGCACTGCAGGTGTTATGATCAATTCAAATTTTCATCAGTTTGTGCACCTTTTCAAAAAGAAAATAAACAAACCAACATGATTTCCTATTTGTGTAAACATGGTCTTAAAAGCACGGCACCAAGAATACAACTGAATGTTATATTTTCCATTGGACTGACTCACTGCATATATAGTGGGGGAGAACTGAATATTAGCCCATCCTTCTGTTCTGTTTCCAACGCTAAATTCGATCCGCGGCTTGTTTTAACAAGAAGGGATGACCTAGTTGTAAATGTGTACGTTACTTTTTTGAGTTATTCCCTAATGGATTAGTCTGAGAGCAGCTTGGTGAGCAAGTGTGTGTGTGTGTGCATGCGTTTGCACAGATGAGCAGGTGAGAGTTTGACAGCAGGCACCAAGCTGCTCCTGCCCACATAGGGATTAGGGGTTAGGGAGGGTAAGGGTTCGGAAGAGGAGGAGGAAAGGGAAAAGGGTGTCAATGCAGTTTCTGTCTTTCCCCAAACCCCCCAAAAACCAAGAACAATGCAACACTACAGTAGGCCACCGTAGCTTGCTATCTTATCGCTCCAACATTCGTCAAAATAAAACAGCAATAAAACCTGATCAATTTCATCCTGATTATTGTTTTTTTTTTTGTTTGTTTCATATTTCATTTGGAGCATCTCCAAGTGTCTGCATTGTCCCGCACATTCTCTCGGCATTTCAGAATGCAAGTTGATAATGGCGATATATATAGTTGATAGATTGAAAGAACTTAAATGGAAAAGTAAGTCCGCCCAAAATTAAAAAGAAACAAAGCAACATTCATTTCATTCCTTGGATGCTTTGGCTAGCAAGTGTGCTTAAAAGGTTTTGTTTGAATGGAAGTCAAACCTTGCAGGCCACCCTATGGGGGCATTTCTTGCCTAAGCCAAGAGGCGGGTCGATAACTCGTAATAAACTGTACATGTCCTTATAATGAATGCGCCCGCTGCAAGAAAAATACAGGGGAGTTAGGAGACACTAACACAGGAGAAACACACAAACAAACATTCATATAAAAAGAGAAAACATTGGGAGGAAAGAGCACAAATTCACACAGTATTTGAACATACTTTGCAATATGTTGACTGTCAAAAAAATACTGTGCTAAGTTGAGATCACGCGTGTAAAAAATATCTTGACACAGAACACTTTTAAACACGACACAGTACTGCATGCTGCACGCTGTTAAATGTGGTCCTTAACACTGCCAAAATAAAATCATTTGGTTTAAAACTCCAACTAGATGTAATTGGGGGTATTGCTAAAGACTGCATTTCTGCATGTGGCAAAGAACAAACCACTTGATAGTTGCCTGTGGTGTGCCTAACGCTTCCCTCTTAAATAATGGGGTTAACCTGGAACCATTTAATTGTGTGTTGCCTCTGCTTAATGTGTGTGTTTGGTAGTCGGGTTAGAAAAGCGGCTAATAGTCAGGCAATTACATTGATTCCACAAATAAAAGATTTTGTTGTCTAACTATGATGATCTAAAGACGAGAATATGATGATTATTTACAGATCCCAGAATCTGACAACGCCTTCTCTTTCAATGTGATGACAGTGCAATATTCATGACTGTCTTAATTTTTATCTCTCTTAATTTCTCTCATCTTAATGTGGAGACATTCAAGCAACTACATTGTCAATTTATCTCTGCAAAGTGTTATTAGAATAAGATTTTTTCAAAAATTGACACTATTGCCCTAGTGTGGATGCATATGTATGCGTGTGAGTGTTTTTTTTTAGTTTGCTTTTTGTATGCATGTGTATAAGATTTACAACAAATAACTAATGAATGTATTAGCTGAGGTGGAAATGAAGTTGAAATTTATAGAAATAGTAGATTACATTTAGTTCTACTTGCAGCTTGTCTATACTTAAAGTACTTGTACAGAGAAAAGAATGACCAACTAATGTCAACCACCAAAAATAAACTGACCGCTAACCACCCTGCAAGATTTATATGGTAAAAAATATTGCCCTCTTGTAGGTTTTCATGGACAGTCTACAGGACAACATAAGTAACAAGCACACACATATTGGAATACAGATGCCATGAAATTTAGCATGTCCACAATTGACACACATACTGTAGACTAGGACAAAAGAGTCTTTGTAAGCAAGTGTGGACTTTGTGGCTGTATTCAGAAATCAGAGGGGAAGATTTGGGATTGGATTGACTTTTTAAGGACAACTTGCATATAAAGAGAGGGAGAGCATAAGTAGGAAGGAGTGGTTGCCAGAGTGAGATAACCAGATGTCCTTTAGAGTTATTCTCATCACAACCCCTTTGGTGGAAAACTACAAAACCGTGGCAGCATTTGCATAGCAATTGCAGATTAAACAAAATCAGTTGACAGTTGACCTTTGAATGAAGGTACCTCAAGTATTTTAGAATCGCTATCATTTAATATTGATAGCTTACTTACTTACTTGCACGGACCAAAAGCATTAAACCCATTTTATATCTGCAAAATCAGCAACTAAGTAAAGGACATATTTAAAAAAAATTAAAAATCCCAAAATTTAAGGATGGTCATTTAATTTGATGGACCCCAATTCTGCAGAGTAGCATAAATTCGGAATATCCGAAACTGACCGTTGACACCAGCTCCCACTTTAATAGGATTGGATCCAATTTAATTAATAGAAACTCTCCAATAACCGAAAAAAAGCTGCATCAAATTTGAGGATTAGACCTAGAAAATCATTTTTTTTGCAATATATACCACAATCATGAGTGATTGGCGCTCAATAACATATTTCCGAACATCAAAATCAATTTACATACAATACATTTGTGTTCTCACAAACCCTCTATGAATTATGTTTATGAATGCAACTAGAAGGTAGCTAGCTGCAATATGCTTTTCACATGTGCATCTTTAGTCGCATGCATATGCTTTGTGATGTTTGTTGGTTTGCACTTACCAGGCGGCGGGATCATATTCAGCCCATATCCTGACATACTCATCCAAGTGGTGGGGTCCAAGTATAGAAGAATCTCTGGTCAAATACTCAAAGTTGTCCATGATGACAGCCACAAAAAGATTGAGCATCTGTACATGAGCACATCAAACCTCAGCAAAGGATGCTCAAAAGACGGCCTATCACATTTTCTTATCACATTTAACTCACCAAGAATGAACAGAAGAAGATGAAGGAGACAAAGTAAAGGTAAGCTACTTGACTGCCACATTCTGGCTCCGTATTTCCTGTCAACTCATCACATTCTTGACCCCCCAGACATGCCAGCATGATCTCATGCCATGCCTCCCCAGTTGCACTCCTAAAATGCACACAGAGAACTCTCTCTAACACATTCAAAAACATATCTGTGAAGTCCATTAAAAAAAAAAAATCCTACCTGAAGAGTAGCATGAGAGCTTGAACAAAGGTCCTGAAGTTATTGTGTTGGTCAATGGCACCCTCACCATCTTCTTCAATAGCAATATTTCCAAAAAGCTGCAAACATGATAAAACTAAGAACAAGACTGACTCATACGCCTCCAATATCTTTTGTATGTATCATTGTTTGCAATCGGTTTCTTTTGTTCCCTTCTTTTCGTGCCATATTTGAAGCAAAAAAGACTCCATCAACAGTAACACTAGACTCAATTACTAATCACACCAAGTGTGTTTAGTTCCGGCTGTAAAATTCTATTTCCACCAACAATTTCACTTAATACTTTTGGACAAACCAGTCAAAAATGACCAATAGTTCAATCATTCACAGAGAAACTGATATTGAAAACACTTATTGCACTGTATATCACTTAAGTTATATATGATAGGCTTCCACACACCTGCATCCCAATGATGGCATAGATGAAGAATAGCATGGCAATAAGGAGGCATACATAAGGAAGAGCCTGAAAACAGAAAGAAAACAAGCATTTGAATGTACACAATGAACAAAATTGAAGCTACACTGTTAAAATACGAATGTACTCTTTCTGTATATTTGGTGTGCAATTGAGGCACAAACCTTGAAGGACTGAACAAATGTCCAGAGTAGGATGCGAATGGTTTCTCCTTGCCTCAGTAGCTTGATGAGGCGAGCTGCCCTGAACAGCCTCAGGAAACTCAGGTTGATGACATTGTCCTACAGCACCATATTCAGGGAGGGAGCATATATATGAAATTAGTTTTGCCACAAAAATATATGTATATAAAAAAAGGGGAGAGGGAGGACACTCGACTGACATTGGTAAAAAGTTGGGAAGGGCAAACGAAGGTTAAGGAGGTAACCAAACCAAAAAAAAAAGGTAAAAGGAGAATTCAAAGTCATATCAAAATCAAAACAAACCAAACGTAGCAAGGCTCCAACAAGCGTTTCATAGACCAAATGATACAAGACACAAGGAGGAGAGGCAATTTTACATTGTTCCATCCAAATCAGGTTTCATGGTCAGTCTAGTCCGAGGGGTGAGTACAGATAGTTGAAAGTGCAGAGACGTAGAACGTTTGCTTGGAAAGACAACCAAATGCACCAATTCTCTCAAGGCAACAGTCTTTAAATTCAATGAAGCAAGTCAACAGCATGCTGATGTGACTAATACGAGACAAAGGCATTCAGGCATCAAAAGAATAGACTCCAAAATGAGCCAGAGGGTGGTTAAAGCTCATAAAAAGCAATTATTTGCTTCCATTTTTTTTTACAAGAGCAATCCAAAAAAATAAGTACACTAGACCACATTCTTCCATCATTTAAAATGGTAAAGAATAGCAGGTCAACAAATTAAAATGGACACAAACATGCAGCTTATATGTGGATTGTATGGTGACAGTAAGCTTTGCAGACATGCAAAATGCTGTTTGCAACATTAGTTCGCTCTGCCACAGCTTCCATTTTGGGATTTGGTGTTTCAAAGGGACTGGAAAAGTCACCATCTATGCGCATATGTACATCGAATTATTATATATCACCCCATGTGATAGATGAGGCCATCTATTTAGGCTGATACAATTCAATCCTTTACAAAACCAAGTCTTAGTAAAGGATTTTTAGTATGAATGTGAATACAAAGCCAATGGGTGGCAGAGGAATTACAACAACAAAAATGTTCAAGATTCCATATAACGATGGAATAATAACATGCAAGCATACGTGGGATTGAAGGATACACAGAAAAAAAATAAATTCAACGAAAAAAATTACAAACCATCTACATGTAGATGTTGCAGACAGAGGATTCATAGTTCATTTTGATTGGGCGGTATCGCAGCAAGTAGTTTTTGGGAAAGTAGGGATGTGTTGGATTAGAAAGGGGCGGGCGGGATAAAATAGATTATACAGCAGATCGCCATTAATTTTGTGGAAGAATTAATGAAAGCATGTAAAAAAATAAAAATCAATAGTCAGTACAATAAGAATAAAGGAGAAAATAAGAGAAAAACAAATGTAGTATACTGTTGGGCATGATTACAAGGAAATGGCAGTAAATTATGAAATTGAGAATGTCACAACTTTGTTCATTTAACCTTATAATGTTAGGAATGCCTCTTTGTTTTAATTTCTTGAGGACTAAATTATAAAGCTTGATTCAGAGGTGGATAGAGAAGTCAACAATTAACATTAAAAAGGTAACAGTAGTCCAAAAAGAAGTTTAAAGTAAATATAATGGAGTAAATGTGACTCCCAGCTTTAAATGCAAAATGTAATGTGGGAAAATACTCCATTCACTTCAAGTCAATAACCTTGACAAAGAACTATTCAGATGATATTGAGCACAAGTATAATATTGTTATTTTGGACCATTACTGAAACTGTAACTGTAGTACCTTCAATACAATGAACACTTTTTTTGGGAAGATGGGTTCATTTTTGACTACATGGACCTGTATTTCTTCCGTGTTCCAAATGAGGTAATGCCAGACACGTATGCTGCAATATTCCCCAAAGTAGTCGTCTACTTTACCATTTGATTGACTACATTAGGTTGCTGGAAGAAGCGGGTTGTGCCCTGCAGCATCAGCATTCTTCTAGTTTTGCTGTCAGTGAGTCGACGCCACACTTCCAGGCATGTGGTCTCCCCAGGTCCCACAAAGTGGGACAATTATATAAGACTTTCAAGACATATTTGTGCATCGCTGAGCAGCACAGGGCTAAAGAGCGCCCCCCTAACCCAAAGGCTCTTCCACAACTGCTTGTCTCTTCTACTCTGTCTTCAGTTTATTTGACAGATGTAAGAACCCACACATGCAGAAGCTCATTTTATATTCAAATTACTTCTCAAAACATACTAATATTGACAACTTACCCCAAATTCAGTCACCAGAATGTCAGTGATGCTGCCCAGAACAGTCACGCAGTCAAAAATGTTCCAGGCATCTTTAAAATAATTCTGGCAGCAGAGAAGGCAGGACAGAAATAAACAACAACAAAAGAGAAAATGGAAGTCAGAGAGGTGGCACTGTATCGGTTAAGTGTAATCAAATTACCACATTAAGGTAATGAAAAAGTGTCAAGAAAGATGAGGACGCAAATATAATTCAAAATAATCCAATAAAAGTGAGAAAAAAGAAAGGGAAAAAGCCCTGAGACAAATGGCCCATCAGCAAGAACACGTTGGCTCTATTCCACCGGATAAACTGCAGGAAATTGTTCTTCATCAAATTACCAAACACTCTATATCATTAGGCATACATACACACAATATTAAGAAAAATTAGCCTTCTGAAACTTATGGGAAAGTTTCTCTCTTGACAACATATAATTGATGAACATCATCCATCCACACTACTGCGGACATTAATCCTTCTTAAATTCCCACACGTGTACACAATGCAGGAGTTATATTTATTTTTTCATACTAAAATGACCGAGTTGAGTGGCATCTTACTTCCCTCACTCTCCTGAACGATGCCTGCAGCCAAATTGTGCATTAGACCAGTGGAAGTAAGCATAAGCAGGGAGGAGGCTATCAAAAATAAACCACCTTGAGACACACTCACCCTCGATGTTATTTGTCATGAGGGCTGCGTAATGTGTCTGTGTGTGTTTTGGACTCCATTCTCAGCGATTTAAATTCGCACTCATTTAATCTCCTCCCGCTTTAGTAATCCATGCTCTTCTTTACACCACATATCTGTCATTCACCCTAATTCCCCTAATTATCATGACGATGTCTCTTTAAAATTCATCCCTTAAACTATTAGTCTCCCCCATTACACCCTACCAGGGTATTTTTAGAATAGTCTTCCTGGGTCATCGTCCCATGAAGAAAAGCAATAGAAAGGACGCTCGCTGAAGTATTACGATGTAAAGTGCCCAAAAAGCATTTTGTCCTTATATTTGTGTTCAGGTTGTCAAAGTCTATATACTTTACACAGATTTTAATTTATCAGAGTGACTGGGTGAACGAAAGGGCAGTGTAAGCACTTAGATTCTTAGACCTCGACGGTCTAAAAATCGTATACGAGTGAGACCCATTTAGTAATTAATATTCATTCATTCGTTCAATCTTCCGAGCCACTTATCCTCTTGAGGGTGGCAGGATTGCTGCTGTAGCAAAAGCCAGCTAACTGCGGGCAGGGCAGAGTGCATACTTTATCAGTTGTCAGCCAATCACAGGGCAGAAGGAGACAAACAACCATTCACATGCAAACTCATACCTACAATTTGGATGAGGGGGTGCATGATTGGTTGTTTGTCTTTAATTCAGAGTATAGTTTGGCTACAGCCAATAGCAAACTTGGATATTCTCCAGCAACCCTGCAACCCTTGTGAGGATAAGTGGGAATGAAAGTGATAGTATCGGAAACACCTCGACTTTGTAGCGTTTAATGAACGAGAAAACCATGAATTTTAAATACTGTTGAGTATTATGGTAAAATACTAGTATGTTGTATCAAATCTACGTATTTCATCAAAAATCATTAGGTTTTTTGAAACAAATTCACTGTCAAAACCTTAAACTATTTTTTAAAACAGTGTTTTGGGGGGAAAAAAACCCAAAGTCAACAAAACGATTAACCAGAGCAAAATTACCAACATTTAAACACAAACCTTTGACAGACACACACAGATTTACTCACCAGTACACCAAAGGCAATAATCTTGAGTACACACTCCATGGAGAAGAGAGAAGTAAACACTATGTTGAGGTTGGCTAAAACAGCTTCATAGGCATCTGGGGCTTCATCATACTAAAAACAAAAGATAAAAACATTCATTTATAGCTGCCAAAATACAGCACCTACATATTATTTCATCATACACAAAAATACAGTAAATTTGGCAAAAAAATAGTTCAAAGTTGAGTATCTGGAGTTAAAATATGAAATAATTGCCTACCATAGAGAACAATAGACATTAAATTCCAATTAAAACTGGGAGGACTAGCTGTTAATCATAGCCAATGATGGCCCTAGATGAGCGATTCAATATTTTTCCATTCATTTTCTCCCTAGTCAAAAGGAATTGTATGTCTAGGCCCTTCAATGGCAGCCAATGAGTTAAATAAAGGCAGCACTAATGCATCATTACCTTCATCATTAGCACAATTGTGTTAAGTGCGATCATTGCCATGATAGTGTACTCAAATGGCGGCGACACCACAAATTCCCACATGCGGTACTGAAAGCTGAGTTTGTTCTTGGGCATGTGGCGAGTCAGAGGCTTGGCGTTGATGGCAAAATCGATACAGGCTCTCTGCAAGCATAAAACACAAAAGGTGAAGTTTTGCAGGACGACTTCCCCCACCTCAATGCCTCCTCACCTCATTCTTTTCTAAACTATAATCCTCCATCATTTTGTCTCCTTGCTCCTGGAAGGTGATAATAATGAGAGCCACAAAGATGTTGACAAAGAAAAAGGGGAAGACCACAAAGTAGACCACGTAAAAGATTGACATCTCCATCCGATAGCCCGGACTGGGGCCCTGATTTTCGTAGGTTGCATCCACTGAATGTTTAAGCACTCTGAAAAAGACAAAATAGGGTTAAATATGACAGTGTAGGGGTGACTTGGGAAAGTGAACGTGGTTGTGTACTCACTCCGGCCACCCCTCTCCAGTTGACACGGTAAAAAGGGTGAGCAGGGCCCAAGCCACATTGTCGTAGTGGAAATCGTACTTTTTCCATTCTCTCTTCTGTGCCTTCACTTCATTATCACGTCCATACACCAAAAACTCGCCTCTACATGGACAAAAGTCAGCATTGACAAACTAGGAGGGCTCTCAATACCGAATATCTGCCAATCCCGACACTATACCGATAACATGTTTTTAGATAATATCAAATATTTTCTTTTAATAGTACATTACTGCATACTCACTTAAATGTAAATGTATTGTTATTATGGCTCATTCTGACACTGTTTAACTTATTCTCTGCCATTGACGTCACATAAAGTCCATATATTATTATTTATATTATATATATATAATGCCTGCAAAAATTCTGCAACAATACTAGTATCTGTAAAACACTGCAGTAGACATTATTAGCACTTGACACGCTTATTCCTAATTTGTTATTTACAATTTGAAATACTTAGTCAAATGGTTTTACTTGATTTAACATGACAAAAAAATAAACAGAGGAAATAATGTTAATAAAATAAATTGAATCAAATTAAATTTATAGCTAAGCAAAGGTGGGTGATGGTGGTAACAAGAATATCCTGACCTGCAGTCACGCTCAAACTCTTTGGACTCATCACTGCAGTAAAAGAAACGCCCCTTGAAAAGCTGCACGGCCACCACGGCAAAGATGAACATGAAGAGCAGGTAGACGATTAAAATATTGAGGACATTCTTCAGAGAGTTCACCACACAGTCAAAAACAGCCTGGACGAAAAAAAAAAAAAACAGGGTTCAAGAGAGAATAAAAGATGAATCTTACTCCAATTTTATTGAGCACAAACATGGAGCTGAAAGACCAATAAGAGCTTTTCATAAAAAAAACCAATACCTTGAGTTTGGGGAGACGCTTTATTGTTTTAAGTGGACGTAGCACTCTGAGTACCCTCAGAGACTTGATAGTGCTGATATCTTTTCCTTTGCTGCTCCCCCTAAAAAAGCAAACAGAATAACACACACACACACACACAAAGCATTAGCACAGTCAGCGGGTGCATTTGACGTAGTCTTCTAAAATCCCAAAATAGCAGCAGGCAGACACAATTTGATTGTATTTGTGTCCTAGTTAACTCAGGATGAGTAACCGTTTTATATCCAATACATAGCAACACATGCAGCGTTGCTATTGGTTAACACTTCAGCAAATTTCGAAGTGCATGGGCTTATTTCCAAGTGTTGGGTCATCTACTGTACATGCTTTTACTGGAGCAGAAATCTTAGGGTTCTCAACTCTCACACATTGAATGCGTCTTCGCAGGCATTTCTCACGCACTACAACACACTGCGTTTCTCACACCTAAACAAAAACACACACAAAAAAACATTTTCTGTGTTTCTGCCAGTACAATGTGGTCCGCCTCATAGATTTAGCCTATGAATTTAAGTCTATTGGCAATTTCTTGAACACTTTCCCCACTTAATATTGTAAAATACATGTTAATATGTCCATTCAATATGTTCAAATAATTTAATTTGTATATACATAGGTTTTTATATGAATATATAGATTTAAAAACGTATCTATACTATCTTTATACATAACAAATACATTTCAGATGATGTCAAATGTATTTCTTCTAATGTATTTCTGTCCCTGCTGCTGAAAAAAAATTCTATAGGAACCAGTGCACCCACACGCACACATATCGTGTCACACTGAACAATTTTCAAGTTGAGAACCCTGGTATTGTACTTCTACAGTACATGCTATAGCTATAAAAAAAATTAGTAGGCAATGTATTTCAATGCTGTATAAAGATGACTCGCATTAAGTCATACAGCCACTCTAATGGTGAATACAGTATACACATGCTGCATTGAAATCTTGCTTTCCATGATGCAGTCACTCTATTGGTGATGCTAAACTCTATTCTACACAACGATGTTTGCAGAGGGAGTTTAGTCATTGCCATTTGATGAATAATTGCATTTAACCTAAATCCAATTTAGGTACCATTACAAGGAGTGTGTCAAGTGGCACAAACAAAAAGACAAACTCTCTCTTTTCATTATAAACTCTAATAAAGCTTCCAAACATCAACACCAGTTTCAATGCATTGTTCAGTTGGCATGGAATTTTGTCTTCGTGCTCCATTTTTGTTGGGAATTAATCTTCATTCAAAAAATACCTATAGAAAGTGAAGCATGGTCAACTGGTCATTAAGCCTAAGGCTGTTTAAACCTATAGTTTAACAGCTGTGGTGTGTCTTACAGGTGTAAGGCCGGGTGATATGTGAGTCTTCACGTGCTGTATAAAAATTGTGCAAGTATCGTGTTGTGCGATAATTGCAGGCTTTTGCATTTACACAGTATAAGTCAGAAGCATGCATCGCTCGCGCCATCATTTTTGTGTATGTTGTTGTTACATTGCCATTCTTTGTAAACTTTCAAGTTTACAAAACCCCAGTCATTTATTTTCAATCTTCCATGAGCAGGTTTTTCAATTGAGGACAAGACAAGTTTTGTTATGTCGTGTGAAACTCAAAGCTCTTCCATGGTGAACAATGAAACGGAAGGACAGACAATCATCTGCTTGAAGGATTGATGAAGAGGTGACAAGCGTTAAAAGGTGTACATTGGACAAACACTTAGAAAGTAGAAGGGAAGAAATCTAGACTGGAGAGAGAAAAATTATAACTTTACCCTCCTCCGCTGTTGATGGTGGTCCAAGCAAAGAAGTGAAAAGAGGGGTGAGATATCAAAAGGATGAGAAGGAGGAAAAGAGAAAGACAGAAAGAAAGGGTGGGAGGAAGAACCGGAGTGAAGTTGAAAAAGGCAAACCGGATGAGGAAGAGAGAAGGAGAGAGAGCAAAGAAGATGTGAGGCCTAACACGTTCAAACAACATTAAATATCTTACTAATCAGTTTCTTGTAAACAAAGATTCTACTGGGACAAGATCTTGGAAGTATATACAACATTGGAGTATTAATATATTGCTCAAAATAACAATTTAGGACCACAAATATATATTGCCAGTCATCTATGTATATGCATTGAAAAGGAAAGATCACGTTGATAAGATATACATTCAATTAGATTCAATTAAATTAAAACAATTGAAAAATTATGGGGTTGTGAGTGTTCGTATAATAGACTTTTTTTAGCCATAAGGGGATTTTTTAAATGAATAAGTGTTTTATCTCCCTATTTAGAAATCCCTTATTAATATTTTGTCAACTAGAATAAAAAGGATGTGCATTAGTAGTGGGAACAAAGTGACAAATTAGACAATGAACAAACTTGGGATGTAAAATAATCTTACAAAAGAGACAGCATAACAAAGACTCAGGGGAATTACATGCTACATTTATGTTTTATTTATGGGACAAGCAATTTTTCATCTTCATGGTGTCCTAGAATTTATTAAGTGGAACTTTCAAAAGGAAAAGCAGGTATTTTGCTGTCCCAATGAGACAGATATGTTAGCCCATTTCAGAGACATTATATGAAATATGTAGTTCAATTTTAATTAAAGTCATCCGTTATGTTTGTTTGTCTTGTCCGAATTTTTTTTTTTTATCTAATAGACTAAACTGATAGAGGGGGAGAATATCATCAGATATGTGTCAGTTTTTCTTAATGTTGTCACAAGGCGTGAAATGAATGTGATAAAGGGGGTTACAGCCAGGAGTAGATTTGAAGTGGAATAAGAATGATAAATATTTCATATCCATCCAGTATCATTATGTGTCATCTTGACATCTATTCAATCCAAATGATGAAAATAAATAGGAAAAACAAAGAAAATTAACACTATGTCAGTCCAATGAAATGAATTCGTACGACACTCAAAAACTTTTGACATAAGAACTAAATTAATGATTATCATTTAAATCATTTTCATAAACAAATGCCTTTTTTCTTTAGCCCACCCTATTTTTTTCTGTCAGATGCTCATTAAAAAAACATTTTCAATACCATAATAACGCACACATGATTGGCAAATTGTGGTCATATGTGAGATTTTAACTTAAAATTTCCCGTTTTATCATGAAAGTAAAGCCTATAATGGCAGAGGGTTTCAAACCATCGCCTTTCTGAGTCGTTGGGGAACTCTTACAACATGTTTACAAATGGCAGGATGAGGAAGGAGAGAGAAGCAGGTCAAATGGAGAGGATATTAAGTATAATGGATAAGCACAGAGATCAGTGCTTGAGAGAAAGAAACCCACAGAGACTCTGAAAAAGGACTATGATGCTAATACTGAGATAGAGAGGTTACAAATAAAAGACGCGGAACACAATGAGCACAAGTAGGTAGGATAGTTACTTACGTGAAGGCGAATGCCACCAGTGCACCACTAACCACAATAAAGTCAAGGATGTTCCACAAGTCTCGGAAATAAGAGCCTTGGTGCAAGACCAATCCCAGGTCTACCATCTTCAAGAGGAATGATAAAAATGTAAGTTAAAATGCCCATGTTGTACAAGCAAAGAAGTCAAAAGAAGACCCTCTTACCTTAATTAACATCTCAAATGTGAACACTCCAGTGAAAACGTAGTCAAAATAGCGCAAGACCTGCACAAATAGAATGACAAATTAGATGACAAACACTTACAGGACACCTGACAGTATTTGGGCTGAGAAAATGCTTTTTGTCCTTGAAAAAACTGATGCATCAAGCAAAGTCGACATGCATGATATGAGAATATTCCCATATTTTTTGGTGGGAGGGACAATTTAACAGCATTCTTACATTGTTGCGTGTAGATTCAGGCCAGACTGGATCTTCTGCAGCTAGGGCAATACTACTCATGGCGATGACCAATAGAATACACATCTCAAAGTAGCGCAGAGTGCAGATGTAATGACAGGCCCGACGAAACCTAGAGTAGTAGACAAAGTTTAACTTTTCATTGTACTGTTTATCATCTTATCTCTAGTTTGTTCCGAAGTGATATGTACTGCTTGGTATAAATGGTCTTAAATTGGGTTATCTCCAACTCACGGGTTAGTGGTGGTGAGGACAAACATAGATGTAAAAGGAGGCATGGGCCGAGGACCTCCATCACCTCCCTTTGCATCATCATCATCATCGTCCTTGTCCTCCTTTGCCGGCAAAGGTTCAGTGTTGGCATTTTTATTGACTGAGTCCAAAAGAAAGACATAGACTGTTAGTTGAGACAAGTAGAATAACAAAAACAATGTAAATGGTGCCGTTTTTACCTTGTAGAATGGCATTGATGGACGGAAAAATTGGCATGTCCACTACAGTGTGGTCAAGATGGGGCTGTCTGATGATGCTGTTGGCACGACCATGTGCAATGTTCCCAAAACTGTCTAATCTCACTAAACTCCCCCGTGTACCTCTGTTAGTGAGTTGGAAGGCAGATTCATAGCCAGGGGCAGCATTGTGGTTAGAAAGTGGATTTGGGTGATGCTCATCGGAAGGGGGCGAGGCTGAAATCAGTTTGGTATTCATGAGGTTGTCCATATCTTCACTGTCCTGCCTCTCCTGCCTGGACAGCCGCTTTTGGATGGGCCTTGTGGTGGATAGGTTCAGATCACTACCATCCCTGAAGCGATAAGTGGATACACAGTGAGAATACTGCAAGTATTTAGTCAATTCTTATACATGCATTGCAGTTATTGCATTTTAATGGTAATATACCGGCCAATTGCTCCCCTTATTAATGATTGCAATTGCCCTTATTAAGCGATAAAAAATACAAATGCAATGCGGCATATTTATATAATGATATCATGCTTAAAGCTTGATTGGTGTGACGAAAAAAATACTTAAAAAAGAAATCCTGCACAAAAGTTGGTACACAAATTGAAAAAAAACACAAAGTATGAGAAAGACGTCAAAGTTGACAGGTATATGGTAAGGTTTTACAATAACATTGCCTATGCTACAGTACTTTAGACTGTATTATATTACTGTTTACTTACTTCCGTCGACGCTGGCATATCTTCTTCCCCTCTCCTTCGGTACGGTTGCTATGGCGATTTCTTCTGGGTCTCCGCTCACTTCCAGCACTGACTGCTTCCTTGGCTCCACCCTCCCCTCCACCATTGACTCCTTTGCTCTTGCGTCTTCCTGCTTTTCCAGCTCCTTCTTGACCGTCCTCGTCTTCTTCATTCTGGGGATGCAACTTAGCTTTCCTGTGGTCAGACTGCCCCGTCCCTCGACTTCCACTGCGATTGTGGTGATGACGTCTAGCAGGCCTCTCCTCCGAGCCCGGCCCAGGAATTTCAGTTGTATCCAATCGTGCATGGGACCCGTGATGGTGGTGAGTGCTTTTCCGACTCCGCCAGCTCTCAGTCGACTCCCCTCTCTCTAAAGGAGCTTTGACAGATCTTCCATGAGCACTGTGTTCGTGGTGGCGTGTTTGCCGTTGCAAGTCCTCGACAGTTTGCTGCTGGTCAAAGCCGAAATCCGGAGTGTTGTCAGTATTCTTGTTGGTGTTGTTGTTACGATTCTCAAGTGGGTCGACCACCAGAGGTCGATCCAAGTGAGTTTTCATATCTGGTCTGGCGTTACGTGAGAAGTTGACCTGAACATAAAAGGGTGAAAATAGTTAGTACTGTATCATAAAAAAAATGTACATTTGAAAATATCTGTCCAACAAATAGTGAAACCTCTTAAGTCGAAATAATATTTGAAAGTTATTAAAAATCCATTAAACATTAGTGGAAGATATGTACTGCAAAACTCTCAGTACAAACTATTTCAATGCAAATATCATACAATATTGAGAGTGACTACTTAATCATATGGTTAGTGAGATTATATTAATTTTCATAGTCCTAGCTTGACTTGAGAGGTTTCACTGTAAATCAAGAAACACAAATAACATTTACATAGCCATTACTTGTGTACACTAGTAACACAAGTCTAAGTTTTTTTTTGCCTGATCCTTTACATTGTTTTGTTCCTCCCTCCCTGTCCTTGCCTTCCAGCGGTCTTCTGGGTCCAGCTCGTTGTAGAGTGCTTCTCGGCTGGATGCCAGTGTTTGTTTCCTCAGCTCCTTGGTGCGTTGCTCCCACACAGACTTATTGAGGCCCTTGTGATTCTTCTGCTGATCCTTACTGAGAAAGCAAGGAAGGTAGAGGTTATTGTGAGGACTTGTTCACCACTGCTTAGCAGTTGCACATAAATACAATAGGTTAGAAGACACTGGGGTGAATGCTGACAAAAAAAGCCATCAGCAGAGGTTATGAAAGCCATGTGGGGACAACATGAAGAGGGCAAAATTGGGCGAGGGTAAAAAAATTAGCACTGATATTGGATTTTAACAGTTAAATAAAGTCATTGTTGCTGGTTATGATGCAACAGCTACTTAAAATAGTAGCTGCCGGCCATCATTTTAGTTGCCAATTTCAGTCATATAAATAAAAGATAAACAAAATGGGTTTATTTAGGTTCTTAAAAATTTGGAGGAAAAGGACATGGAGAGGAAACTAGGAATGATTGTAAGGCCACTTAACAGAAGAGAGTTAGAAATCAATAAACAAGTAAAAAAAATAAATACCCGTCCAGAAAGGGATCAGAAGCGTTGTGACAATCACTGTGTACTTTGTTGCTGAGGAGGGAAACAATTGTTGTGTGAGATGGCACCAAAAATTAAAATAAAAATGAATGATTTCCATTCATTCACCATCCACTGACTAATCAGGATGTAAAAAAAAATAAAAGCATTACATTTTGGATCTAACACTGCATAAACAGAAAAAAAAAACCATGCATACCTCTAAATATGTATTCTCACGCACTCGGGTCAAACTCATTTATAATATTTCTCAACACATACTACAATGACAACAAATACTAAGATGTGACATAAAGACACTACCAAGGGTGTGTGTATGTACAAAATACAAAATTTGTGTGTTAGAGACACTAAAAAGGACAGAAACAGTTATTATAAAGAAGAAAAGGTTACCGAGAGATGGGTGTGCTTATAATGTATTCCCCTGCACTTGTTAGACGTCTATGAGTGCTATTGTTCATAAAATGTACAAATTGCACTATAACAAAAAAGCTTTAAACTCATTCTCCATTAATGCATTGCAAACATCATCGCCTTCCTTCTTGTTTTTTTGCTTTGTGATTTCAACACGGCATATGAGGGTTATGAACATGTTTAAAGTCACCAGTGGTAATCAGCAGTGGATTAAATAAGGTCTTTTGCTTCACTAGCCAAGTGCTTTCTTATTACTACTTCTATTATGCACGGGCTGCGGCAAAGTTTTAGGTGTGTCTAAGCAATTTAAAAAGAATGACAGGGCCAACTTTGATTAGCAGCAAATGGAATCAGCTGATTCAGGCCCTCAGCAGCAAAAAAAAAAAACGATCTCTTCCAAATATGCCTCCTTGAATTTCTGTTAAATTATTACTGCCTGGTCTGATATAATGGTCTAGATTTGCGACGGACACAAAAAAAGTCATGTTTCCATGTATAGAGGATAAAACAGCATATAGGTATTATTAATTTTCAAAACATAAATTCAGCTTTTTCTTATGCAGGAATTGCTGTTGATAAATCTGGGCCATTTGTGTTTTTTTGGTTTTTTTGTGTGTGTATGGAGAACATGAAGCACATGAAATTATTTTCATTCTTACTATTAAAATGGCATGCTGGATTGTTATTATTAAGTGTATTAATACACAACCTATCTTGGAATAATTTGGTAGTTTTTATTTAGAAGGATTGTGCAAAATGTCAGTTAGATTGTTAGTAAATAAAAATAAAAAAGAGAAATATCTTAGGTTCAATTGTGTTATTTTAATGAAGTGTTCCGGAATGGTAACGATTACGCCCGTTTGTAAATGTTAGAAACTGAAAGCCTAACAATGATGGTTATCTATACTCACGCTGCTATGGAGAGGTTGGCAGCTGAAAGAGGGCTGACTTCCGCCACCTCCTTGGCTTTCTGCAACGCGATCTTTTGACTGGCAGCCTCCTCCTCCTCTTGCTCATCCTGCCGGGAAAAAAAGGAGGAAGGACGAAAGGCCCATCAATGAAGTGAGAAATTAAAAAAAAAATAGGTTTAGTCACGATGGGGTAACGTCAAGCTGTGTTCCACCTTGGTTAACTCTTGTGCATTGGCCAAATTGTCCACAGCGATAGCCAAGAAGACATTCAGTAGAGTATCTAAGCAAACAGTTATGGAAAAAATACACTGTCTGGACATTGATCTTTAGTTGTACGTATTTTCACAACAGAATAAAACGAAATAACTATGACCCATGTTTTTAAACTTCCACAATAAAAGGGTACAGTTGCCAAAAAGTGTGAGCACGATGAAGAAGACGGAGAAGGCCATGCCCTTGTTGACTCCACCCTGAGATTTGATGCCAGCATACATCACCATGTTCCAGTCTTCACCTGTCAGAATCTGGACAAGCATGTACAAACATATAGTGAAAGGCATTGCACACTAACTTTATACATTTCTGATTTTTTTGTAATGTATGCAAACAAAAAGCAGTAATCACTTCTCACTTTGTGCACTATTAATTAAGAGACAACTGATAACTAACAACTCTAATAATGTCACTAGCAATAGTATTATCAGATTTTCAGACTACAAGTCACACAGGAGTTTAAGTCGTAGTTCAGCAAGGGCATTTTTATTTTATTTTATCAGAAACAAGCATAAATTAAACTAACTATAATAAAATTGAGAACAACAGGCTTCATAAAAAAGGCATATGTTAACATATTTTTTTCTAGATAAGTATATCCATATAAAAAAGTAAATATAAATGAGTTTAGTAAAATATGGGAACTGAAACACCTTTTGCACTGTAATTAATCTTTAATAGTTAGCCTACAAAGCATCCTGCCCTTCACTAAAGTCACAAGAATTTAGCTTACCTGAAACACTGTCATTATTGCTGCCGGGAAGGTATCAAAATTTGTTGACGGAGTGCCATTTTCAAAATTAAACCTAACAATGACAACACAAATGGGGAAAACATACTGATTTGACTTCGATTTCATAGAGAATAATAACATAAATGTCAGATTAAATCATCTGACAAGTGCACCAAAATGTATTTGTCTCTTTTAGGAAAAATGAAATGGTACTGACTGTCCGCCAAAGAGCTGCATTCCCAGGAGAGCAAAGACAACTATGAAGAGGAAGAGGAGGAACAGCAAGCTGATGATGGACTTCATGGAATTGAGCAAAGACACGACAAGGTTCCGTAAAGATGCCCAATACCTGAAACATTGAAAAGAGGTGTTCAATTCCGACTCGCCTTGAGCATAAAAGGATTCAACTCATCCATTTTATACGAGACACTCACTTGGTGACTTTGAAGATTCTCAATAACCTGAGAGCTCGTAAAACACTGATACCAAATGACGTGCCCGGCTGGATAAAGGACCAAAGCACTTCAAATATGCTGACACAGATCACCTTTTTAAACAGGAGCACATACAATACAACTATTATTTACGACAGAGCTGTTCTTGGTGGGTGGTGTTTGGGATTCGCAGTGGCACTCACGATGCAATCGAAGCAGTTGAAAGAGGAGTTGAGGTATGCCTGCTTCCCCAGACCGTACATCTTGACGAACATCTCCGTCAAGAAAATCCCCAGGAAAATAAATTCAGCGTAATCTGTCATGAAAAAAGCAAAAATGGATTATCAAAAAATAAACATAAAATATGGGGAAAAACTTGTACATTGACAGGTATGTCAGTCACTGTTCAAAGCCTAAAATATCAAAGCATCAAGAGAGATGTATTTAATCTCCCTTATTTCACAAAACATTGTTTTAAACAACTGTATGTCCATAGTGCACATAGAAAGATAATTACACCTGATTCTCTTGAAAGATATGCATCTCTGTAATAATATAGAGGAACTTAACTATAGTTTGCTCTTAAATACACATTTTAATTGTCAGTTTTACTCACTTAAAAAATCGGAAAGTGGTTCTGGCTGGTCGTAATGCACCACAGCTACACACAGCGTGTTGAGGCCCACCAGACACAATACGGTCCAATAGAAACCCTGCGACTTCACAACATGTCGGATGAAGAAGCGTAAGCGGCGTTCTCGCCTCTTGAATGTGGATACTTCGAGCTTGGAGCTTTTTAAGCTAGCACGGGCAAATGGCGAACCTAAGAAGGGAAAAAACAACAACAACAACACAGTATTAAATTCATCTTGACCCATTTATCTGAATGTCACATTTAGACTATTGCCAAAGTATAAAGCTGCAGGTGAAAGTTAAAAATGACCGTTAAACTGGCATTGAATTGCTTTTTGTATGTATTGCATGTTTATCTTGATTAAATTATTAATTTTGAAGCTCACGGTTTTAATAATGAGACAAAAATGATTTAAAAAATGTGTCATCCATTCATGAAGTTTAAATCATAAGGCATTTCCATACATGTCATTCTTTAAGAAGTCATTGCACTAGAAATATAGATAACTTTATGTTTTTGTTAATGTAAGTGTCATAAGGCTATCATAATAAACATGTCACCCGTCAAGAATGTGAATGAATGCCTCAAACATGTCAACACTGAATATAAAGTGTCATAATTTACATAATATCACGGAATTGCCTGACATTGAGAACAACAGATGCCCAATTCATTTCAACTGGGATGCCTGGCTATGAATGCTTATTTCTCATTGACTGAATGAATGTCCATTTGCCCCTCCCAGTCAAGGGGTGAATGATAAAAGAACGGAAAGGGTAAGATGAGAGGAGGAATTCATATCAGCAAAGAGGAGAATGAAGGAGAGACAAGGAGAGAAGGGTCAGGTAATGCTGATATGCAAGATAGCATCTGTATGTACTGTACCTATGCTTTGCCTTTTTGTGTGTTTGCGTGTGTGTGTGTGTGTGTGTGTGTGTGTGTGTGTGTGTGTGTGTGTGTGTGTGTGTGTGTGTGTGTGTGTGTGTGTGTGTGTGTGTGTGTGTGTGTGTGTGTGTGTGTGTGTGTGTGTGTGTGTGTGTGTGTGTGTGTGTGTGTGTGTGTGTGTGTGTGTGTGTGTGTGTGTGTGTGTGTGTGTGTGTGTGTGTGTGTGTGTGTGTGTGTGTGTATGCATTTGTGTGTGTGTTGTCTTACCAACTGCCAGATCTCCCTCCCCCTCCTCTGGGTTTAGAAGCTCAGCTTTGCTTTTGTGGTTTTTGGTGGCTCTCCTGCGGGATCCTGCAATAGAAAGTAAAAGATACAATTCAAATAATGGAGCACTATTCAGGTCATTGCTTAGATTCATATTGATAATTCAGGCATTGATTTTTGTTTTTAATTGTGTCCCAATCATTTGGAATCCAAGTGCTATAAATGTCCTCAAAATATGTATGTTTAATCTCCCCCAAAGATCAATAGTGAATTGATGGCGTGATAATTTCATTGCAAAACCTGTATTAATATTTCTAGTCAAATTTGCATGCTATTCTGTTCACAAATAGATTGAATACTTACCATCATAATCATTTTCATTTTCATCATCTGCCAACAGCACCTCTTCTACAAAAAACAAAAAAGTACACTAAGACACTTGTTGTTAATACATTTTACAAGAATAGCACCCAACTAACAAATAAATATATGAATGCATACTCGATGATAGTCCAGAATACTTAAATAAATAACATTTTTGACAGGTAACGGTAACTTAATCAATGCCTGCTTTTCCCACTGCAACTGAAAGGCTGCAGCTTTTGTATCAAGCCTTTTATTTTAATCGACTTATTTTCATGTAGATGGTCCATTCAAGAAGATCAAAGCCCTCAAAGTCCTCAATTTGCACTGCACAAGCCTACTTCCTCTCATCTCGGCATCTGTCCTGCATGTCCCACTACATGCATTACACTTACAAGGAAGGCTAGCATTAGAATTGAATTGTGGGTAAAAAGAGGCATCAATGACAAAAAAATAATGTTAAAAAGTCTGAATATGTTATTTTAGAAGTGTAAAGCTTTAACTTGCAATATGGTGGGTACACTATGTGTATCTTAGATGGAAAAAAACAACTGCTTTAGCTTTAAAATTGTAATATTTTTGTATATTGTATGGTTAAAGTATATCAACAGTATTTACCAGCTTTGCAAATCCACTCCAAGTAACCATTGAGTTCTCTTTCAATCTGCTGCTGTCTTCTCAGCTTGAGGAACTCACTTCTGTTTTCCACTCTTTCCCTCTCTTTGGCAAACTCTCTGAGTACACACACACACACACATAGACAAACATGTAAATGTAACAATGAATTGTAATACTATTAAAGAACAAAACCAATATTCCCTCCAACATCATTTGCTCTGCAAACCTTACCCTGACAACACACCCAGCACCAGGTTGAGCATGAAAAAGGAACCGATGATGATAAGTGGGATGAAATACATCCAGTTCCATGCGCTCCCTGAGGCATCGTTGCTCTGAAAATAATCACACACACACACACAATTAGAGATCAGCGGAACAATTTGCATTTCAACTAATGTCGAGGCTTTGTGAAGGTTCTTGCATTGTTAGTTGATGGATTAAAAAAAGTCAACTCAAAGACATATCATTTTTGTTTTTGGTTCTCAACCATCTAAAGGCATCCAATGACAAAATCATGAGTGATGATTGAATGTCAAAGCAAGATGATTAAGCATGCATCCTTAGTTTCCTTTTTCAAATTGACAGGCTTTTGCAGGCCTCGCTGGAAAACATTTTTCCTGCTTCCTGTTTAGTCATCCATTATTTCCTTCAATCTTTTTTATCCTTCAATTCCCTTCATGCTTCCCAGCCATCTTTTAAATGGCTTATCAGTCTCACTGATCAACATCCATTTCCTGAGCCTACCTTTAGACCTGCTCACTTCTTCTCAACTACGGAATATTATTCTAATAGCCCCTCCCTACCTTACCTTGCCTCCTTATATCCCTTCCTTTACTGCCGTCCAGGAAGCTGGCCCTAGCTGCTGTTGTACCCAATGTACCGCAACCCCCTCCCTTTCTACCATTAAACTTTTATCACTTCTCTCTCCAACAGTCGCAAGAATAACTCCGGCTGAACAGGCCATTTTAAATATAGAGCAGCGCCGAGAAAGAGGGATGCGGGAAGAGACATCTTGCGACGGGGACAAGACGGCGGTGTAAGAGTGGGTGTGTGACGACACAAATGGAAAAAAGTGTAAAAGGGGGAAAGCGTTGGCATTAAATTTACAAGAGTCAAAGACCTTCTTCTCCATAACAACTAAGAATCCAAGAGGTAATTGCAAAGTGACAAATATGCAATACAAACTGTCAAATGCGGTCTGGTAACACGTGATACTTGGGAAGAATACCCGGTACATTAGGTAGAATTACAATACTATGTACTATAACCCTGATTTACTAATATTGACTACTATATTGCCTGACATGGTGAGACACTGTGATGCAAACTGACAAACTAATGATGTTTCAATGCAATGTACACTCAAACATGGTGAATGGTAGTCTTCAAATTAGATTATCGAGTTGTGGGGTGAACGATATTGAGAAAAACAAGAAGAATTGTACAGTTTTAGAGTCATTTCAAGATATTTGTTTGTGAAGTTGTATTGTATAAATTGGAAGAATAAATAACAGCACTTACATAGTAGAGAAGTTCAGTCCAGCCTTCCATGGTGATACATTGGAAGACGGTGAGGATAGCAAAAAGGATGTTGTCAAACTGAGTGATGCCATAGTTTGGACCTAACCAGTACTTTTTACACGTGGTACCCTCTGGACATAATCGTGATGGAAGTGCTGTCCCGCATGGGAATTCTTCTCGAATCTCCCCTGGATTTGGATAGAAGGTGAGCAGTAGTATCACACAACAAAGTGTTTAAAAAAATCAGTAAATATTCTGTACCTGTGTGATTGTCAAAGCAGGTGGTGTGAAACTTTCCCATGTAAAATTCTAAGCCGATGATGGCAAACATGAGGATGGCAAAGAAAAGCAGGAGGCCAATTTGTAGCAAGGGAATCATGGCTTTCATGATAGATTTCAGCACCACCTGTAAGCCTGGAAAGAAAGAGTGTCATCAACACAAGTTAATTTACTTTCCTTTTTTTTAAGTAACAAAACTTGGGGCTTCATGATTCAATAATTGGTATTTCTCAAGTGGATTAATTAAAAAAGACCATCTGCTATTGAATTGATTTTGCAAATGTTCTCGTTTGGTATTATTAGGAAGTGCCAATTTCATTTTAGTTTTAAATCCCCTTTGCAGTTTTACAGTCCCCAAGTGATGAAATACAACAATCTGTATTCTAATGTTTCTAGTTATTATGCCATGTTTTCAACCAAAAAAGTGTACATTGAAGTTTATCTTTTACAATATATATACATATAACAATATATTATATATCAAGAAATACTAGTCTAATACATGCAGTTCACTTGAGATATTTAGCACAGTTTTAAATAATTAATTTTTCAAAATTAACAGTTGCTGGAACAAAAATGCCACCTTAATAAAAGAACAAATTTGGCAGCTTGGATCATGGAGAACAACAACAAAGCTGAATATAATAATTTCAAAGATAAAATTGCTTATTTAAGCTATATTTGCCTACAATAAAGTCTATATATTTGACAACAGAACATGCAATAGGTTTGATTGAAATTCCACACTTACTAGGAATACCAGACACCAGCTTGAGTGGCCTTAACACTCGAACAGCTCTCAGGGTTCGTAGGTCAAAATCTGAGCCTATGGTGGACAGGATGCTAAGTGGTGGGGGACAAATGAAAGGTGAAATAAATATTCAAGTTACACATTTCCTTCGTCAGCTTTTCCCTTCCTCAGCACATACCGCCGCGTACACAAACTGACTTGTAGTGATTATGAACAACTCCAGGCGCATCCTATGTAAATCCCGCAGAAGCTGAGCAAAGCAGGACGGGGAAGTGTATCAGGGCAAATAAAGGGGGGGGGGGAGTTAAGGGGCTGCTGATCTGAATTGATGAGGAAGCGCTTTACATTTAAATTAAAAAAAAACATTAAAAAGAGGAGTAAGTAGTAGTTATAGGAAAGACGACAGAAATAGATGCTGACTTGTCGAATGTCCGACTATTTTTGATTCAAAGTGTGCATTCAGTGTTTTTAGACAGGGGGGGGGGGGGGGGGGAATTGACATTGTGCTAGAAAGCGCAAGGCAAACTAAGAATGGTAAAAAAAACATGGTGTGTGTTCCTGTTTTGAGTGTGTAGAGCGTCCCCAGTGCCGCCAGACTTCCAGTCAGTCCCTCGTCTGACGCACAGAGTGAATCATCCCTCCTTCTTACGCTTTGTTTCTTTTTTTTCTTTTTTTTATATCCCGCCAATCTGATACATTTCCACTCTCCTCTGTTCCGGTGACACAGCAGAATCTTAATCACGGCAGGTTTTAAGTCTGACTATTGGCTATGGAAATAGGCAAAAAGAGCAAGTGACAAGGATGTAGGATCTAAGGCTTCTCCTGATATGACTCTTTAAATATTCCATTATGGCTGGAGAATGTAGTTATACGGTTCTTGGAATCAAAATGTGTGACATCAAGTCATCATAGGAGATGCTCATGAACCTTAGTGGTTCCACATTTGGCCAGAAGGCAAGTGTTCTTCTCTCCAAGGACTGAATAAAAAGAGCACTTTATATTAAGGGGTTTTACACTTGGAAATGTCCTTCAACAAACTGGTTTGGTACCCTTTATACTTTAATTTTAACAATGTATTTTTATTTCTGACATTCAAACTAAAAGAGGGGAATTTTTATTACAGTTACTTTAAAACTCAGCATAAAGAATCTCAATGTCTCTCATTCATTTGACTAAAATTATGTTCATATTACATACATTTTATGGAAAAAATTATGAAGATTAATGTCAACTATTAAAAAAAATCTGTCCTATGACAAACACTTAGGTAGATGAGGCACTTCCTCATTCACACACAGTCTCCACAGTTACTCTGCCCTTTCTCATTCATAAGCGTTTCCATGGCAACTGCATCCTTGGCTCATTGATAGAATCTTTATATTGCCTTGGAAACAGAGCCAAAAGGAGGAGTCAGGTGTTGTTTTCCCCCGGTACTTTTGTTTCTGTTTCTGCGCATTAACAACTAACATGAATCTAAAAAAAATAGGTTATTTTTAGCAATCTAACTCATATAACACAGAAACACATCTTTTGGTGAAAGATATAACATAGGAACAATTTTCCCAAATGCGCGCTAGAATGTAGGTCATTAAGTGAAAACAGGAAAACAAAGAACATCCAATAATGATTGGAATATACATTTTTAATCAAACAGCAGCTCTTTTTTAAGAGCCCCACTCATTGTTTTTAAGTAACGCTAAGCACAATTGCTTTTCCCACTGCCCTCTCTCACGGGAATGTAACACATTATAAAAACATAATTTCACGTGTCTCCTGCCATCTGTGTACCTGCTGACTTAGCTAAATGAGGCTAATTAGTTATGTCTACCAGGCTGACCAAACACACTCTCCACTTATCTTTTTTGCTGTTGTTATGATGTCCATTATCTAAAATGCACTTTTGCTATAATCATGCCAGCCAGAAATAATGAGCTGCTATTTTGTTTTTACCTTAAATTCACTGAACGGATAGCTTTTTCATTTATTTTCAATTAACTACAAAAGGAAGAATGCCACCCTCTTCATTTCCCTAATTCAGCAAGTCTATAAAATGACCTAAAGGTGTCAGAGATATACTCTAAGAATGGTTATAAAACAAACATAATTGGATTAATAGTCAATAGTTGGCATAAAAAAACACTGGTATAGTTTATCTACTCAAGCTATATCTCATACACACACATATTATTGCCTAGGGCTATTAAAGTGATAAATGTTGGCCACTTGACACCTACTGTAACCTGTTTACCCTAAAAAGAAGACATCCCCTATTTTTTGGGGGTGCGGGGGGGTCATCAAGTGTGGACCTATCGAGACTGTTGTGATTATCTCATTCACTGCCAATAACAGCAATAGACATCAAATTAACTACAATGCCTGACATTTAATGATCATGCCTCAGTGCCAATGGCGAGGAATAAATGTCTGATTAATTTGGACTGATCATTCGATTGCTGCCAGCCCCCCGGTCCAATTGAATTGGACGTCTATCATCGTCAGTGGCAGACAATTGGCTAAGGGCTTTATAAATAAAAGTGACTTGACCTAACTTGACTACACACGCAGACATTGGCACAGAAACATGGTTGCACATAAATCAAATGATTATGCAACAAGGTTGTTGTGAACAGCCAATCTATTTGCAGTCACTTTGAGTGTGTTAATGCATTTATCTTTTGAATGAAAGAACAACCACCGGTCTTTACAAGAAAGTAACCCAGTAGGAAATAGGAACGTGTGTTTGAAGTGGAAATGTACATGGTTGTCTATGCACACCGGTCACAGTGCTATCAAAGGTATGAGCCAGGATGGACGGAAAGGCTAACATCTTTCATGTTCAAAGAGGTTGTGCAGCTAAAACACACTCAGAGAGAGAATTATAAAGATGGCAATACTGTGCAATTGCGTCAAAGGAATCATCTACCAACCTACCAGCGGGAAACCGGGGTATCTTTCAGAAAGCGCACACAGGAGGAAATATAGTAAGGTCTCGTAAATGATCTTGTAGACATACTGCTACCATACCAAACTGTTCCAAAGCTCATCGACCTTAGGTATCAAAGTCACCACGTGTTTTGTAGCTAAAATTAGAATGTATATAACATTTCTGTAGTCATTAATGAGACATCAAAAGCCTAAAGATTAACAGAATATTTAGATTTTTTGCGAATTAATGATTTTAAATTAGAAAGAAAGAAAGAAATACGAAAAACGATGATGATTCATTGACGATCAAAATAGTTTCCCATTCAATTTTATGACCAATTTGGTTTCACTGCTATAGACAGCAGTGCAAATCCAACCCATTCTGACTAGGAGAGGTTGACAAAGACCAGAATTCTGCCCCCTTTTATCGACTATGACAAAAAAGAAAAAGAAACAGAACCATCAATGTCATGTGCTGTCATCTGTGTGCAAGCAAAAATAAATAATAATAAACAGGCCTTCTCACAATCCACTTTCACCTGCTTCCCTTGCCTTTCTGTTCCATCCAAGTCCACCTCCCCCACACCTGCTCTATGTGTACTATAATGTTGTGGCATTTGTTCACTACCCGGGCAGCTGGCTGCCTGTGGATCTGCTCTGTGATCTGACTGCTGCCTTGCTCACGATGGGGCCATTCATTATAGGAAAGGTCACTTGCACTAACAAACACACGCACACACACACACACACACACACACACTGTAAAAAGACAACTGAACTAAACCTCACGTTTTTATAACATGGTGCACATACTACATAGTGTATTTGATAGGTTTCTTTTAAGTACTAACAAAAAATGAGCATTTTTACTTACCCCGTGAGCACTACGACAAAATCCATGACATTCCATCCATTTCTCAGGTAAGAGTTCTTGTGGAAGGCAAATCCCAGAGCTAGGATCTTAATACCAGATTCAAAACAGAAGATCCCGATGAAATACATTTCTGTAGCGTCCTAAAGAACAAAGCAGACAGGTTAAAATATGGAAGGAAAAAAAGGGCCGCAAAATTGAACCATGTATCATTTGTGGTTGCCTTACCAGACGTTCAGACAGAGGCGTCTTGTCCCCGTCAGGCAAATGTTGTTCCAGTGCCAGAACGATACAGTTGGCAATGATGGTGGCGAGAATCATCCACTCAAATGGAGTGAAGGAAATAAGTTAAGAAAAATAATAATGTCTCAAATCCACACAAAAAGAGAAAATCCCCCCAAAAATCTGAGCAACATTAGTTGTATTGAATCTAACTGGGTGTACCACCTAATTAACAGGAAAATGGAAGATATGTTATACTTAAAATAATAGTATTTACAAACTACTTCTTTACCCTGTGCCCATCTAACAAGCACGTACACACACGCAATCCAACACATAAATAAATGACTCTCACTTTGCCATAAATCTTCAATAATGAATTGCATCCTGCGCCTTTCTCACGGCTATATATAGCAATGACTCAAAAGCAAGCAAAGAATTGAGAGTGAAGGAGCTTCATTCTTTTTAAGCTTTGTCTTTGCCATTTTACACCTCCAGTGTTTCACTTCAGTGTGTGGAAACATTTACACGCTGATGAGGATGTTGGTAGCTCATTGAATTGTTTTGCCAAGAAACGGGTCGTAAATCCTCTAAAATATTCTTGATGACGCAAACAAGCACACATTTCCTAACAACCCAACTCTCTTTTATATTTCCCTTTGTCATGCCACACCTCCAATGCTTCAATATCCCTAAACTACCTCATTGCTGCTATTTTTCCCCCTTTTCCCTGCAACAATTCCTCCATCTATCCTTTTCGTCATGTCACCTTTTCCTAGCCGGGCCCATAAATCCTCCCTTTGCCTATCATACCATCTCCATTCAATATCTAAAAAGAGAGAGGCGTAGAGTAAGCGATGCAGCGTCAGCAAATGCAGAGGCAGCCAGGAAGAGAGTATGAGCGTGTATCAAAAGATGGGGGGGACGGCATACATAGAGAGTAAAATAGAAGAGAGAGAAAGAAGATGACCTGTGGGCTCAGACGTGATTGAAAAGACTGAGGGGGAATAAGAGGGGAGGGTAAGAAAAGTAAGAGAGAAGAGCAAAAAGAGCTCTCATATGAAGGATAACGCAAGACAGAGGGGTGTGAGAGTATTGCGGTATTTTTTTTCTCCTCCTGAGCTGTGTGGAAAGTAGGTTAGTGGCAGAACACACACAAGGACTGTAAAAAGGATGGGGGGCTTACATGCAGTAGAGTGGGAGGAAAATGGTACATTATGCCGCATGTGACACTCCTGCCATACTGTGTGTGTCATCACTACACGACTCCATCTTTCGATACACTTCACACATTTCCGCAACTCCACAAGAGCATATGTTGCAAGTAACGCACAAAACAAGGCACACATGGCAATTGTTTTTTTTTTCTTAATGCAGGGATGGGATAACTATTTCACAAAGGGTCGTATTGAGTGCAGGTTATTTTGGCTTTTTGTACAAATACTTTTTCTTACACGTTGACGTACACAAACACGAAGTTTAAATACACAGACAGTAGTTGATGACAATAACAAACACCAGGGCCACCTGCATACTATTATTATTATATAAATCCATTCATTCATTTTCTGTACCACATATCTTCAAAAGGTATGTGTGGGGTGCTGGAGCCTTTCCCAGCCAACTATGGTTACCAGGCAGAGACCCCCTGAACTGGTGGCCAACCAATCACAGGACACGAGGCGATGGAGCACCATTCATGATCACACTCATACCTCGGGGGCAATTTAGAGTGATCAACCAGCCTACTTTGCATGTTTTTAGTGTTGGGAGTAATCCGGGGTACCTGGAGAAAACCCATACAAACTCCACACAGTAAGGTCGAAACAAATATATAATGAGTTGACTGTACCTTCACAGCACACTGGCACAATGTTTGACTACATTGCTAGACAAATTGGACTGCCCAAAGGCCAGTTTAGCCCTGCTTGGCCTCTCTCAGAAGGATTTAGCATCAATCAGTGTTTTAGTCCTTGCAGGCGCCCTCCATTCTTCCTCCTGTATATTCTATACTGCATATGTTGTGCCTGCCTCAGCCCTGCTACTGCCACCCTCCTCTCATCACCCAAATACAGCTGAATTGTCACTTTCACAAGATGCTGATGCTAGTATGTGTGAGATGAGCACAAAGTCTCCTTCTAGCATGTTTCTTACATAATATTCATGTGTCAATGGTAACTGGCAGTGTCTGCTGATATGATGTATTCACCTGCTTTCCTCTGTTAGTGTGTGTTCGGTAAACCAGTGAAGCAGGCATGCAGGAAAACAAAACACATTTTTGTCAGGTAGCACCCATAACACGTGACCAAAGAAGACAAGAATTGGGAAATCAATCCATCACACAGTATCCCCTCTATTTCTTTCTCTAGTCACGTATGCCAGTGCACCAAAATAGTTCTTTTCTAACGTCACGGCACCCTCCCTCCAAAATCGACTCTCTAGTCTACACAGCCTTTTTCAAATACCCTGTTTTAAGGATGAAAATTACATTTAAAAAAAACAGAGACTAATATTTTGCCAATGTGGAAAAAGTAATGTATAGCAGATATGGGTGAAGGCAAATTGCCGGAAAAGATAATGTTGTATCCATCATGCAATACTGAGTTTTATTGTGACATCTGTTAAAAAGACTTCAAATCTAGACTAGAAAAAGACCAGAATGTCAGACCAGGTTTAGTCTTGATATACAATGAGCTAAATGAATGGCACATAAAGACAACCATAGCTTCATACTAGCCCCTATAAACAGTCCAAAAGCATAGTATCTTTAAAACATGAGAGCATGTAAGCATTACCTTCTTTATATTAAACACACACATCTTCATTGAAAGTCTACGAAAATAATGAATTGGTTAACATTGAAGTGGAAATGAAATTCAGTATATTCCATTTGTTATACATACAGAAGAAGCTGAAGATCTAAAGAGGAAAAAAAATGAACAATTACTTTAATCTACAGTGCCTGCCTCCCTTAACCACCAATCCTGCGCACACACACACACTCAAACACACACGGAAATGAGGTTAATATTTTTCAAATCTATGAAATTACAAGTCAAAAACATTGATGTGTGATATTGTATGTATAATTAGTGTAAGATTCTATAGGTTACCGTCTGTGTAAATGAGAGTATTGGCCTAGAGACGGATTCGCTTATTTATTACCAGGCAGTCAAATGCCATGAGTTAGGCCTCCCGAACCTTGAGGGCAAACACCCATGCATGCATGCAAGCACACCCATACACCAAATCAAACACAAGTTGCAGCTGTCAGGATCAAAACACCTCCACAATTCTTAAATTAGCATCATAAAAAGCGAAAGGAAGGACAAGATATAGTGACGAAGAGAGTGAGTGGGACAGCGGTGCCGGGGAAGAGGTAGGAGGGGCGGAAGGATGACAGATCAGGTAGGAGCAAGAGCAAAAAAGGTGCAAGGATGGTGAGAGGTGACGACAAAACATCATGTCCTATCATTCAGAGATGGATAGAAGGAGGTCAAGAGGGGGCAAAGGGTTTAAAAGTGTTTGTGGGGACCTGACACGTCTTCTGTTGACATCAACGAGACAAAATGTTGGTAGAAAATTGTTGTAAATGCAACTCTTATTTAGGATTTAACCCATTTGAGAATGTATTTATGTGTACTTGATTTATGGCTTGTCTATAAGAACTCTGAATATAATTTGGGATGTTTTAGTCACTATTATATAGCGGTAAATGATTTAAAAGTAGGATGACGCACGACTTGGTGATCATTTGGCATAACTCAACAGTGTTTCGCACTTGGGTATCCTTCCTCTTTTTTTACCCTCCCCTCCTACTGCATGTCCATCCCCCGTTTCATGTCTCTGCTCAAGCAGCACTTTCAAAGACACAACAGAAGCCAAAGATTTTCTCTGTACTTCCACACCAAGCATGGATCTATTTGCATAAATTCGATAACGAAACCATTTAATGATCAAAAAGACTGCATTAGAATCTATTCCGACAAATGACATTTTGGCAGTCAAACATAAAAAAAAATGCAGCCCAACTGTACATGCAGTCATATTAAATATACATTAGTTCAGCTCTTATTATATATTTTTAAATCCCATTGTTTTTTCCGTTCTTCCAGTTATTTTCCATTTAGGGTGTACACCCTTTTGAATGATTGACGTGGGATATAAATCACCCATCATCCTTTTTTATCCACCTAGGTACACTTTCATGCCGTGACCTCTCACTCATATCCATGTCACCCTTTCAATGAACCTGCCAACTTGAAAAACTATTTGATCAATTTTATTTTTAAGCCAGGTGAAGCCACTACAAATCAATGCATTATTAAAATGTAACAATATGACAGATAACTTAAGAGTTACTGACCAGCCACTATTTCCAAGATGTAACCACTATGTAAACAAAAGATAAAGCACCTGTAGACAAATATTCAAATAACCTCACACACAGACTGAGGCTGAATAAATTCTGACTACTTAACAAATGCCTCAGTAATCTATTCAATAAATGAGATTCCACAGTAAACATAGATCACCTATTCCACCCACCTCAAAACCAGCTGGTTTCTTTCTGCGTTTCTAATTGTGGGTGTGACTCCCATCTGTAAATGATGCTGTACAAACAAATCAAAGTGTTTTTACGAGTATGCAATTCGACTATCAATTCAATTTAACTGAAACCTATTGCACATTTGCAGAAAATAAACTGATATGTAAAAAAAACTGATAACAGAACCCATTGCCACACAGTAACTCCACTATGACATTATAAAATTGGCAAGGTCAAAGGGTCATTTTAGATCAACTTTCAAAAAAAGCATCCAATAAATGACCTGTGAATCCTCCCACTGTCCGTGAAATATTATGGAATTTAGAATCAACGCATTCATTATAATTGTATCATTATTCAATGTAGGAGATAAGAACACTAAAAACAGCTAGTCTATTGACCTCCCTATTCCCCACCCAAAAGATATCGATAGTATCTTTGTGGTATGCCAATCCTAATTAAAAACCCATAAAAATGTCTGTCTAAATAGGGATGTACTTATTGGTTATTTATGTGTCACTCCCTGGTGTCCAAGGTAAGCCCTCAAATAAATAAAGATTCTCAATGAGTCCACTGAGACATCAGCATCTGGTGCCTGAAGCCATAGAGTGTTTCGGTTCGATGTCCATTTACTCAGATATGACTCTTGAATCACCTAATCAACATCAGCCTAACCAGTGGATACATAAACTGACAAGTTTTTGTTTGGTATTCATATTCAATTTTTTTTTTAAATGGAATCTGCTTTAAACTGAAATCCAAGTTATACATTACTCTGTCATTTACTAAATATACTGAGTCATAAACATTAGTAATTCTTGGGTTTCACCACAGCAGCCTAATAAATGCATATTGTTTTGTCACCATACAAGCATCAGAAGTGATCAATAAAATCATTACTTCACTTTTCATTCACCTTCATTTTCCCCTGCAATGCAAAAACTTAATTTTAAGCAGACTCAGACCAACATCCCACATCTTAAAGCTGGGGCAATCACTCCCTATTCATTTGTCCAGAATGGTGCAATGTGCAGATTTCTGGAAAATAAAATTGCTTACACACAAAGAAAAAAAACTGTTCAGAGGAAATTCAGTCATTTTTATCATTAAGAACATTCATTCATTTCCAATAATAGAAAGAAAATACTACAAAACACACCCACTGTTTTAACAATCCAAAGGACGGCTATGCCATTAGCTCTCATGCACCGTAACCAGAAAAACTACACGTGCAATATGGAAATTTATGTCACACACAAGCACCCATATGATGAAATAGGCTTTAATTTCTTTTATATGGACCCTAGCTATACTGCCTCCTTGATATAATCCTTTGTCCTCCCAAAGCATTAAAAACAAATATAGTATAGACACATAAACACTAAAGCTGGTATTGTTTTCTCTCAATATCATCACCTATTTCCTTCCTCTTTCATTTCTTTTACCTAATCTGTACTTGCTGACATCAGCAACCAGCAGCGCCCCCTAAATACCGCCCACACCCCTTTCTAGCTGCATCAAAATACAATTACACAAACACACACTCACACACATCCACACACACACACACTAACATAGACCATTCAGGGCTCATATATCAAGCTCCCACATGATGTGACATGGAATTACTAGCAGAAGTGATTGATGCCAATCAACAGCCCATAAAAAAGGAAGACTGGGGTTTTTTTGCCGCCACCTTTTCATTAAGCGTAAATTACAAGTCTAGCCTAAGTTATGTGGACAAGCATTCTCGTTAAGACCTTCAGTTATTCTTAAAACATCACCAACAGGGCTTATACTTACGACATCACAGGTAAAGGATATGGCCATTCGGTGATCTTTTTGGCGTATTTTCTCACAAAGTTATCTTCGCTGAAAATGAACAAGGAGCGGTTGACTGTGAAACAGTTCTGGCGTACTGGGATGGGGTTGTACAAGGCCATAGTCCGGGCTCTCTGAGCCATGGATTGCTTGTACATTCTCTGGCCTCCCGGCCCACCAGGCGGACCATGTCCCATTCCGTGCCCGTGAGCGTGGGCATGCCCGTGCCCGTGTCCATGTCCGTGAGCATGTCCGTGGGGTCCTCCTTGTCTCCCTCCACCACGGCCACCAGGGCCCCCTCCACCAGGCCCTCCACCGTACCTGGCTGGTACTTCGTCTCCAAACCGCGCCATTCTCTGGAAACCAGAAGCCAATCTTGACAAAGGAGCGGAGAAGGAGACCAATGCTTAGCTGCACAGCCACACATTACATCCCATCCGGATCAGAACATCTCATATGTTCAAATGGGTCACGATTCTGCAGCTTGTGGCCTATGCAACCTGGGCGTCCATGCAGAGACCACCTTCCCTGCGTGTCTCTGCCAGGAGCCGGTCGTGGATGCGAAGGAATAAAACGACCAGTCCGACACTTTCCTTGAATCCTTCCGAACCCGGAGGACGATCCCCCAGCATCAAATCGAGGGGACGTATTCAACACGAACCGCGGCTCGTCATGGCTGCTGCATCAGAACGCGCCACAGAAGCCACAAGATTTAGTTCTTCACTGTCATGACAACATGTCACTACAGTACACACGCCTTTAAAATGACACGGGCCTCCGTAATTTATAACATTCAAGGAATCGAATGTTTAAAAAAACACACCTAAAATAGACATGGTGCAATTGGATAACCCTGAAAAAAATGCTGAGTGAAAAAGCATCTGAAATAAAATGCTACCATTATTTATTTATTTTTTGGAGAGGGGGGAAAAAACGCAATATTTGGTATAGTATGTTGCAATTAGGTAGCAATGCCGATTTTACCTTTAAGTGGAGAATCTGACAAGGCTTGAGTGCAAGAGAGGGGAAAAAAAATGTCATTGGTTTAAAAATATAAAAGAGCGTGCAAACCGGAGCATTTCCTTTGCTTTAAAATGTCCATGCCGTCGTAGTGGAGAGCATCCTCCTCCCTGGTTGCAACACCTGCTTAGCCATCCACGGACGGAGAGGACACGGCGTCATAGACGCGTGGGACAGCTTCTTTCCTTGATGCCTTGCAACCTCTCATGAAAAAAAAAATGAAGAACAAAAAAACCAAAATCTCGCCGTGTCCCGATTCAATCAAACCTCCGTCCTCTCGGACCGCTTGGATATCCTCCTTAAGCGTCCTCTGTAAGGAGTGTATGGTGGTAATGGTAGAGGGGGGGTGAGGTTCCTCTACCAGCATCCCCAGGGGGGGAGGAGGGGAGAGAGACGCAGGAATGGAGGGACAGATGGATGGACGGATCGAGAGAAAAAAAATGAAGGGAATGGTAGCAACGGATTGTTTGTAATTGATGCAGAGACAATCACGCCATATTTGTGCACGCTGCTTCCCTGTTTGCGCTGCAGCTGCACATACCTAATGACGCATTAGCGTCAAGTTGCCCTTCTGTACAGGAAATAAAAAAAATAAAATGTCATTAGTTTGTGTTGCAAAAAGTTTTGTTTGTGTCGTTAAGGGTTTTGAGGATATTAGATTGTTTAATAGGTCATTTAGAGTTCATCAGTTGCCTAATAATGTTAGATTCAATCTAAAATGGTTGGCAAATGTTTGTGCAGAAAAAAGTTTTGTTTGTGATGTTTTAATTTTCGAGATATTGAGGATACTTTGTTACAGGGCATAGTGAGCAGAACTAAAATGTGTTTTATTTTGGTGGGTTCCTACTTAAATGGTTCATCATGGCAAGCTTGACGTTTAATTATGTCTTACACGCCTGTGTTTGTGTATGGTTAACCTGGCGTTTATATATATAAAATAAATATAAAAGAATATAACATATACATATAAATGTGAATTTGAAGAAAATATTCACAAATGTGAATGAGTCATTTAATATAGTCTTTTAAAATGTGAACTCACCTAATACTTGTTGATGGAGTAATTTCACCATATACAAACCAAGTCTTCATTTTACTTTGCAACAGTAAGGATGACCACATCAACCAAACACACTGAATTCATTTACAATATCTTGATCGTGTAGCTCAAACCCACAAAATATACAGAATTAAAGTGCATTTAAGATGGAAGACTCCGACAAATAACAGAGATACGTCGCTGTCGTGGTACTCGATGTCCATTAAACGTAGACACCTCATCTTTTAAGATCTCATGAGTGAAGTCATATCTGGCCTGGTCCCTGCAAAATATAAGGCGATAAAAATGAGTGACTCAACTAAGTGTAGGCATAACTACTTCAACTACAGTGTATGGTACTCTCTGCTGAACCTTAGGATGTAGAGGGAGCGTCTTGGCAGCAGCAGATCCAACCACTCATTCTGAGAATCTTCTTTAACTAACCGCATGACACTATCAGAGAGAAGACTCAATCCAGAGATTGTGCTTCCACAGAACTGTAAAAAATAGAAAACAGTTATTCAGTTAGAAAATGTCTTTGACATGCATCTCTAAAAACATATTGGGATGTTCTTTACCTTAACACTGTCAATGTGAGGTTTAATATAACCACTTTTATCCAGATCCAAGACATGAACGGGCCCAAGAAGTGAACTTCCAGAAGCAAATGCTACTGAACGTACACGGGTTAAAATGGCCTGGCACCCTTCACTCCACGTTAAACGTTCAGTTTCTCTGAATCCATGTATAGCCTGTGAGGGAAGAAATCAACATGCAAAATGTAAATGGACATTGGATTCAATACGAATTATGTATTCATATGGACACATATTTAAGACTCACATCATCCCAGTGATCGAATTCGTAACGTTTCTTCTTCAAACCTGCTTCCAGTTCCAGCAGGAGGGCCCCCTCCTCTTCCTCCGTGATGAAGGCCGGCCTTACCTCTACCTGTGTCCCTAGTTTCTGCAACAATGCCCGGCTTGACCCTATCACCAGTGGCGCATCACCTTCGCTTTTCGAATCGCCAACAGCCACAGAGTTCAGATGACGAACAGATCTCGTGTGAAAAGCTACCTTATAGTATTTAGTTTTGATTGCATTCACTAACAATGTCATATTCCTGCCGAATAAATAACCTTTATCCTGTAAGTGTTTTAGAATTTAGACGAGTTCACGTAGGACGCCATATCTAAAATGTAATGCATTATGGGTAGCGTAGTTAAATGAAACTTGTTATAAAGTTAGGATGTAGTTCTTCACTCTGACCGCTAGAGTCCAGTAGAAATCGATTGTGTATTGTTACTACTGTTACTTTAGCATCACTCTACCTTTTTTTGTATCAAACATTCAGGTTTTTGATCCAATCTTTTAGATTCATCTTGCAGAGGTTAACATCTCAACTCTACATAAGATGGATTGGGTTCAGCAGGGGCATAGTGCACTACAAGCATCCAACTATTAAATAATTCAGTCTTATGAATCATTGAGTCACGACACTCCTTTTCTAGCCCTCTCCTCACATCTCAAGACGTCGTCAGCTAACCACAAATTTTTTTTGGTTGACCAAAAAATACATATAACACTTTCCACATAGAAAAACATACATACCCACAGTATATACCTCACCTTTTTTTCTCTCCTTACAATTCATCATCATTAAATTATTGCACCAGACGTGAAAAAAGTATTGACTTGAAATTGGGTCAAACTGTTACAAAAGATTTGTGCTTATGAATAATCAACTAATATGGGTCATTTTAGGTTACCCTGAAATGCAGCAGAACCTCCTAAATTATTGTTAGTATAGGAAATTTGGTCCATAGCAACTGCCATAACCAGGTCATGGTATCTGAAGGCACTTAAAATGGTGGAAGCAGGCTATGCAGTCTCATTTTTTTGAAAGAAAATGTAAACAACCACTTTGTTTCAATTTAATTTTATTCCTGTTTTAACAAGATTGAAAAGAAAAACAAAAAACAAATAGACTCAGAGTTCTCCTTAATGGTTGAACATCTATTTATATTCCACTGTCTGCATGTCCTTGTGGTAGAGTCGCCGAGCCCTCACAGTCGGAAGCGTTGCTTAAATGGACACAAAGCTGAACGATCGCTTTGCTTTCTGGCGTATCAGATAGACGTTTAAGGTCGTGCTGTTATTGATTGTAGTCTGCACGAGAATGGAAACAGGAGACAAACCTTTTCTCCAACACGGCTGAATTACATCTCCTGGTCCCCTTTAAATATGTATCGTCATTTGCCATTCACTGAGACGGCAAATTCCGGAGTCAATCAATTAGGAAACACAATCGATTTTAAAGAAAGGTTGTCCTATGATGTTGTGTTCCACTCTTGTACTTGTGAGATGGACTAAATAATAACTGGGGGAAAAACAACATATATTCAATAGTAATAGTATGATTCCTCTCATGTTTCAGTAATCAAATGTACACGCTCTTTTTAAGTGGTTAGTTCACTATTATATAGTGACAAGGTCAGGGGAGATGCAGGAATATTATACTGATCCAGTAATCACTTATATTTGTTGTTAAATGATTATCATTCCATCTTCCTCTTGGACAATAACCTTGGCTACCGAGACAACACACGTTCACTGAGTGGGAGTCTCAGTCATAACATTATTGCACTAAAGGGGGAAAAAAATCTAATTCCTACTATTTTTAGTGGTCAACTCATTGAAAAGGTGCCACAGTTTGTTGTGCCTGCAATGGAAAATCATGGTCACACCTTGCAGATGTCTCTGTATACGAGGAAGGGAGGGGAGGTGGTCAACTTGGGAGAGAGAGGAGGAGAGGGGGAGAGCGCTCTCCTCATCCATTAATTTCCAAATGTGTGTTGCTAAGAATAGCATGCGTCCTTCTCCGCCTTCTTCTCGACCAAACCCACGTGCGCGTGCAGGTACTCACGTGCTCGCGGTGCAGATTACTGGAAAATACATTTTGGTTATTGTAATCTTTTAATTTTTCTATGACAAACTCAATTTATTAACTTATTACTGTTATTAGCACACAATTTCTTCAATAAATCCCAGGCCACTTGACCTACTGAGCCCAAATCAACAGAGATGATGGGTGTTTACTCCCTGTTTATCCTACAGATTTTAGTTTTTCAATGACAAACTCCATTTAATTATTATTTTACTAATGTTATTAGGACCTAATTCATCCAATAGCTCCAAACCCATTTGATGTATTGAATCCAAATCAACACAGATGATTGAGGGTCCAACCTGCTTGTAGAATACCTTTAGTCGTTTTTATTGACACATTCCATATATAGAGTATATTAATTTTACTCTGTGCTGTAATTTCATGGGGAGTATCTCAATAAATGTACAAAAAAATAAATAGCTTTATTTAATTTTATTGACAGGAATGTATAAAATGCGATTTCATTTTAGTTTAAGTGGAGTTTATTGTTCAATTAGACATATTTTGATTAAATGAAATTGCATTGTAGGATTCGAATGAGAGCGGCGATGACGTCACCGTATTGCGTTTTTCTCGCTCTGTTCATGCGCGTGTGCGCCATTTCCTGCCTCCCTGCCGTAAAACCCGGAGAAAGAGCGCAACTGAAAATGAAGTGCGCCTGGCTTGACTTTGCAAAGAGAAACGACGGATCACTTGACCGCAGTTCCGTGCCGGCCTCATAAACTTCACCACTGCAAAATCGCCTTATTGGATCTCCGCTTGGAAATGTAAACGACAGAAATCTCCATGGCGAGATCTATCTTCTAAAATCTGACAAAGAAACCAGCCTTTTTTTGAGACGCTATAGGCAAGAAGAAGAAGAGAGAAAAAAGAAGAAAGCTCTCACGGTTCCGACGATGGCTCCACACAAGAACGGATCTTCGACCGGAGGCCACCCGGTGACCTCTTCGGGCGGCGGGATGAGGGCGAACGGTCTGCAACCTTCTTCCTCTTCCTCTTCCACCGCGTCCGACTCCAAGAAGCCGAACATGCAGCTCGTCCAAGCCGACCACGAGTTGTTCCTCCAGGCCTTCGAGAGTGAGTTCCAAGCGCTCAAATTCCACCCCAATTGCATAATCAACTGTGTAAACGCTTTTGCTATAGTTTTTGGAGCTTCACTGCATGTTTATTTTGCTTTGTGCACAAACACTTTTAAGACTTAATTTTATTTTTGCAACAACTTACACTAGATTTAGTTATAGAATGTGTATAGTCCTCATTTGGATGTAACTTCAAGAGAAGCAGAGTTGTTTTTCTTGACCATTTGTCCAGTTTTGCAGAAGATTTAAGACAAGTTCAAATCACTAATGAACTTTTTAAAAAGTTGTGAGGTTTTGATCACATTTTTTGCAATTTTATATGTATTTTTCACCAATTTGCACAGTTATCCCAACAATATAGCCATATTGCATGAAAAGGTTATTAGTACATCAGTCATTAAATGAAGCAACAATAAAAAATATATATATATTTTTTTCCCAATATAATTTTTTTTTACCTCAATTTATACTTTTTTCCTGCAAGCAATTAACTCATCATCTATTTTTGACAGTTATAGATGATCATCTTTCCCTTTTCCCCCCCTTGTTACAGAGCCCACCCAGATCTACCGCTTTCTGCGCACCAGAAACTTGATAGCCGTGAGTTTGACTTTTAGGTTTTTGAAACACGATAACATGGAATTACCGTAACAATATTTTTCCCCTCTCCCAACTTTAGCCCATATTCTTACACAGGAGTCTCACCTATATGTCACACCGGAACTCCAGAAAGAACTCCAAGAGGTAAAAATAACACTAAACACTTCTTTTTTTAAGAATAGCATGTGTTTACATCTTTATTTTTAAATTAAGAAAAAGATAAACCATAAAATCCAAACAAAAGTAACAAACTTATAAATTTGAGGTGTTTTTTATGTTGTTATTTATTAAAAATCTAACTCTACACGTTGCCAATTAGGTTTTCTCAACATTCTAGTGGGTGTTTTCACTTAACTCAGCAGGCTGCCTTTTCCCAGCACACAAATCAAGAGCTGAAAGCGTTTGAAAATAATACCAACAATCACCTTGGGAGGCAGCTGCACACACTAAACACTTTTTTTTTTAAAACCTCCTTAGTTATAGCTCGAAAGTAAATCAACATAAATTTATGAAATGCATTTGGCCAGGAAAAGCTCTAAAGTGGACAACTTACTCTTCCGAGTGGAAAAGATGCGAGGAGAAAAGGAAACGTATGGGTAAGAAGAGACCTCCATCCTCCTAATATAGTTTTTGAGCTGTTTTAATGCAAATATGAGCAACTCCATGTGGTTCTCCCACCAGTTTGACTTCCAATCTTCAGCTCACTTTCACTGGCTTCTTCCATAAATCAGGTGAGTTTGTATCCCACCTGATCCAATTTCCTTTTAAAGTATGATTCTAACTTCCAATTTGCTTTCTTGACAGGTCAACCGTCTCAAGACTGCGAGAACGAGCAGACAACAGTGTCCTTGGAGGTCCATCTGGTCAAAGTTTGCCATAAGAAGAGGAAGGTAGGAGTCTTCAGCATTCAAATGGATTGGACGTTCGTCGCCCCAAATCTGACACAAAGGTGGTTTTCCTCCCTGGCAGGACGTGAGCTGTCCAGTGAAGCAAGTTCCAGCAGGGAAAAAACAAGTTCCACTCAACCCGGACTTGAATTCTACCAGTTCGGCGAATTCTGGAAGCTTTCCAAGCCTATTGCTCCCAAGCAGCGAATTCCAAGCCAGCAACTCGCACACAGTCAAATCCTACTCGCTGCTTTTTCGGGTGTCCCGACCAGGATACGAACACGTCCCGGTCTTTAACGGAGAAGTCCCAGACAAAAAGAAGCGGAGTTCTCCCATCAAGGAGGAAGCTCAAAGCATGCTGGTGGCACAGATGACTGTCTTTGATAAAAACAGGTGATGTACTATTCTGTACAGTTATGCATGAGCACCACTTTAGCAAGAAATGTCATCCTAGCAAACTGTGTAGTGACACCATGAGTCTGGTTTTGCCCAAAAAATCTCTGTGTACCTGGGAATATCTTATCCTTAAGGCAACAAACCAAAATTATGGGAATGTCTTTTTTTTACAGTCGCCTGCAGCTGCTCGATGGCGACTACGAAGTTTCAATGCAAGATGCGACACAGCAAAGTCTTCACAACAACATGACAGCCACGTGGGAAACTATGTTGGACACTAAGGTGATGGCAATTGTGACCGACAGACATGATTGGTTTCCACAACGTTTTGTTTTGTGTTTGCATGTGTAGCACTTGCCTCCGTTAGAGACCTTCTGCGACAATCCGACTCTCCACTTCGCTCTGCGTTGGACAGACAACCCACGAGACGGCTCCACGGCCCCCGTGGCCAAACCTCTGGCTACACGGAATTTGGACGCCAACCAGGAGAGCAAGGGGGCAGATGCGCTGAGAAGTGCAGCACACGGTCAGAACACCGAGACACGAGGAAATTCGTAGAAGCTTCTGAGCCAACTGACAGCATTTGTTTGTTTACAGCTGTGAAAGAAAGCGTCAACACTGACAAAGTCCACACCAGAATTCGAGAACACATTCCAGCGGAACCTCAACACAAGTTACGCATCTTCTATCAGGTAATATACTATTAATTGGCATATCTGAATCCAGGGGTGTCCATTTTTTTCTGAAAAATATTTTAAAAAACGCAAGAGCCATCTTAAAATACTTAGTCTTCATATACTTAGCAGGGAATCAGAATCAGAGAAAATCTCATCATGTTTTTAAAAATAAAAAGTATTAACTGATATTGACATTATGTTAAAACAAGATTTGAATTGACTAGCTCCATCTAGTGTTAAAGCTAAGAAGTTAATTCGAATATAGGCCGAATTTAAGCTTCTAGTGTGGGATGCATTCAATTACATTTTCCTAATTTGCCACAGAGTAATAAAAACCGGACACCATGCAGTAGTTTGGAAACCCCAACACTATTTCTAACATTGTAAAATATAAGTATATTTGACCTACCTTGTGTATGTTGCATATAGTTCCAGTACAACAACAACAGTCGCCAGCAGACTGAGGCTCGAGATGATCTTCACTGTCCTTGGTGCACTCTGAACTGCAGAAAGCTGTACAGTCTTCTCAAGCACCTCAAACTGTCGCACTCACGTTTCGTCTTCAACTATGTGGTCAGTGGACAGCTCGCTGTTAATAACAAAGATGCAAATGGTTAACAGATATTGTCTCGCAGCCTCACCCCAAAGGAGCCACAATCCAGGTCTCCATCAACAAGAGCTACGACGGCTCGTACACTGGGAACCCTCAGGACGTCCATGGCCAGCCCGGATTCGCCTTCAGCCGCAACGGGCCCGTCAAGAGGGCGGCTGTCACTCGTGTCCTGGTCTGCAGGTACCCTAGGGGGCGCAGCCTTCTTAAAACTCCTGACTTCGGATGGATGAATGTTGTTTTCTCGAACGTGCAGGCCCAAGCGCGGCAAGCCCAGCTTGTCCGAGTTCCTGGAGTGCGAGGACGGCGAGCGTGAGCGCCCCCGCTCGTACGTGAGTGGACACAACAGATTATACTTCCGGAGCGATAGCTGCGTGCCCCGCCCACCACAGGAGATGGACGTGGACAGCGAGGACGAGAGGGACCCTGACTGGCTCAAGGAGAAGACTGTCAAGGTTTCGGATACAACACACATTTACTAGTCCACCATAATGGCGCCTTTACATCTATTTTTTGGTCCATCCTCAGCAAATCGAGGACTTCACCGACGTCAACGAAGGCGAGAAGGAGATCATGAAGCTGTGGAACCTTCACGTCATGAAGCACGGGTTTGTTCCAAATATTATATGCTATAGAGTGCACAAGCAAGAGTTTGTTCATGGTATATTGATTTTTTGCTTCTCCCTGCAGGTTCATTGCTGATCACCAAATGAATGAGGCCTGCCTACTCTTCACTGAACTGCATCGTGATTATCTAATGGCCAAGAACCTGCGCCGCAATTTCCTGCTGCACCTGGTCAGCATGCACGACTTCAACTTGGTCACCACTAGAACCATCGACCGGGCGATGGCCAGACTTCAGGCTGACGTCCCAGGGGGTAAACAAGTGCAAGATGACGACGATGAATGGATGACGGCAATGGAGTCTCTGACTGAGTCGGAGTACGGCCCATTCCAGCACCAAAGCCCCGGCAGTGGGCAGGAGAACAGTGTTTTTAACTGATTGGAAATGAACAGGAGTTTGGATTTGGAACATCAACTAAGTTTTTTGCATTGTTGAGCACAGACATGCCAGCCTCGTTTTTTCTTTTTCCAGTCAGTAGAATGTGTTTGAGGTTACCAAGACTGAAGGACAAATGAAATGCCAGAACCTCAGGTTTTCCCCCCACAGAACTTCGTCTATGTATGTGGACACCAAAAACTGAACCTGATTTGGTTTGGACCCTTTAACCAATTTAAATGATTTGGAGATTTTATAGACTGAAGAAGTTTAGATCACAGAGAGTAGATTTTTCTTTATCCCAAAACAAGATGAAATTTCCAGTGCTCCAGTTGTTGGGTGTCAGTATAACTGACTAATGACTAGAGTTTACCAGAAACCCTGAACTAGAACTTTAGTTTGAAGGATCAAGCCAACATTTAGCACTCAAAGACTGATTGAGATCTGAGCTTTTATTTACTGCTTGTTTCCTCTTAGTTTATCCTTAGAAATCGCACATTACTTTTGGGGTTTGGATTCTTCTTCTTCTTTATTTTTTTTCCTTTTCCAAAATATGAGGACTCGAACCAGCTTTCTGACTGACTAATGACCATGGATGTTTTTGCACACCTGAACACTGAAGAGGCCGAAATGTTTTGTTAAATTTCACATTACGATATGATTTGGGTTATTTAACTCAACTGTGCTACTTCCCCTTCTTTTTCGAGGTCTGAACCGGAATCTGCTTTGTTGCCTCAGAGCCGATATTGCCTTTTTTTGCCAAAAAAAAGAATGAAATAGGAGTGCAGGCAGGATCGCACACCTGTTGCCCCCTCTGGCAAATATTAAGGGTCTAATAAATGTGAAGCCAGCAAAGAGCCCAAGTGCCTTTACTTTGCTTTCTTCCTTAAACAAGAATATGGAGAAAATGCATGAAACTAGTTTTCATGAAGAAAAAAAGGCAAATAGGGTGCATTTATTAAATTCCACTTTTGATACTCTTCAAACAACCAAAAGTCGACTTATTTTAACGTGTACTTTTCTGCTTAGCATTGGCTAATTGCGTTTATTTTTTGAGGGCACAGAAGCACGTGTTTTTGCACAATAAAATTGTACAAGTGGCCTGAAATGTTATTTTCTATTAAAGAGGGCATTTGTACTAACTTCTGAAGTCTTTAATAACTTTTTGAAGTAATATTTTAGAAGTGTTGATAAAATAATCAGGTGAATTTTGTGAATTATTTATTTAGAGATGCAGATGTGAAGCATGTATTTAAAAAAAAAAAGAAGTCACTTGCATGGTTATTCACGTTTGTAAAATGGGAAATATTAAGAATTCCTTTTGGTAACATAACCTCCTTTAGAACAAGTAGTCCTCCACATTATGAAGACAAAAACAATATTAATTAGTAGTAAAATCCACATTACAACACACAAAATGTGCTTTTGTGAGAAAACTTTGTACCTGAACACACGCAAGTAAGCTAAACGTCACATTTTTTTTCATGAGCAACTTAGGAATGACTTTCAGAAAAAACAAGGGAAGTCCCATGCTTTGAATCATACTTTTCCACTACACATTGTACTATTAAAGTACTTGCATCAAGTTTTCTCCATCGATTGGCACCTTCTACACTAACGTAACAATAGTCTTGACTAAAGAAAAATCTGTAATATTCTTTATGAAAAGCGATTGTCAATTGTTTAAAAAAAGAAAAAAAGTCTTGATGAAGATAACATTTGAATAGATGTGATTGTAAACAAAAATTTAAACCAACACAAATGGCTTTTGAAGGCTGAGGAATTAAAAACAGGTCTCATCTACCCAAGAATTTTAAGACGACACTATGGTGGTACTTCTGAAAAAATCCAGGATTTAAGGGCGAGGTCTGCAATGTGAGTGACGCAAAGGAGTCCTTGAAATGTTTACCTTTGGTCCTTTCAAAAGACGAGCACTTTCCAGCCGGCGTGTGCGAAGGCGCATCCGAAGAAGAGGCCATCTGGCGCCGTTTCCAGCAGCCAATCGAAAACCACCTCACGACTGCCTGAGCCGATGGTGACGCGCAGCTTCAAACCAGCGGCGTCGCCATTGCGGCCCACCTGGTTATCGTTGTTCAGCAGTGCGGTGCCCACCACCTCTGCGTCAAATGTCACCGCCGATCCCAAGGTGATGGGCGGGAGCTGATTGGTCATTTCTTTTCCATTCACATATACGGCCCCTGAAAAAAGTCAAACTGTATGAATATCATTTACACATTTAAACTTTGATGTAATTTTTTTTATTGACTTCAAACTTAATTAGTTATTTCAATATATATCATTGTACCGTTAGTAGAGATGCAGACGGCTTGATCTTGCTGCAGCGAGCGCTGTCCATTTTCCGAATCCATGCAAATACCCAAGCTGTCACGGCGATCTGGCTGTCCGCTGGCTGTAATCCTTGAACAGACAAAAACTTTCAGTGCATGCTCGTGGTGTGCCATTTGCCTCAGTGTGCATGTTCAGTGCTTACTTGAAGTTGAGTGTAAGGCCGCAAAAGTAGGACGGAGCGCTGGAGTAGAGGACGGGGCAGCCGGACGGCGACGAGTCATTCCGCAGGGCGATGTTGCGTCGGCTGCTCACAACGTAACCTTCTGTGCCCCCACGCCACTCTTTAAAAAAAATCCCATATAAAAATATTGAACAAACCAACAACTAGCAACATACACCAAACACATCAACCCATAATAAGGAAATAAACACATACATACAACACACAAAAAAACTATCAAAAAACAAAGACACAATACCAACAGTGAAGACACAATAGCAAAACACATACCATGAACACAAGAAAACACAAAAACTGCTATTGACAAAAATGCACACAACCAACAGACAACAATAAAAACGACCATTAACAAAAAGGCACCCTTTTTAACCAAAGTTTTGACTCTTGACCTAAACTTATAATCACAAGACTAGCCAACCAACACAAAGAAACCTCAGAACTTAAAAACACACTCAAAAATACAGAAAGACAAAATACACACAATCATGCCACCTTAGCCAAAATACTGCCCAAATACATCGTCAACAAACCTAACTGGACAACCCACCGTGCGGCTCCATGGTGGTGTAGGCGGTCTGCGCCACGCTCCAGGGACTCCACTCTGTGCGGCCCTCGCCACGCGCGCACACCCTGAAGATGTAGTCAATATTTGGCTCCAAACCCAGCGCCAAGAAGTCGGTGTCGCGTCCCACGTAGGCGTCCTCGTACTGTCCCCCGCCGCCACCAGAGCGCCTGTACTGCAGGCGGTAATCAGCCGCCACAAAGTCCTCGTCCACCTTTCCACAAAACCCACAACTCAGCTACGGAGGTTTGGATATTGCGCTGACGCGAAAAGTCAAGTGGCTAACCTTTCCCCAGCGCACCAGGATGCTGCCAGGTCGCTCTTGCAGCTCTTCGATGAGGACGGGTGGGTGCGAGGCGACCGAGCCGTGACAGAACACGCGCTCACGGAGCAGAACCGCCAGTGAGTCGTCCAATTGCGCCGATACGCATGGGACATCAGCCAACACGGGGACCTCCGGGAGGCTGCACAAAAGCGACAAAAAGTTACTTCCATGCAATGGTGGACGTAGTCTACAGCCGTCTCCAATGACTACTGCTCACCTGTCCAAGTGGATGTGCATGGCCTTCTTGGTGAAGCTACCCAGTTTGTCTTCTTTCTCACCGAGACCACATCGCAGCGCTGCTTCGCCTGCATGAAAACGGTGTAAAACAGTGCCTGTCGGGTAGCCATTGTGTTCCCACTTACCTTCTTTGAGGAGCTCGTCGGCCTGACCCATGCCGAACTCCACCAAACTTTGACAGTCGTCCAAAGGCCTGACGCTGTCCGCCTCGATGACGTCTATTTCGTTTAGGAGCGCGTTCAGGCGGTCCGACAGGAGCTGGGTGGCCACCGCCTGCAGTTCGCCGAAATGCCTGCGGAGAGCCTCGCGTGCTTGGCCGGAACTGCCTCGCACCTGATGGACATCGAAACACAGCAAAAAAAAGAAGAAAAAAATCTAAATCACTGGCTGCAACCCATGACAATATACTTCTAAAGCATTTGGATCGTCTATCTACCGCCACTCATTCCACATTAGGAGTCCCTCAGGGTTTCATCCTCCAGCTACTTGTCTTAAACTCAATTTTCTGTTCCTCTTTGCAAAACTTCCACACATTAATAGCGCGTGTGTGCAGAGAAAGTGATAAAGAGACACCAGGAAGTGAACGGCGCGCCGCAATAGAGCCCTCGCGACACAATGGGCCAGCGGAGACGATGTCGCCACCGCTTCCTGAAGACAACCGGCGCCACGCGGGGGAGTGATGAGCTCCCAAAAATAACCGATGAGCAGCTCTCGGCAATGAGTAGACGTGGTCGGGACTTTACGGCGAACGATCTGATAAAAAGTTTGTCGAAGGGGAGAATGTTTGTGAGTGGAGAGGGGCAGGAAGTTGAGACATTGTTTACCGAACACTGCTGCTGTTCGCATGGCTGAAAATCATAACAGGAAGAAAGAGATGCCACCGCTTGGGAGAGAAATGAAAACATTCCCTTGGGCGTTCGTTTGGATAAGTTTCAACAGTTTTGCATGAGCAAAGTAGGGTTCATTTAAGGTTTTTTTTTTTATAAAGTCTTTTTGTTGACCTGCCTGGTTAAATTTGGGTAGTTTAAAATTGACCATCAAGTTATAGTCTATAGAATTTGAGTCTTGTGTTTTTTCCTAAGTGTCCACAGTGCACCTGTTTACGCGCCAGGTTGAGACCGTTGAGTCTCTGCTGTAGCTCACTACGAAAGTTCTGCGCCGCTTCGATGTTCTCCTTGGCCTCCTGCAGCAGCACGTCCACGTCCAACGACATCCTGGCTCGCTGAAATATACAAAAAAAAAGAAGTATGAACACAGAATCTTGCAAAACTTTGCCAAGTTACAAAAACAACAAATTTGGGGTTTTCTGACTTCCAATGCGTTTGCATGAGACAATTTGTAATTCATCATTTTTTTCTCTTCTACCCAAAACCTTTGCTGACTTCCAATCCAAAGCGATTTGATAAAAACTGGGTTGTACTCTGGTTCATGAAGTGAACGATTTTACTTATTCCAATTAATTGCAATCTTCCACTTACCAGACAGTTTGTGATATTAAAATATTAAAACACGATTGTTATGGTTTATTTCCGGTTGTTTCCGAGTTTTCTTAGTGTTTTTTTTTTTTTTTTTTGCGGTCAGGCGCATTTCCTCGGCCAAATTGAAAGAGGAAGTCTCTCAAAAAGGCTCTAAACGGAACTGCAAGTGAAACATTTAAAGTTAAAATAAAAAATCTACAGATTAAAGTGAATGAAAATAAACAACAATGGTGCTCATGTACTGCTGCCAATTAATGTGTTTTAATTATGCAGGCATGCAAGTGAGGAACAATAGTTGCACACTCTCACGCTTCTCAAATTCCATGACTGTCCAGCCTTTTATAATATTTTTTACATTTGGTTTCGCCCAGTAATAAAAAGGCCTGAGTTATTAATTCTCAAGTGTATCGTCCTTCTTTTGGGGGGAAGACAACACACAGCTGCAGGATTAAAACAAAAAAAACTTGAAATTCAGTTGCAATAAACTCCACCTCGGATTTAATTTGAGGATAAAGTGGTTATTTTTGAGGAAGTATTTAGGTCAGCATGCATAAGAATGTGAGTTTGCAGGGTCATGAGACAGATTCAGGACAGATAGACGAGATATAATGAGAGCATTTGAATAGATATCTTATTTGGAGATGGGATGGTTTTGCATTTCAGTGTTAAATGCCACACATGCTCTGACAAAGAGCAAAGTTATGGCAGGCACTCAAGCAGCAAAACCACATAATTATTATCAACCAGAAGACATGTTGCTACATGTTGCAACATCTTCCGTCATTTTTTTTTAGACTTTTCATCCAATTACCACACTTTCACCATGCATACGCTTATGATCCATACTTCATAGGTTATATATAGCTGCTGCCTTATGACTTTTGATGACAAGTAGCCGGATAGTTAGATGATTCATATTTTAGACATAATGCTGTATTGGCAAAAATACTTCATTTTTCATTCAAATGTGAAGTGAAGCTTTTTTCCGGGAAAAAAATGTATTGGGAAGATGAACTGTCAATCTTCCCATTTTAGATGAATTAATTGGGCAACTGTCATTGGCAATTGTAGGCAATGAGTTAGTAGTTCATTTCCAGTCACAAGAAGCAAAAATCAGATGGAAAATAGAATATATATTTTTTTAAGATGGCACTACCAGCCAAACAACAAGATGAGTCTAAAAAAAAGAAGAATGCCATAATTATAGACTCAGTTTACATCGATCTTGTTTTAATGCATATGGAGGAAACTGATGTGACACCAAGAAAGGAAAAATCGTGCACAATTACTTTTTGGAATATGTTCCCCCTGTAAAAACACCAAATTAAGTCACACCAAAACAAAGTGAGCGTTTCTTATCAACCCGCAGGGTTTTTAAGTGAATGTAGCAAGAATTCATTTCATCATCAAGAAGTAATGGATCGCTTTTACACACAAGTCAGGAATAATCGTAGTTGTTACTGAGAAATGACTGAAGCACAAAATATGTTAGATTTTATGATACTTTAGAATTGAGAAACAATAACAAGACTGCAAGAAAGTTGAGGCTAAGTTAGCTGGTGGCCAAAAAGACAATGAAACTCTGATCATCAACGAGAAATAATGCTCGACGTGCCTCAGAAAGATAAAACAAAGGTCAGACTTCGTCCTGATTCGTGATATGTACCTTAAATTAATGTTTTCTGTCCTTCATCTCGTCGACAATGTCCAGATTGAGAGCAACGTCGGTTGCCCACAGTGACTCTCGCTTTAGTTCATACTTCAACTTGAACGCAAATCTACGAATGACACTTGTGTGGGGCTTTAAGAAAAATGAACCAATCAGTGACAGTTTTAAAATTAATGACATGTAACTCGACCAATGAAAAGAGGTACCAGTCCTGGGATCATTTGACGCTCTTTACGCGTATGAGTTAGTGAGCGTGTCCTATGATGATAACGTAATAAATGTTTTAACACTTTTACCTTCAATAAAATGACCCACATTAGTCGTGTGTGAGTAAACGAATGAAATCGCAACAGTTGTACATTGATGAATGAATTCGTATTTGTACAAGTAAATCAGTATCCACGAATTATCGTCACATTACGTTTTGTTTTCTTCCTAATTCTTATTTAAATCTTAACGATTTTATTATTATATATGCCTAAGCACACAAAATAACTTGGTTATAGACATTTGACTTATCATTGTTATTTTTGTTCGTGAAAAGAAACAAAAAACAGCTGTTTATCAAGAATTCATGCATTTAATGAATTACTAATAAATAGGACCCAAATCTGCATTTAGAAATAGAGATCTATTTATAATTATTGCGTATAGTGTTCTGTGAATTATTTTTTACTCTGGTTCTTGTCGGTTATTTATAACCTGAGGATTACGTGCTGATTACATGGAGTTGAGTGTTAGTTTATTGAAAATATAGTAAGGGACATCATTTTATACCCCAAAAAACTCATGTATTTCATATACCCGAGCGTCTGATGACGGGACTGGTTCAGTGACGCTGTCTTTGATGCCTTTGGTGAACTCCTTTGTGTGGGTGTCTCGTGTAGACACACACAGGAATAAAAAAAAAACAGACACACACCCCCACACACGAAGGAAAGCACGCAGGGGATTATAGCAGGATTGGTCACTTGACTGAGAAGGTTGGTTGTGCGCAGACTCCGGCTGTCTCTTCCACTTTGACAGCTCTCAGCTGATCCGTGACGTCACTCTTTGAGGCGCATAATTTCCAAGATGCGCAAGAAACTACTACGTGTGGCGTAAGCGGAATTTTCGGCATCGCCATGCGGGCTTTTGTGCTGCGGGAAGCGGTCAAGCGATTCCCCTGGTTGGCCAACGTGACGCTGTACGGTGGCCTATTTGCTGGAGGTGACCTGGTGCACCAACTGTTGGCCCACAAGGAGCGTCTGGACTGGACCCACACGCGCAATGTGGCCGTGGTGGCCGTCACTTTCCACGGGAACTTTAACTACTTTTGGATGAGGGCGCTGGAGCGACGTTTTCCTGGAAAGTCTGCTGGGATGCTCTTCCGGAAGCTGTTGCTGGACCAGAGCTTTGCTTCTCCGTTGGCAACCAGTGTCTTTTACACGGGTGAGTGAGAAAGCAAGCATATTGTCCACATCAGAAACTTGTCTTTGTCAAATATCCCAGGCTAAACCATCATGGATTCAGGGTCGAGGGTTCGATCACTGTGTGGAGTTTGCATGTTGTCCCTGGGCTTGTGTGGGTTTTCTACAGGGACTGTAGTTTCCTCCCACATCCCCAAAATATGTAGGGTAGGCAGGTTGAACACTATAAATTGCCCGAAGTATGAGCATGCTTGCCTTGTGATTGTCTGGCCAACCCTAGTTGACTGGGATAGGCTCCAGCACCCCCTGCTCACAAAAAGCTACATAAAAAAAGACAGATAGACTGCGGTTTTGGTTGCAAGTGTAAATTTAAAGATAATTTTAGGCATCTTCATCCGCTTGTGTGCTCTCCACTTATTTTTTTTGTCTTTTCAGGTGTTAGCTACCTAGAGGGCAAAGAGGACATTTTTGAAGACTGGCGAGAAAAGTTCTTCAACACATGGAAGGTCAGAGAATGTTCTTGAACATAAAGAAATATTTAGTATGAGAGAGTATGACAGTCTTGTGTATGTATATCCTTTCTGCAGACTGGACTCATGTACTGGCCTTTCATGCAGGTACGATTAAGTCATTTTTCATATTCCATTCTATTTGCATGAGTTATTTCCCCTGTTCTATTTGCATCAGCAAGAATGCACCAATGAAGAATGTGTGCATATTTATTTATAAATGACCCCTCATCACGTGCAAACGTGATAAGTATGGAATGGTCATGTTATAGTGATGGACGCTGGACCCATTTCAATGGGTCGATTCAATAACAAAAATGGTTTGTTGATTGTGTTAATATCTACACATTTGCAGTTGTTGAATTTCGCCCTGCTGCCTCTGCACATGCGCACGGCCTTCATGGGTTGCTGCGCCTTCCTGTGGGCCACCTTCCTCTGTTTCTCGCGGCAAGACGGTGATGGGACCGCCGGTGTGGCGCTTGCCTTCGTCATGGACCCCCGCAAGACCCTAGAGGAGATGCGGCAGGCCCGCTTGGCCAGGAAGCGTGACAAAGCAACCCAGAAGGGCAACTAGTCTCGTTCCAGAGCCGAGTGAAGCGCCGCCTCGGTCAGAGGTCACGGCCAAGTACAGCCTCGCCAGACGTTGTATTTTTAGAAATGCATCCCAGGACAACAGGTGGTGCTGTAGCTAATTAGAAAAAAGTTACTGAAAAGGCCTTCTGCGAACACTCTAAACAGTTAGCAGGTATAAATGTGCCTATAAAATCAAGGTGGTTAACTTAAAATATATGCTAATGATATAAAATAGAGTTAAAATTGGAATAAATGTATATTTTTTAAAAACATATTTGAATACATTTTCTAATCGGTCCTTTTAAAATACAACCGAGGCCCAAAATATTAAAAGTTTACACACCTCTGTGTTTTTGGGCCAGATTTTTAATGTTCTTAATATCAATAATGATAATAAAACATGTAAAAAAGACTATTAATTCTATATTTATAACTCATAGCTTTAATTATTTATCTATTTATTTATTGATCCAATACTTTTGTGTTTAGTTTGATGGTCCTCTTAAGCCCCCCTAAGTAATGCAGCTTCTGGAAGTCAATTTACGCACTTGTCACACATTTTACCTGACGCCATTTGTGCCTTTGGATGTGCAGTGTTTGTGTTGATGTTGTTCATTTTGTCATTCCTACCTCGAAACGCAAACACATGCCAGTCATCTTGGTTGAGGCATTTGAACAAGACAGGTTTGCAGCTCATGTTTTGACAATAACATTACAGGGTCTCTTGATACAAAACTATTGAAATGACATGGTCATCCTATCATACTTGAAATCCTCAAAGGTTAAATGGACACAATGCATTGCTGTATTAGTTAAGGACCCATATTTATAGTTGTGGAACTATATGCACTATTTTCGCTTTTATGATTGTTATCAGGTGACTACATGGCAAGTAAATAACAAAAGACCTGTTTTTTTTCCCTGTGTTACATTTGTCCCAGAATTAGGGGAAACCAGAAATTATTGTTTTTAGCCATACCCTGATAAAAATAAAATAACAGGGATAAAGATTTTGTATTGCTTTTGTGTCTTTTTTTTTCAAATACCCAGTGAAAGATGAAAGTACAGTTTACACACAAACAGTCATATAATAAAAAAATCTTACATTACTAACAAAAAAATTACCTACTACTCTACACTATTCAAACAATGTCTCTTTTGGACAATCAACTTAGCAAAGAAAGTGTGTTTCAGTTAAAAACTAATAAAAAAATGGGAGAAAATTTGGATTACCCAGCCCGAATTAAGATGTTATTTTCAACCTTGTTTTGATTTCAATTACTCCACCATTGCTGCTGTCTCAATATCATTGTTATGTGGTTCTGGTTCAGATAAAGTTCACTAACCTGTTGCGCTTTGACTCTGTTGTCTCTTTCCAACCATTGCTAGAAGTCAGAATCGTAAAACGGGTCACATGACCCCTTGCAGTGGCGAGTAGCCTTTCCTCAACCTGTTTTTCAAGTCTTTGTTGACCAAAAGACCTCGTGGCGCCTGAAGCGAGCGTAGTCCACCCGCTGCAGCGGAGGAACGAGCATTTCCAAGAACCATGGCGTCGCGCCCACGTGCTTCCTCTCAGCCCGGGATGCTTTCTTTCCTCCAGACCTCCAAGGCGACCAGCACCCTACGCCCCAGGGCCGTGTCGTCGCGGTCCAGCTCCATGCTGGAAGAGGAACTGTCCTGCCCGGTGTGCTGCGAGATCTTCAAGGAACCCGTGGTGCTCAAGTGCAGCCACAGCTTCTGCCGGGCCTGCCTGCAGCAGTTCTGGAACAAGAAGAAGGCCCGCCGCGAATGCCCCGTCTGCCGAAGGAAGTGTTCCTTGACCGAGCCAACGGTCAGCCTGTCCCTCAAGAACGTGGCCGACACTTTCTTGAGGGAGCGGCGGAGCCACCCGGACGGCGAGGGGGGTTTCGGGGGGGATGGGGTGGAGGCACGGGAGGAATTGAGATGTGTCGCCCATGGGGAAGAGCTTAAGCTCTTCTGCCAGGATGACTTGGAGGTCCTCTGCTGTGTGTGCCATACCTCCAGGAAGCATCAGGGTCACCGAGTCTGCCCATTGGATGAAGGGGCGCATGACCTCAAGGTAAGGCTAGTATTAGCCAGCAGAAAAACTTTTAAAGGCAAAAAGTTGAAGAGCCATGTGCGCCTCTAGAGCCACCGGTTGCTGGCTGCTGTTGAAACGACAGTCGTTGTCAAAAGTGCCAAAACTGTTTGTATTTATCACTGCCAGCTTTCCAAGTTTGACTCCAATACCTGTAAATGGAAGCATGTGAGCGTTAAAATATGAATATTGTTCCTATTATTTTTTTGAATGAAAAATATGACTCATAGTAATAGCAGCTATGTTCGAGCCCTTTAAAAATCTACCTAGCAACAACAAATAAGCATATTTTTTATAAATCACTATGCACTGAGGTATGATATACTATTAATTTTTTTTACTGAATTCAGGTATGATGCTGAGAATGTGCCCATTTGTTACAATTTGGTTGAATTATGTCAATTCAGGAGGAGTTGAAAAAAGATCTGATCCCGCTTAAGAAAACCCTGCGGCGCCTGTATGAGGCCAAGCAAGAGTGTGATGACACAACGGTGCACATCAAGGTATCAACAAAGGGCCCCACATACCCACACAGAGCGTCAGTCAGCCAAATGTTTTGCTTTTTGTCAGAATCAAACCCAGGCCACAGAGCAGCAGGTCAAAGAAGAGTTTGAGGAGCTGCGGAACTTCATTCAAAAGGAGGAAGCGGCGCGGCTGTCCGCACTCCGACGAGAAGCGGAGGAGAAACACGAGATGGTGAGAAAAAAGGCAGAGGGCATCACTAGGGACATCCTGACCTTCTCGCACGCCGTCATCGCTGTGGAGAATGAGATCGCTGCTGGCCAAGCGCGTTTCCTGCAGGCAAGGCTCTCTCTTCAAATCTCCAATCTGCTTGAAAATGCTCAATTTGATAAAATGAGTGTTAAAGTGGAAAACATTTTTAAAGTTGCATTGCAAGTACAAGTAAACTCTCTTTTTGTTGCAGAATTATTCCCAGACCAAGAAAAGGTACATGTATTTACTTCCACTCGACATTATAACACAGACACAATTTTATTGAACTATTTTTTTTGAAGAACCCAGATCTCACAGAAGGATCCGGAAAAATTATCTGGAGCCCTAATTAACGTGGCCAAACACGTCAGTTCCCTAAAGTATCACGTTTGGGAGAAGATGGTAGAGATGGTCCAGTATAGTAAGAGACTGTTCAATGCTTGTTTTATGAAGAAAAATCCAGCTTGTCTAATTATTATTATTATTATTTTTTAGCACCCATCACACTGGACCCCAACACAGCCTACCCCTGGTTGTCTATCTCCAAAGACTTAACCTGTGTGGCCAACAGCGGCTCACTCCAACAGCTTCCGGATAACCCCGAGCGTTTTGGCCATTTTGTTTTTGCCCTGGGCTCCGAGGGCTTCACGTCGGGTCGCCACGCTTGGGAGGTGGAAGTGGGCGACAAGGACGACTGGATGCTGGGGGTGGTCCGCGAGTCCATCGACCGCAAAGGCCGCATCTCAGGCTGCCCCAAAGGCGGATTCTGGATGATCTCACACTACGAGGGCGAGTACTCTGCCATGACACGGCCAGCCACGCCTTTACGCGTGGAGGGCGAACTGAGCAGAGTTCGGGTGCAACTGGACTACGACGCCGGGGAAGTAATGTTCTCCGATCCGGTGGCCATGACGCCCATCTATACCTTTAGCGACTTCTTCCATGACAAGATGTTTCCCTTTTTCTGCCCTGGAGCCAACATCAACGGGAACAATCCCAACCCTCTCAAGATCTGCCCGGTGACAGTGGCCGTGTGGAATAGCGCTACGTGGTGATGGGACTGAAAACGGTTAAATTTAAACCCTTTTAGGGCACTTATTTAACACATACTGTCTGGAGTACTTTACATGGCAAACTGGCAGCTCAACTCACAACTCAGCATTTCCTCTGCAATATAACATCTTTTCAGCACAATAATGCGGCCTATCTTGAAATTAGTTTTTTTTTTTTTAAATAAGGTGCACTGGATCATAAAACGCAGTACATAGTAGCAGTAATAGTGGTAGTAGTAGTGGTGGTGTTAGGGGATTGTGTCCTAGATCCACTAGATGGAGATGTAGTAGTAGTAGTAATAGTTGGGAGTTGTGTTATACATAAACTAGATCGAGCTTTACTAATGGGGATTGCATACAATGATTAACCAATATTGATCATATATAAAGCTCACTTGAAAAATTGATTGCCTTGCAGTGCAGAAAATTCGGTATGTGATTTATCTATCTTCGTTAGGCTGTACCTAGAACACATTTTGTTAGTTAATTATTATTCACAAATATTGAAGTCAAAGGAAAAAAAAATCTTAATGCTTAGAACTACAGCAGGTATTGTTGTACTTGTTATTAACTCTTGTGTTGTTAAGTAGGGACTGAACTCTGCATACGTGAAATGGAAAAACTACATACACCACATTTCATTTGTGTTGTCTTTTAATTAGTTCACACATGTTTATGATTATCTATTTCACTTAAACATGTTGGACAATGGATTGTGTTTCTCCTGTTAACCACTAGGTAGCCCTAGTGTATAACTTCTCTACTACACCCATTTAGAAACTAGGAAACTGCAATTCATTAGTATTTGTTGTTTAATAGGCATGGATTAATTTTGACTACCATGGTTGGGTTTTGCCTTGATAATCCAGGAACATGCCAGTTTGTTTCTCACCCATGGTGCCCATCACTTTCAGTATCCCCTTCACGCTCACATTGACGTCAATCTCTGCCTGCAGGTTGGATAAAAAAAAAAAAAGGATTAAGAATGGCACTCTGTAACTTCATAAAAAAATCTATATTATATAGTAAGGAGTTTAGACAAGGGGGAAAGTATTTGTGCTGTGATCGGGTAATACTATTTTCACTTGCTTTAGTGAAATAATTCAAATGAATTATAATAACATGCTGTTTTCAATACAACTGGTCTTTCTTGTTTTTGTCGTTTAATCCTAAAGGCATCATTTCTTTTAGGGTGTGGCCTGGCTAAAATTATCCCTCAGTGCTTCCGTTTGGCTCATCACTCTTACTAAATTAGACTAAATTAGATTATGGTGCAAATGAATCCTCCTAAAATTACACCTTAATCAAAATGTATCTTTCTTAGGTTAAAAAAAAAGGAGACATTGAGATGAACTACTTCATCTTTGTAACATTACACTTGAGTGTAACCTTATACCATAAATTCTACAACATAGCCATCTGCCTTTGTGGCAGCATAATGGAAAATCCCCTTGGGACAGTAAGAGGTGTGTTCTCATGCATTATACTGCAAACAAGGATGTTTAAATATCAGTTCTGTCTTTCCATTTTTTTTCTATTAGGGTGTATTGGAGCTTTGTTATATATTGATGATTAATAGCATAATACTAATTCAGTTCAAATGTCCTCTGTGTGAACTACTTATATGATATAAAGGGTTGGGCTCTGTGTGGGTAGTGCATGTGTACATAAAGAAAAATGGCTTTAACTCTGTACAAAGCATTTGGTAGGCATTCATTGTGTGTGCCGCTATATGACAACTCACATGTTCCCCACCCGTATCTGTACGGACCCAGCCAGGGTTCATTAAGGTGACCAGGATTTTTTCCTTTTTCAACTCTTCGGAAGCACACACAGCCACCATATTGAGAGCTGCCTGAAAATGAGAAGAAGAATTTTACTATTGTTACTTTGACATATGTTTGTTCTTGGTTTCTGATCAAATAAAATTGCAATATATATTTTTCCTATTCATTGTGTATTGGTTGGCTGGTGCATGTTATACTCGGGTGCAACTTATAGTCCGAAAGATACGGAAATTGCGCATATGCTTTAGGCTCAAAAACACAGTCAACAAAAGTTAAAAAATAAAACAATACGAGCAAAAGGTTTGTCAGAATATTTGTGGATCAAAGTCGCAATATCATGAGAATTAAGTCTTACATAGTAATATTATGGGAGATAAATCATGATATCAAAGTTGTAATATCTTAAAAGCTACTGAAAATATTTACCTTGCTGACGCGAAATGGCACAACAGCTGCCTCCGAGTAGGTATACTTGGTGACGTCCATGGAGGCCTCATAGGTGGACATGTTAACCACGGCTGCCTTATTACAGGACATTCCTGAAATCTTGCTGGCCTTTGCCGCCACCCGCAGAAGTGGCAGGAACTCCTACAAAACATCCGAATGCTGGATGACCCATTCCTGTGGTGAAAGGCTCAAACTGGCCACTTACTTTGATGACGTTCATTGGCCCCAAGACGTTGGTTTCAAAGGAATCTAGCATTTGCTTGTTGGTGGTTTCCTGAAGATCCCCTTCCAGACCGATCCCGGCATTGTTGACCAGAAGGTTGAGGCCCTCCTCGCCCACTTTGAGGCCGACCACCTTGGCTGCCTCTTTGATGCTTTCCAGGTCAATTACATCTATTAATGAAGAAAAATGACCACTTAGATCAGGAGTTTCCAAAGTTCTAGCACTACACACACTTGAAAAATTGCCATAGTATGTATTTCAACTTAGAATATTTTTAATGCCATAGAGTAATGATTTAAATGTCATCTTAAATGTGGCAAAAAGAGATGTCAAAAAGTATTCTTGCCCATAGTGACGATGATGATGATGTCCGGGTGCTTTTTTGCCAAGTCCTGCAAAGCCTGGAAAAAGGAATTTAAAGTCACTTTTTTTTGTTAACTTATTGGCTGCCATTGACGCTACTGGATGCTTTATTTATTTTGATAGGGAGCAGCTTTCATTTGCCTGCTCTTAGTAAAAACAGATTGGACATTTAGAGCCGTCAATGGCACGGAAAGATGAGCATTAATGGAGTTTTTTTAATGGGTGAATTATATGAATGGGGCAAAAACTTTAAGACAAGTAGCATGTTGAAAGTTTGCACGTTTTGCCATCAAAATGTGTTTTATGGCGGAATGGTGAACATTAGAGGCAAAATCCAAATATAGCCAAAATAGCAGAATATTAAAAGTAGGTGTGAGTTTAGCACTATTAAATCAATTTCATGTAGGTCAAGATCCAGTATTATCAGTGCATTCTGACTTGTCATATCAGCTGTTTGCAGTCGGTGTAAAGTTCATCACAGTACTGCTTCAAAATGTTTGACCACATTTTGATGGTATTTTAGAAGCTGAGATCATGTTTACATAAAACAGCCGTGTTTTTTTCAGTCTGAAGCACAGGACAGTATCCACTTAACTTTTGAAAAAGATAATATTTGTATTTATTTAGTATGTTTTCCATATCTCCCCTCTCTAGCACACATGAATCAAATGATGAACTAATCAACAAGTTGTGCAGCTTCAGACTGATCTCGATGATTTGATTCAGTTGTGTTGGTGGAGGGAGATATGGGGGGGGAAAGGATGGATTCGGGTCCTCTTGAGGACCAGATCTGGCCACCCCCTGCTGTTAAGCGTTCACGTGACTCTACCCACCTCAGTTTTGGGCCCGTTTGGGTCTCTGCAGCATGCAAAAAGCTTCTTAACTCGCCCCTTATCTTCCACCATTTGGCGCACCATCTCCAAGCCGATGCCCCGGTTTGCCCCGGTGATAAGCACGTTAGATGCCATCTTATTTTCTGCAGAAGTTGCTGCCGTGGACGAAAAGACGCTCCGTAGCGCGTCCATATTTGTGTTCTTTCTGTTAACTCAAATCCCGCCCACATCCTTTAAGCCATGCTTGCACGTCAAAAAAAGGGAAAAAAAGGGGGTGTGTTTTGGGTTGTTGCAATGATATACTGCTTAGTCAACACAATAATTCAGACAAGTTGATCCAAGCAATTGACTTGATGCAAAACCATGATAAATGTAGGGAAAATTCAAATGGAGTTAATTTTAATGTGGTGCATGCAGGTTTGCATGCATGCTTTAGTGTAGAATGTTTGCATTTATTTATGATGGATGTTATGCAAAGCAAGAGTCAAAGCAATAGACTTTCTGGAAGCCAGTAAACCGGTTTTGCATCCACAGTTGTTTACAATTTTGTCTTACACTAAAAGGGAGCGTCAATACCTTTGTCGTGGGAATATTGATGTGTAATCAAATAAGAAAAATGTAATTTAATTGTTTTTTGAGAACATGATGGTGCTACCAATCAAATGTGAGGATCCCAGGTTTGCCTGCCTACTTTATGATGTCATTAATACCCATTATCTCATGCACCTGGGGTTGAGTGTTTGGTTATAACTGAACAAACAAATGGGCTTGTAAGCACTGTGTGAATTATTATTATTTTGTTCAAACGTTGTTTTCATTATCATAAATCTTTTTTTATATAAATGTAATTTAACAAGGTGCCGTCTTTGCGTTCAATTCTATTTTCATGCAATCTTTCACATCACTAATTTCCTATCACTTGTTAACTCAAGCATATCAGGCAATTAGTTGTTTACCATCAGGGCGTTGAACAAACGAGGAAAAAAAAACGTTTTGAGTTAGTTACACGTGATGCCTCGCCACATATCTCCAGACAAGGGTTGGGCAACCTACTCTCATCTTGCAAAACAAACAAAACCTCACACGAACTGTTTTAAAACTCGCCACAAAAGCTCACTATTTTAATGTCACCATAGCTGCACTTTTTGATTATTTTACACAGCACTCGATTGATTGACATCTTGGATGATATGAAGTGCAGTCGGTGATAAGTTGTAATGATCAGCTATACATTACATCATTTTATCTTGGTGGACTTTGTTGCATTCACCAAGGTGCAGTGGGGTGTGTTCATTATTAGAGGTTAAATGTCATTGTAAAGTTTTCATAATAGAAAGTGGGTGAATTTTGCTTTATTGCTGCTCTTGGTAGCTAATTATAATCAAGTGTTTAGAATAGATTCCTTTAAGTAGTGTGTTAAAATTTTGTAGAACAAGGTTGGAATGCAAATTGAAGATGAGCATTATTATCAAAAAATGTAGACAAATTGAATGATTTTATTATGTACAAGTTCTTTTTTAGAACTGAAGCGACAGCAACCACAAAGCCACGTCACTCATTTTTAGGGAAATGGCACATTCAGTTAAAGATACGGCCTAAAAGGCCAAAACAACAATCATTAAAAAAATAGCAATAATAGAAAATAAAACAGCCTGAGCCAGTGTAAAAAGGAATTACAAGCATTTGAGGGTGTCACATTTAGTTCAGGATGAAGGAAATTTGGAACAAAAAGACACAAGGTGTGTGCTAATAAAACAAAACAGTAAATGTTACAAAAGCACACTGATGACACAAAGTGGGGGACACAAAACAAAACATGTCCCTTTTGCTTCAATTTGGCAGCCAAGTTGACTTGGCAGTGTTTTGCTTACACTTTCTTAACACACACACAGACACACACTCCATTTGAATGATGAAGGCTGGCAATAAATGGCAATTGGTATTATCCCCTCCCACTTCAAATGGATTGGACACCTATCACTGTCAATGGTATCTAATGAGATATCAAAATAGAAATTTCTGTTGCTTAAATAAATGAAAAAAATCTTTATGATCTCTTCTATTATTTACCACATCCACTAGCTTTATACCTGTCGCGAGGGCTGCCATGATGAATTGACAACTAATAGATTGTCAGGTCAATCAATAACTATTTTGATAATTCTTGTGTTTGGCTGGCCACCAATTCAGAGCATCCCCTGCCTGGTGCCTATATTTAGCTGTGGTAGGCTACAGAATACCGTGCGACCCTTGTGAGGATAAGCGGTTCACCAATAAATCACTTTTTGTGTCACCTCCAAGTACATTACCATCCTTTAAGCATAAAGAAAAGGTTGATAGTACATTGATTTCAGCATTAGGAAATAGGTTTTCATTACTCCTTGCTCCTCCTCATCAGGTGTGCAGGTGAGCTGGAGCCTATCCCGGCTGACTTTGGGCAAGAGGCTAACAATCACTGGACCCCAGATTGGTCGCCAGTCAGCCACAACACCCAGTTTGGGAGGGAGGACCTTTTCTGTTCCAACATGGCAATCCTACAACGGATATGGCGTCTCAATACTTTTGTCCACCTAAGAGTGAATGGGGCAGTACAAAACATGCACAAACGCACAAGGATGCAAATACATTTCCTTTCTCCTTAATGCACTTCTGGGTCCTGCTTTAAAAATGGGCAAGTTACGAAAACCCCAACCTTCCAAGACGAGCTCCGTGCTTTGACCGCCGTGGCTGGATTGGACGAGATCTGACGGCCAATGGGATTCCTGCGCCGTATCTCTCAATAGTGAGTTTTCAGTGTTTTATAATCTTTTGGTTCTTACGTCTCACAGGTGGGTGCTGTCCTGGGTATCAAACTTGTGGCTTTCTCCAAGTCCGGCGCTGCACTTTCTGCCACTCCCTTGATTAGGTACCAGTGAGAGGGGATCCGGTCTGATTAGATACCTATGGGCGGGTAGAGGTACAGTAATGAAACAATGGACCTAAATGGATTGGATGTCTATTGCTTTAGGTGGCACTGCAAGATCAGGGCTGGTTTTGCTATGGGCAATGTGGGTGAGCAATTGATTTGGGGGCGGACAAGAGGCCTTAAATGTATTTTTCAACTATGTTGCCAGTTTGCCTAGACAATTATCCCCATTAGCAAATCAAGTAATTGGGATGCAGTCTGCTTCAGAGCGGGGTTGGTAGAGGGGAACTGACTTCAGGCAAAAGACAGTGGATACCCTGAATTGGTGAAAAAGTTTTCTAAATACTGGAATTGATAGGAAATTGGTCCCCTGTTTATCTATTCCTCTGGTAAAAGTTCCCCTTGTTAATAAAGTACTCACACAACATCATGCAGCTCCAGTCTGGTGTCTGGAGAAGGGTTGATAAGGATGTAAGACAGTCTGTTGCCTTGGTCGGTCATACCATCTGGAATTGGAAGATATATCCAAGTGGGAGAGAAAACCCATTGGAAATGATAAATAAACTCTGGCTAACAGTATAGCTAGAGTTTCTAAACTTTACAAGTTTTACAAACTTACTAAAGCCAGTAGGGGAGAGACCCAGATGCTTCATTCTGGTCCTCACAAGGGCATTGAGTTCCTGCCTCTCGGACCGTCGGAACAAGGTCAGCCTCTGCTGGCTGATTCTTTCGGCAGCGTTGCCAGCGGCGCCCTTGGCCCCTCCTGAGCTGCGCCCGCCTTTCCTGCTCAGCCGCCGCGCCCACTGCATGCTCTTTCTGCGGAGCAGCGGGTGTTCCGAAGAGTGGGATGAAGTGGAAACGGGCTCTGAGGAGGTCGAATTGCGATGCGCTCCACTTCGGGACAGCAGGGGCTCTCTCGGTTCTCTGGTGTCCTCGTAGTCTTCCACCGTGATGGATACCTGCGACTGATAACACATACTCATTTTTACTCCGACAATACGTTGTTTTACCTCCTGTTGGTGCTCCACAGATAAGCTCACCTCTGAAACTGGAAGCTTGTGGGCTTCTGTTCTGTAAATACCAATTGGAATGTCCCCTATGGAGGAGCACAGCTTCTGATAGAGCCTCCCGTATGTCCGTATCCATAAATCATCTTCTGTGATTTTCATCTAGAAGAAAAAAAAGAAAAAAACATTCACTTGTATTCTGATTCCCGGGTGACCAGTCTACTTTGACTTTGGGGTTTCTCTTACAGCGCATAGGAAGCCGGAACCTGGCATGGAGTCGAGGCCTAACAGCAGCCTGGTAATGGAGATCATGTAATCTTTCACGAACGACTGTTGGAAGTGAGAGGAGATAAAGTTGATATTTTTTCCAATGGTAAAAAAATAGCTGTTTATTTTAGTACCTGGTAGAGGAGTGTGTCTAGCATACTGACACTGAAAACTTTGCCTGCTGCAAATGGCAGGCGAAACATAAACACCAGGTTGGATCCTCTCTCCCTTTCCTTCTGCAGGAAAACGTGCGCGCACACCCACCCAAACACATGCAAACACAATTTTTGCTTAAAAATAGAGCCTGATGACATGAAATAAACAACACTGAGCAATTATTGTGCTTCTGCATTGGCTTAACGGAACATCCACATTCATGGCTTTGCCTGTGTACGGTGAAGCAATTACCTTTTCCAGCTTTGACAGAGCCTGAGAGTAGTAGTCTTTGACTTTAAACTGCATGAAGCGCATATTGGCCGGGTGGGTGAGTTCAGTAATAATACTTAATGCTGGAAAGAGTCTGGATATACACAATGAGACAGAAAAGTCAGATATTCTGTGTATTCTGAGATTGCTAATGTTGCATTCTGATAATAATATACATACATCCCAAGATATGTGGTATTTCTTGTGAAAATAGAGCAGAACAGGGTTTGTTGTTACGTGTGTTGGTTATTGGACTTGCTATAATTCAAACCAGCAGTAGGCAGTATTGTGTAATTTAATTCTTGACATGAAAAAATGTAGTGTTTTGTCTTCACTGTTGAGCAGGCGTGTCTTTGGCCAGTTGATTGCTTGCTGTGAGTTTAGCCTTTGGCCAAAATATTGATTGGTTGCTATTGGTTTAATAGTTCAAAGAATTTTTATTGTCACCGGACAAGGCACTGTGAAATTGCTTTCTAACAGCTCTCAGTTGTGTGAAACTGCATGAATAGAACAAAAAAACTGTAGAAAAAATGAAATAAAACATAACAGAGTGTAGGTAGTGCTGACACCAGCTTATGTCTGTCAGGAAATATGTTTTAGACAGGGAATAGATTTGGGACAAGATGCTGATGTTCCGTTTCTGATTAAATTAAATATTGTGTTCAATACCTAAGAAAAAGTGACAATCAACCCCGCTCTCCTCCGAAATGTTATTGTCTGATAGACGGTTTCTACCGTCTCTATTGTTTTATTGAACCCTTGTAATAGAATGTATAGAATTTGAGGCAGACCTGAAGAGCGTCTGAACGTTGACAATGGTTTTGGCATCGGCCATATAGTCCTCCTCGGCAATCATAGAGCTTTCCTTGTCCACCACCACCATGGTGTCGGCAAACGTCACTCCACACCGCAACAAGCTGTCTAAACTTTTGGCAGAGTAAATAACAATCCATGTAAAATGTCCAGTGCAGTTTAAAGCAAGGTAAACTGAAGCTGTTTGGCAGAACTATTGGGCATTTACAATAAGAAGGCCAACTAAGTGATTATAAATTAAGAATTCTGATGAGATCATTTATGTGCCTTACTTGTCCATTGAGCCCACAGTGTAGAAAACCATGGGGAACCAGCAGATTGCCTCCAGGAAGTCTGCCTCTGGTCTAAACCAATCAAAAAATCAACAAGTCTCAATTGTACCATAGTGATTTCACCATCAAAACACATGCCTTCTCGAATCGGCTAAATTTAGAAAACACTATTGTTGGACTGACTCAGCATTTTACTGCACTTTTGTCTGGCTATTTTTGCACTAGCTACAGCATCATGGCGCACAGTGACCCAAAAGCATTCAGAATCTCACAAATCAGGTACACTGTGGCCAAAGATAACTGAATGATTCTCCCTCCACTAGAGAAGAGGACGTATTACCACCCAGCACATCCGAGATTTATAGTAGGGCTCTTATGCACACTGCACTATTTCTGAAAAGCATTTCATATAACATTTTCCTGCAACAAAAAAAATAGCCAAAATGAAGAGGACCATCTCACATGCTTTCCAGAAGAAGCACAATGGGGTTCAGCTCTTTTCGGGGCCGGTAGTACGCCCGGAGGGGGACAATGAAATTGTAAAGGCCGTTCCCGGCGCTTTCTGCCGAGACGATGATCAGTTTGTTTTTAAAGCCGTAGGAGCGGGCGTCTTCGAATGGGATGTGATGACAAGCCTGTAGGGGAAGGAGGAGAGTGACTATGTGCTTAATGCAGAAACATATGTTTTTATTTTTGTTCAAAATGATACCTTGTCCATACGTAGGCAGCAAAAAGGCATCTTTTCTTGAAGGAGATGGCATAAAGCGGGTGAACTGCCAATGTATGGGGAATTGAGCGGGTAGCCCTTCCCCCACCTGGAACATACGCTCAAATGTATCCATCCTGAGCCAATGGTGGGTAAGTAACTGCGTCTACTCACTCCCAGTGTCGACCCCACCAATTGGCACTCTCGTCTTTGTCGCCATCGTCCTTGCTCTCCTCCCCTCCTTCGTCCTCAGACTGGTCACCCAGCAGGTCAAAGGTCGGGTTGCTCACGCCGTCCACTAACTCCAGAACTGGAGCGATGCTGTGCCGCCTCTCGGCGGTGGAATCGCTCATGGCGGGTAAGGCCAAAGTGTTGGCCCCGCTTATCTCTGTTCTGGAGCTGCTTCGACTTCCTCGCCCACTGCCAGGCCCAACGCTACCTGGGTCTGGACCTTCCGGGCTGCTGTCGCTGGAGTCTTGAAGGTCAATGGCTACTGTGCCTGAAAAAGACAGGGTTAGAGTTTTTTGAAGATACCGTCAAGTGGACAGCTGAACTGTTGAATTATGGTGTCAATTGCATTAGTTAAGAGTATTTTTCAGTTTTATTGTTAAACTGTTTGTCTTGGATGAATGAAAAAACATTCAATCACTCCAAAATCTGATCTAAAGTCTTTCCTACAAGAATGTTAAAAGACCAAATATATATTGTCTTCCTTTTAAAAAGTTGTATGGTACTTTTTCAATTCATCTATTAAGTAAGATGACATTCTGATTTGGATCTGATGGACTGGCAGTGGTCTAAAATGAAAAATGCTAGCCAAGAGAGTAAGTAAACGCCAAGCCTGGCTCACTAACCCATGCTGGCGATAATGCTGTGCACTGGCAGGCGAGTGAGCCCATGGTAAATGCTTTGGTGAACCCCCCTGGCGTTGCTACCCACGCTGCCCCACGACGGCTCCCTTTGGCCTCGGACAAATGCAGAGTTCTCTTCTTTGGAGATGTTTATGTAAAAGCAAATGTCAGAGGCCCCCATGATATGCCGCGGGCCGGGGTTCAGCAGGATGTTGGTGGTGTCCAGCCTGCGTACTCCTATCAAGCACACGCCGTACCTGTTGCCATGGAGACTGTTACACACGGAACTATGTACACTGTTAGATAGGTTTTTGGATGGTTTTGATCACATACTTCTTGTGAGCGTGGAAGGAGGCAAAGGTAAAACTCTTGCCCTGGTATTCCCCGAAGAATTTGCTCTCCTCCAGACGGATGTGGTGTACTTCATTGGCTGAGCAGCGGCGGTAGGTTCGATGCCACTGGTCGGCAGCGCAGGCTCCGCCTTCCCTGTCGGACAGAGAGGAGAATTGATTGGCGACAGGGACCCTGATTGGAGTATGAACATATTAAATTGATGAAAAAGCGGGCGACCAATCGATACCCGGAACAACGGTGCCCACGTATGCCTTGAAAAATGTGGACTGCCGTGTTCTCAGGGGTATACGGATTTAAATGTGAGGGCCACTGAGGTGATAACAGGAAGTAAGGCTGTGGGGGCAGTGTGAATGTGGGTGGCCTGTGACAAAAAAAATGCTTTATATAAAAGAAGTGTTAAAGCTACTTTGCAGTTGGTATCATTCCATTGAATAAATCAACCATTAGTTTGTTTATTCTTTGATTTTCTGGCAACCCTTTCCCACAATCAGCTGGCTTCAGCACCCCCCGCGACCCTGATAACAATAATGCATGGTTTCTTTATTCATATATTGGACAAATCCTTGACTTAAAAATCATATAAATCTTAAATCTGAGTTTTAATTTGATTAACTCCCTCCCTGTGTGACTATAATACATATTTCAAATAACTTGAATGTTCATTACTGTCATTTGGTGTTTTAATGTAGTTTTTAAATTTGACTAATTAACCAAACAATGGCAGCCAATCATTTAAATCAGAGCCAGTTGATGGTTAAAATGGTCATAATAATAATTCATGCCTGAAAGTTTTAATGTTGGCCATAATAATGGTACTCAGGAGAGCTAAGTACATTTTAAAGTGTTTGAGAGCTATTATTATATCGTTATATTTTGGAGTATAAATGTACCTGTTGAGGGCTTGAAAGGCTCCCCCACGTTGCTTAAAGGCCTCCTGGGGCGTAGTTCTGAAAAACGCAAGAAGTTCATCTAAAAGAAATAGTCAATTGAGTTGACCGTGTCCACACAGGCACACTTCAACATTCTCATGAGATCTTGTACAATAATTGTATTATTGGATTTTTGCAGTCGTATAGCCTACTGAGAAATGTTTCTAATGTTTTGCCAATAACACATTGACACGCCCAATAAAAAGCCAGCAGTACTTTTGACGTATTGTCCTGGCTGCCCTATTTGAAGGAAAGAATCAGGTGGGAGTTAACTCACTGTCCTCTGGAGGAGTGGATCAACAGGGTAATGAGCGTGGAGGTACCCGGGCACACGCAGTTCAGAGCCAGCATGGCGTACTTAAACTCTTCTTCGCACACAACGTGATCTGCCAAGAAAAGGAACACAATTGCCACAAGGTCGAGTGAGTGTTAAGCGAACAGCTTTTGTCATTGCACGTGTTTTTAGTAAAGCAAGACACACTGCATCCTTTTTTTTTCACCCAACGCAAATGCCTTCTCTGCTAAAGATGCATCGAAGTCTCTGAATTTTACTGGAATCCGATAAATGGTGGCTGAGATATTCCCTCACTGAACCGTAAATGTCAAAGTCTGCTTGTTCTTCGGAAAATGTCAAGGAATCGTCCAAATAAAAAGCTCTTTATCCGCTGCTAACACATGGCGCTCCAATCAGTCGCTGTTAAGGTATTTTAGTATTTCAGCTTTTCATCTGCTATTTAATTTGTTGAGGTTGCTAAGGTCGATGTGACATTTTGAAAAAGTGACCAAGTGGAGTCAATGACCTTCATTTGACCTCCTCTGAGTGGTTGCAAGATAAGGGAGATTAACAATATTTTTCTATTTGACACCAGTGTATTGTTGGTAAGATCTATGCATTGGTTACAATGGGAAAAATAGTAATCCATTTAAAAAAACAGCAACGTAACTATTTTAAAATAAGTGTGGACCTCATGTATTTATTATTATATGTACGCATACTTTTATTTATTTGAGTGATTATTAATTAGAATGTTGTATATATGTGTAGGGTTGGGTTATTCTTATATATATATATATTTTTTTAGATGGATAAGGATTTTTTTTTTTCAAGACATGTGGCCCTGTGTGTATATTTTTGGAGTCTCTTCTGGCCTACCATAACTCATGTTAATGCTTAAGTGAATTCGCAACATTCATCCCTATTTGTTCCCCCAAATTTCTCCTACAAGCTTAAGTCGCAAGTACAAAATATGTGTCTGGCATTTCCACAGCAATTACCAGAAGTTCAATTGTGTGCTGATCAACACAAACAACATTAGAAAAGATGAACAGTACCCAATTAAAAACTTTTTTTTTCAACAAGTGCAATCTGTTGCTATAGTAAACAAACAGAAGAAAGAAAAGTTCTAAAGCATTAAGCCTAACACAAATTATTTTGATAGTCAACTAATTACCATTTATTTTTTTGCAATCAGCCATCTAATTATACAAGAGATAAAACCTTTACACAGGGTCAGTTACCTGATGGTTTTACCAATCCGCCTTTCACTCACTTGAGCTCACGGAAAGTGTCGCCTCGATTAAAAGCTAAGTGAACAAACACAAAAGCCAAATACAAGCTGATGTCTTTTCTTTTAATAGATAAAACAACAGAGCGATTAATGCTTTGACTGAACTAATCAATGCACTCACCTCTCTGTGCAATTGGTTCACTGTTGACTGGCCAGCCATAATAGGCCTCCCTTGCGTAATTAATTGGTGACAAAGCGCTCAATGGATAAACCAATGAGCCTCATTCACTGATAATCTTCAACAAATGTTTCCGTAAATTATCTCATGCATGAATTTAGTTTTTCATTCTATTAATAATAACAGCTCTTGGGATCTCTGTTGGAGTTATTGTGTTAAACGACTAATTTATGCTATGTGATGTCTTGATGTTGAGTTCAGTCTTGTTGAGCCATATGCAGTCATTTTGGCTCAAAGCAACACTAACCCTTTAGACTCATTGTATGGAAACTGATTCATCTCATTTTTTTAACCGCTTTTTCCTCATTAGGGTCACGGGGGGTGCTGGAGCCTATCCCAGCTGACTCCGGGCCAGAGGCAGGGCACACCTGATCGTATACAAATATAGCTTGTGTGACTAAGTAAAGTGAAAGTCCACTCAGTTGGAAAGGATTGAAACATGGATTGGGGAAATAACATTCTCTATTGTATCTGTCACACTCAGATTCAATATCATCTCTTTTATATCTTCCTCTTGTGTTTGCACTTCAACAATGAACGCATCCCGCTCGAGTCCTTCTAATATTATTCTGTATTTTCTACTCCACTGGCAAGGTTGGTGAGTTTGTCCAATTTTTAGATTTTTTTTCATACTCACCTGCAAACTTGACGTGGAATTTGTTCTCCGGCTTGAGAATCTGGACGTAAAGTGGGCAGTTTGGAGCAAAGTCTTTGACCGCCCAGGCTCGTAGGATGGTTTGATGATCCTGGACAAATTGGAGATAGGGCAGCAGTGAAATTGATGAAGTGGGGGTGACACAGGAGTGAAATTCCAACTTTTTCACACAATAAAGACAACAAATATTGACTTCCATTCCGTCATATGTCCTGTGCTTGATCCTTATCCTTATCCTTACCTTTGGTCACATCATCGGTTTCAACTATGCAGAGGCAAACCGCAACCTTAATGATTTTGACTGTACAGTTTCAATGGTTAGAGATCTTTGTGAGTCTTGATATTTAATTTGGATGTTAGAACTGATGTTGGGCAGTATAAACAGCTAAAAAAAAATCCTAGCACTTTACAAGGTTAATAATAATGTTTAAGCAGAACATTATTAAAAAGGCAGAAAAGGGCAGGTATTCTATCAAGACTTGTTATCAGACAATACAGTCAAAAGCAAAATAAGGAGTCGGAAAAGTCGATTGGAACGTACAGCGGCGATGCGGTCCACTTCAAATCGGTTGCTGAGGATGAAACAGGCCTCGGCATCATCCATCCTGCAGGCGGTTAGTAGGAGCGAGAAGGAGTGAATCAAGGGAACACAAAGAAAGGAAGGCTTTTGTTATTCGCAAACAGTGTGTGGAGGAAAAAAAGCCAGCCTGAGGGGAAAGCAGGAGTATTATAGACAAGAAGCGGCTGTATTTATGCGACAATGAAGAATGTTAAAAAGTGACAGCATGAAGGTTTTCTCGATTTTTGTTGTTGTTGTTGGTTAATATGTTACTTTTATGCTGTTGCAATGACTCACTTGGCTCTCATCAAGTCTTGGTCTTTTAGAGCAGAGCCCTGCAAGTAGATGACTCTCTGGGCCCACAGAGGAACATGAAGGACTCTGCGAACCTGGACATCCATTTCTGCAGGGCACAGGATCACCACGTAGTAGTCCTGGACGGATACACACATTTAACATATGACGGGTTATGAGACTTCAGTTTAAAAAGTATAAAATGTTTTCAGCTAATAGTGTCTGTATATCACACCAACCGATATGTAGATAGATAATTTAGTATTGAAAGAAAAAATAATTATACTACAATCTATATGAGGAAGACAAAGGGAATTTAATATAATTGCTAATCTGAACAATTTTATTAGAAGGGAAGAGGCAATTAGAATGATATATGACGGTGTAAAATTATGCATCCATGGACTATGAATTACAAATTACAGTATTGCCTTGAGATATGGGTTTAAATCAACTCATTTTTCCTCATTAAAATTCAGTTTCAACCACAAACGTGTTTCAGTAACACGTATTTAATTGGGAAAATAACACATTTGTATATTATATTAATTTTTCTTGAATAAATTCATCAGGAAAAAATTAGTTTCTGTTTTTTAGTCAAAAAAATCTTAAAAAATGTTGGTTCTTGCCAAGGGCAAAAGATCCCTGATGTCAAGAAGCTAGCAAGGAAAGATGTTAAGCAAACATGCATGTGCTTGAGCAAGGCAGCGTGATCCCGCCAACTGCTCTATTTGTATTGGCTGTGGACCTTAGATGGCAAAGATTACGAGCCATCGGTTGGGCGGACCTGCAGTCGAGGGTGAGCGAAAAACTCGTTGAGGAAATCCATGAGGAGATCGATCTTGAGGCAGCTGACGCACAGCACCACGTGCTTCTCCGTCTGCGCCCGGTAGCGGCTGTAGTTTCCGCCGGACTTCTGACGCTCCATCCACAGGAAGGCCAGCTGCTCAAACTGTAATCGGGATGACATCAGGGATAATGTGCAGATGGGCATTACATTTGAGTACACAAAGGAAATACGGGCCATGTGCTGTGTAGCGTGTCTGTTTGATTTGGAAAAGGCATTTTCAGGAAATTAAACAGAGCCTTGAGTGCAAATGTGCAGGAAATCTAACTGCACTATGATTTGGCGTATGTTGCAGCAAAATACACAGCAGTGTAGTACAAAAAAATACGCAATTTAGTCAGTAAAAGTAACTCCATTTAAGGTGAAACACTTCGTTTTAATAACTCATTGTTTTTAGTCACATTTTTAGTGATAGATCCTAGATGGCAAAAAGAGGCTCACTAACATTAATTCAATTATTTTCCTAACATGTTTCATGAGGGGTGCTGGAGCCTATCCCAGCCAACTATGGGCACCAGGTGGGGGACACCCTGAATTGGTGGCGAGCCAATCACAGAGCAAAACGAGATGGACTACCAATTACCAATTTAGCAGGATACCATACATTTTTTTTTGCATTGTGGGAGGAAATCAGAGTACCTAATGAAAACCCACATGAGCCCAGAGAGACCATAAAAAGTGACAACCCGCTAATATTGGTATATGTCTCCACAACATCAGAAAACCCTACAAATGAAGGAAATGGAACCTTCATATATAAAACTGCAATTTTCAGAAGCATAAATCCTCCCAGCAGGAGGCAGCCAAATGGTCAAGTGAAAATAGTAGAAAATTGTAAAGTGTGATGGTTGTTCCTTTTCTGCCAATGTCAGTTTAGTCAATTTTTCTTGGTCGCCTCTTGAAATTGGGAAAGCCAAAGAGCAATTGGACTAAAGTTATGTGAAATGGGCAAAAGTGTTTCCAGTTACTCCCCGTGCTGTGCATGTGTCAACAGGATTCAGACGACGATTTGTTTGCCTGCTGCTTCCCTGTGGGTGGTGCTACAGATAAAGGTCATTGATTTTCTACCGAGACGATGACAATGGCACGCGAAAACCGAGATCCATCAACGTAAACCCATGGCAACGCATGGCTTCTCGCAATGATATCTTTGTCGATTATTTCAGGGGGAAAAAAACATCCATTCAAAACGACATCTATGTCGATAAAACTTTTCAAGTTCCCAACCTGCTGAAACGATATGTTCAGAGGCTACCTTGTGTAGGTCATAGTATGACACACATACACACACACGGGTTGGGGAGGGTTAAGGCCTAGCGGGGCCCAAATCTAAATGTCAAGAGGTATTTTTGGAAAAGCATTGGGAGACTGACTAGAGAAACCTCTGACATTTCATCTCATAATGGTCGCGGGGGGTGCTGGAGCCTATCCAAGCCAAGTTTGGGCACCAAGTGGTGGACAGCCCGAATCATTGGCCTGTAACCATGTTTTTGGGATGTGCTATTGACAGTGATAGTTGTCCAATCGTGTGAATGTCACAAGTAAAAGAACATTGTTCATTGGCTTTGCAGGCCTCCCAGTATGGACATTTAACATTAGCAGGCAAAGAGTTAAAAGGATAAATTTAGCTCAAAACTATTGTGCAAAATCACGTCAAAATATGAGTAGCGTTGCGGATACATTCCTCTTTTTTTTTTTTCAGGCACACACCACCCTGTAAATGTTCCTTCTATTTGCAGTCGAGTGCCTGTTGGGAGATGTACCAAGATTGCCAATTGTTAGCTTAGAAGGATGGAACTCACACATTTGTCAAGGTGTTCCAAAAACAAAGTGTCTCTGCGTTTAGGTTAGAGAAAGTCGGTGAGTTCTGGGAATTAAAATAGCATTGCAATTCATCGTAGGATGGATGTAATGAGTCACCCGCCGGGTGTCTGCGACAAGCTCTTCGCAATGTAACCTTTGTCGAAACTAGTTTAACGAAGTTAAGAACACACAATTCACGCATTTTCAAATGTTCCACAATGCAATTTCAAGTTGATACGATAACATGATTGGTCGTCTTTTTTTCTCACCTGTATGGGGAGGACGATGAGTGCCACGAAGATCATGATGACCACCAAGAGCTGCGAGGGCCATATCTGCGGGGTGACGTCCCCGAAGCCCACCGTGGAGAAGGTGACGACGCAGAAGTAGAGTGAATCAAACAAGGTCAGGTTATTGCCTGCTCGTTCCAGGTGTTGGATACCGCAGATGCTGTGAACAAAAAATGAAGACTTTAAGTGCATTTTTTTGCAAAAGTTGCCCCTGAGCATTAGTCTCATTTTTGGGGGGCACAATTTTGATTGAAGACAAACCATGAAACAACATTACAAACAATTTTCTGCAATGTCTGCACTAGGCTAGCATTTCCTCTTGTGTGTGTACTCACCACGTAAACATGAGACACACCAGTGTGCTGATGAGTATCACCACCTGGTTGAACATGGCTGAGTGGGTCCGCTGGATGGCCCTATGGAGGTCGTTCTACGGAAAGAGAGAGAGAGAATCCTCACAAGTCTCGCCAAAGGAAGGTCTTAAACTGATAGGACTTGGTGTGCTTGGTGGAGCGTGGGAGAAAAGAAGGTTTCCTTAAATAGTGGATTTGGCTCTCATAGATACTGAGCTACAATTTAACGCCAGTTCCCCACTTACGATAAGACATGTTTCATTTTTGTTATCTGGGGGAAAAAAGCCAGTAAGGCAAGTTGAGTCTATCCAATAAATTCCTTTTAAAATTGGATTGATACTCATTCAACATTTGTTGTATTGTTTTCTAGAGCTGTTAAATTTTCAGAACTCACAATCATATTTTCCAGAGCGTGTTTGGCCAGCCAGCAGTTGAGAAAAACTGGGATGAAGAGATTTCGGAATGAAGGAAGAATGACCTGTGGGAAAATAACAAAAACAACAAAAAAAAGCATATAGCGTTTCTCCAAGAGAATGCATATGCAATCATCTTTTGAGGAAGCGCAAAAGCAAAAGACTACTGTGACACCCATAAGAGCCATATACTGTGACAGTAGGTAATAAATGTGTATATTCCACCACGAAAAGGGGAGGAAGGTGTTGTTTGCCAATGCTTTCGGTGCTCAGTGGCGCATGTCTTTTCACTCACGCTGATCATGAAGGGTACGGCGCTGATCATCTCCAGAATGAAAGGAACACGTAGTACCTGCTCCCAGACGTTGCCCTGGAGACGCAAAGCACACACAAGAGGTCAGGGAACTCCATTGTCATGGCGACCCCCGTGGGTGGGATTACCACATAACCGGCCCCCTTTAGCAGAAGGGTCCGTGAAGGAAGATCGGGTTATACAAGCGTTGACTGGCTGTAATCTGCTTCCGTTGCAGAGGCGCGTAGGTGGACTCGCTCTCACCTCCCGCGTCCACGGGATTTATTTGGCTTTAAAGTAAGGTGCGCGTGGGGTCCTCTCATAGGTTTAAAGTGTCAGGTACGTACATAGATGAAAGGCACTGGCACACCTGGATGGATGGGCGCCCTGCAGTAGCAACACGGGGGTTTCTCCTGAAGCCCTCTCATGTGTCAGGCATTGTACACCCACAGACCAAATATGAACTTTTTACCAGATTTGTTTTAATGTGAATGGAACCGGAGTGCAAGTTTACACTCATACATGTTAACTAAAAAGGATTAGGGCTGGCATTAATTTGCACAGCAGTACTGCACGAAATGTAAATAGTTTTTATTTAATTCGAACAGTTTTAGAAAAATTGGCATTTTTTTTCCATAAGCAGGTTGAAGTTTTTTTTATTACGGTTTATGAATAGTTTTGATTGCAGATTGTACAACAAATGCAGTAAGGCAAGATGATGCAGTATAAGAGAGTAGCATTGTCCACAAATCGTAATTTTGTATAAAAAAACTGATAATAATATATTTTTTTAAAACAATACAATTATGCTATTAGCCTAACAGTCTATAGTTTGACAACATGGGTTTCAAACTCATCTTTGTCATGGGCCACAAACACACACAGTTGAAAATTAGATATATTCTATATAGTATTTATATATACTATATTGACTCATACACTTTCTGAACTCCTCATCCTCAAAAGGGTCGCAGGAGGTGCTGGAGCCTATCCCAGCTAACTGACAGGCACGAAGCGGGCTATCCATGCATATTTTTGAAACATGGGAGGAAGCCAAAGTACCCAGAAAAAAACCCACGCATCCCCAGGGAAAACATGCAATCTCCACACAGGGAGGGCCAACCTGGATTCAAATCCAGGACCCCAGAATGATCTTCTTCTAACGACTCACCTTGTAGCTGAGATACACGAGCAACATTGTTTCTGAAAAGCTGATAAAAGCCACCAGCACCTGCAACGATAGAGCGGGGGAACACTATCATTAAAGCCAGAGCACAGACAGGAAGTTGAGACGGTCTGAGAGTGAAATTAGGCATGGCAGAGATGTAAGAGGGGAGCGTGGGTGGCATTCGTTGGCGTGCTGATGATTGAAGAGAAGAGGGGGAATGTGCCTTGATAGTGTCCACTCTTATGTTCTTCATTAGGCGGATGCGGTGAGAGAATAACCGCCTAATGTGACTGTTATAACAACATTTGCAATACACAAATCATGTAATCCATCTGACCTGTAGTGCCCACAGGGGTAGAGGTCTTTCCACCCAGATGATCAGCTTCCTGAAGAGGGTACAACAAAAGAAAATGATACAAAAATCGGACACTGAATGAAACAAAGTGTGCTCAGCTTGGTCATGGGAGAGAATAATGAATAAAATAGATTGTAAGAGGTATAATAGAGAACAATTAGCAACTAAAATGTCACATTTTGTGCTTGTTAAAGTGGTAAAATGCACGCAGCCCATTTATGAGGCTGTCCAAGCTGTTTTCGACTTAATGGTAACAGCCCGTGTTTGTTTGTGCGCTATATTATGCTCATAATTGGGCTATTTTCCAGACCTAGGAGTGTCAATGTGCCCTTGCAAACTGGCAGTGACACATTCCAAAAAAAATAAAATAACAAAGTGTGCTTTCTGGTAATTAGACTGGATTACATTTCATATAGGAGACCATTAAATATGAGATCAGGCTTGGAACTGACAATGGGTAACACATTAAAAAAATTGTCTATTCATGATTTTCACTATTGTAGGCTTTTTTTTCCATGTTTTTTTTTTGTGTTGGCTACTTATTTACTAATGGCACTTTGCTTCTATCTAATTAATGTCATCATCTTTTATATATGCTCTTTTGTTCAAAATGGTTCTAAAATACTTAAAATTCTAGTTTCACAGTGCAAAAAAAACATTTATTTCCATCCATACAACATGACTGAGCAACAAAGTCCTACAAACCACCCCCACGGCCCGAATCAGCTCCCCCACAGCAAACTACATGCTTAACATAACTACTTTCCATAAATCCGAGTTTTATTCCTCACCATAAACAAATTACAATGACTTTTTTCAAAATAGAATCCTACAAAATATTCATGTGAACAATATTTGCCACTTGGGTGCAAAAACTATACTTCCCTTCACACCCATGTTCACATACTGTGAAGTTATATTCACACAGTCAAATGGAGATGTACTGCCTTATTGTGAGAAAATAGGAAGCCACCCCCCCACTTCCAAAGACACCCTGGGGCCTATCACAGCTGCTTGATTCGCTTCTACGGGTGGGCTGCCTGGAGCAGAGCTGCTTCTGTCAGCCCCCTTATTCATTTGGAGCCGGAGCTTAGCCGGCGTCACCGGCCGCCAATTAGATCAATAGGTCCCCAGGCTGGAGACCCACCACGGCCTTACCGGGGGCCCGTAATCTGCCATTTTCCTGTTTGCATCCAACCCCCTCCTCCTCCCCTATCTACATAGCTGTATATTACATGCTTTATCTCCACTAGATCGCTGTTGATTAGGCCTAAGCTACACAGGCACTAGATACATATTATACTGACAGCAAATCCATACGGGCAGGTCGTAATAAATGAACGTGGATGTGAAATGTTCAATATGAGCATGAGAATCGCATCAGTTAAGTAAAGTCGCATTGATCGCGTCACGGACAACGTCTGTCGAGAGGGGTCATCACTCTTCGTTTAAAGACGTGGTGTTCACTGACTTACCAGTCAAATTCGCTCCATGGGCGGGAGGATGAGTTTTGTTTGGTGCAGTTTATGCCATTCATGCTGTTGCGGGTGGGGGACAGAAAAGATGGTCATTTTCTGCTATGAAACATCTCAAAATTGTATCTTACCAGTCAGATCCTTCTTCTTGCAGGTTGTATAGTAACACCCGGACAATATAGAGGAGGCAGCTCAGTACTTTGAGGGAAAAGTTAAACATTCGCACTCGTAAACCTGTAATGGAAAGATCAGAAGGATTATTTACATATTTAGGAGGTGTTTTTGGTTCAAATGCTAATTAAGTCTATTTTTTTGGGGGGTAGCATTCAATATAATATCCTGCTATTTTCTGTGGAGGGTAAATTAAAGGAGCAACTCACTGGATCTTTGGTTTTTGATGAAAAACAGCTTCAGGCGCTCTTTGAAGGTGTTCTCATTGACATAGAACTCCACTTGCACCCTAGAGCAGATACACAAAAATATGACAAAAGATGGTGAGGAGGAAAGCCAAATTGCAGAAAAAAGGGATGATTATCAAGTATTAAAAAAAACAACCTCGAATGTATTTTAGTAGAAAATGGTGCGGCCATTCATTGATTGAAAATAGAGCAACAAATGACTTCCTTCTTATATGACTACAAGGGAGGCCATAATTGCTACCCATCCTCTGCCTTTTTTCCTCACAATGGCATCCTTTTTGCCTGTGCAAAAATATCTGATAGTACGGTTATTATAATTATTATAGTGCTCATGTAGAAAGATGTGATGGAAAACAACAAAGAGAACCGAGTGAGCCAAATGCATTTTCTGTTTGACCAACGTGTCTTATTTTGTTCTTTTTGGGAGTGTAATGATTCAGCTGGGGAGAAAGGCTGGGTTTTACACACATAAATACGCAGGGGTTCCACGGTGACCCTTGTGTCGTCGGCACACACAATTTTAGGTGCAAGCTTCCCTTTTGTTGCCATGACAATGCAAGAATGGCTCGCCTCCCGCGTTCCCTTTTACCCGAACAGATGTGAGCAAACATGTGAAGAGCGCTCAGCCATGGGGTCCAACCCTGTTGACGCCAATCCCTTTTATAAACCGACTGCTGACAAAATCACTTTTTTCACGGATCCCCAAGGCCCACCACGCGTGGGTGTAATTACACCTTCTGATTACAATACAACTGGGTACTGCAGATATGAGAAGACATGGGATGTTGGGTATTTGCATAAGGATTATGAGGGGTTAGTGGGATTCGTCTGCTTGTAGGTTTGAGCTAACCGAGGCGTACGGTGATCAAATAGTCAAAATGCCATTGCGGCAAAATTAGTAGCGATTTGGTCAGAAAACATTTTGTAAAGGCGAATATTGGATATTATTTTTATGCATAAGCCTAAAGTAGCGCCAACATGCATCAATTCACTGTCCAAAACCATGGAGATGCTCCAACTATGCAGAGTTGGTTTCCCAGCTGCTTGCATACTTATGCTTGAATGCCTTAAATTTGCATTTTTTAAATTCTATTTGTATGTACACTGGAGATTTTGTAAACAATTTCAATGTGCCCTGAACAGACGCAATAAAATTCATTTGAATCCTTTTAATTGTGTACAATGTTCACATTGTAACAACCAATTCTAACCTGTGTTTTTAGCTACAAGTTACACTAATAGCCATGAAGAAGAAAAAAAATACTTTTTAATCGTAATACTTTCATAACTACAGATCTATTGTGTAAATGCCCATTAGGAATCATGCTGGCTTAAAAAATATTTGCCTCTTACTAAGGTGACAGTCTACAGTAAACACTGATTTATTGTTGCCATTCTGATTGTTTCAAATCTTATTATTACAATTGTATGCTTAACTATACAATGTGTGAACACTAATCCCTATGATAACCAACCCTGTGTTCCCTATTTGTCAAGTTTTTAAGTTTAAAAGTAGTACATTGAATCCACTCCAAGTGAACCAAACTAAAATAGACGAGTGATACACAGACCATTGATGGTGTTTGAGAGGAAGACACTTTTGAACTTTCAGCTCTCCCACTGTTTCCAGCCATGCCGGCGCTCCAATAATGACACAGCATCAGGCCTTTAATCACATAATGCTCAGTCCAAAGAAGTGCCGCGAGCCCAGTCGGGTACTTGAGTCAACCTCCACTCTCGACCCTAGAATAGTAATAGTATGTACCCACCTGATGAGGTCAGGATATATTCATAGAATAAAATAGAACTCCCAAGTTGCATTGAGTTGAGTTGAATTTCCCATGATCCTTCTTATCAACGAATAAAGAGGCTATAAAAACTTAACCTTCTAGTTTTATTTTTCAAGGCTGAAAGCCAAAGACATTTTGTCAAGGTAGACAATAAATTAAATGACTCCATAAATTTGGCTGCAAGACAAGACAAACATCAATGGAGGCAAATGGTTGATTTCCAAGATCGGACAAGGACAAGCAAGAAGGATACTTGACTGCTAATTAACTCTCGCTGGCGCTGTTTTCATTTATTACAAGAAATATGTCGCCCATTGTAAAATGCTGACGCCCATAAAGTAGCGAAAACTTTGTTACTACTGCATGTATGCAGCCGCCATCTTGAACAGGAAAGACAGGAAAGAAACTACATAAGAAAAGAACTGGAATAACATTATGCAAAGTTCAAAATTAAGGTTAAGTGGCTGTTAAGTTGCAGTTTAGCACAGAATAATTGACCTAAAAAACCAAAATGGACTTTTCATTCCAAGATGTAATAAAATAATAGAGCAATGATTTATTCCGGAACTACTTATAAGTCAGAAAGAAAAAGTAGCTTATGAGCGGAAGTCGTCAATGAGAACGAACTACATTTTTATTAAGTTTAGAGCTTGCAAATATGGAATGGATTTGAATCCCACAGTGAAACTGGAAGAGATTTTCCTCCTAACTTAATAGAGCTGGAAATCTTAAAATGCTCCACAGGTGCGCTGTTCAAACGTTCATTCATTGATTAGAAAAACAACATGATTCTGATGATATTAAACTGAAAAAATGGCTATAGGCCATTCAAGAAATACCGCACTTAACATTCCAAACCCTGGAGTACTAGCAATACAAATTAATTCATTTTCCATACCACTTATACCCTCAGGGTCGTGGGGGGTGCTGAAGCTTGTTCCAGTCAACTACAGCCAATTACATGGTACAAGGAGACAGACAACCATTCATTCTCAAAATAAGAGCAATTTACAGCATTCAACAGATTCCACATACAGCCCTAAAATACCTGGGATTGAATCCTCGATTTCAGAACTGTGAGACCAACATAACCACTCTTCCATCGACCCAACCTTCCTAAACCCATGTGTCTTAAAAATGACTTACTTATCCAATTATTAAATCCAACAACTTAATGAAAAACTCAGACAGTATTTTTTTAACGAGGCACACTTGGAATATAACCGAGCAAAACTGAACAACTGCTTTTAATGGCGATGGTACACAACTGGTAGCTTTCCAAGTATTACACTTCCATACATCATCCATGGATGCTCGCCGGCCTTTTGCTCCCTGACGTCATCAGCCTTGCCTCATCCCTCGGCATTTTCGACTCTTAATCGCTGCTCGTTAGCAGATCTTTGTCCCGGAAGATAGGAATAATCAGCCAAAGCGTAAAAACGACAGTATCACACACTCTGGATAATTTAGTTAAAAACCATCAAGCGGCAATCCATCTTCTCTTGTTACATATGATGTGCCATCATGTCAACTGGGTGTGAAACATCAGTCTGATTTCCTTTAAATCAGTGGTGTAAAAGGAATGAAACATGAGAGGAATTGCTGTGACAGCCGCTTTCGGTGGCGCATTAAAAGCTAACCTGGTTTGGGAATGAGGCAGCTGTGATAGGTAGATGAAAATGTTAGTGATCCATCTGGCGCGTTGGGAGGTGTATGGGAGTGAATTTGTGCTATTGGACTTTGATTATCTATTTCTAACTCTATGTCGTCGGCATTAAAATTTCGTTGCAAAAAATCAGAAGCAAAATATAATCAGACGGTGAAAAACAAATGCTTATATATGTATGTGTATGTATATTTTTATATATATGTGCTTATATATGTGTGTATGTATATTTATATATATGTGCTTATATATATGTATGTGTATGTATATTTATTTATATGTGCTTATATATGTATATATATATCAGCAACATGGTTAATTATTTATATATTTATTCATATATTTATTTATTAAGTTATTACCTATCTATTTATATCTAAAATGCCTTTCCCGTTTCTTCATCCTCACCCTCTTGCTACCGTGACATTGAAATTTCCCAAATACAGGATGAATAAAGTAATCCAATCCAATCCAATTCAATCCAATTAACCTTGGGTTTTAATTTTTAAAAAATGACAGGCGAACTTGTGATGCCAATACATTAAAAAATCGTCTTGAAAATTGACTGTTGGGTTGAAATTCTGTTGAGAATAGGCCTTGACTGGGGAATATTAGCAGTGAGGCAAAGTGGTCTAGTATTGGAAAAAGGAAGACAAAGATGAAGTGTGGAGAGAAACCAAAGTGACAGTTAAATACAACATTGTTTTGAAGACAAAAGGCGTGTTGGTAATCCCGGAGAGCCCCCGCTGAGACAGACTGTTGTGCAGCGATGCATCTGTAATGTTTTATTCGCTGTGGCGCTGTGCCGAAAGGATTGCGTTTATGAATATTCTAAAATAAAATGCTTGATGAGAAATACGGTTGCTTGCGGTAAAGCTCGACAAAGGAGCTCTTTGAGAATACTAAAAATGTGTGGGGATACCACAGCGCTGGGATTTTAAAAACAAATACAAGCTTGCAACTTACTAGGTCAATAGATACCAGTAAAGATTCATATGAAGTCTAACTATTGCTGGGAAGTGTCATGTTATCTGGCGGGCATCCTTTCAAGATAGACCGTCACCTACTGACTCACTCCCACAGAATATAAATAGTGCCCATTTGATCAGAGCGATGGGTTTAAACTACTAAATCAGCTCATCTTCAATTTGCATACCCAAAAAAACGCAAGTGATTGTTCAAACATGGCAGGAATCCTGCAACACTCACATTCCAAAAAGCAAGAAGGCATCTTTCTTTCTTCTCAGAACAAAATGAATTGTTTTTTTTCTCCTTCATACCAAATGGTCGGCAAACATAGCCAGTATGCCACTGTGTTTGCGACCTTTTTTTCTGGCTGATCTTCCAAAAGTCAATTTTCAAACTCACAGGGGACACACATCTTTTCGCAATGGCGAGGTTAAACTTCACAACCCTGAAAAAAAATGCCTACTGGCTAGTAGGGCAACAAAGTGATTTTACAGAGAAAAAATAAATAAACCAGCTTGGGCGGATAAGTGGTTATCATGTCGGCCTCACAGTTCTGGCGTCCTGGGTTCGAATCCACTCCAGTTTCCCCCCACATTCCAAAAAACAAATATTACCCTCCTCATCGGATGATTCTGCACGGTTTCAATTCAACCTCACAAGTGCCGAGTGAGTGTTAAAATTAATATATATAACCTATACTTGAAGGCCATGGCCTTCTGTCTTCCCAATCACCAGTAAGAGGATGACATACAAATGCAATCAAAAGTTAGAAGGACTCGGTGTGTGAGCCATGAATTATGCACCGCTTTGGTAGGAAAAATGCGTTACGTGAGAGCCTGCCAATGCATTTGATGTTACCTGAGAGCTCTTCACTGAAGGGTAGACCCTAAATTGAAGACACTTCAATCAGAGGCAGAGGAGTGAGGAAAGGTTAAGGGAGTTAAGAGTGAAAATGTGCACCAGTGCAATGTTTTAGTCACAAAACATGCTGCTTTAAAGGCTACTCTAGCATTAATAAAGCGTGGCAGCAAAACGGCATGTGATCTCCCGGTAATTAAGCCCTCTGTCACTATCAATCTCGGCGTGCACCGGGTTTCTAATCTGGCCACTTTATTGCAGCTAATGATACCACGGCATGGAGAACCGCATTTTCAATGTTTGTCTGTGAGGGCATTTGGGGGATCACAAACAATCTTTGTGGAGCTCTGATAAAATACTCGTACGATAGTGCAAACAGACGCCGGCGGATGTTATTTTCTCAAACAGAGAGAAAGCCAGGCCTTTTTGGGAGTACTATTAGGATGAGTGGTAATTCAGTCAGTTCAAGATTTTCAATGGTAATATGCCAAATAACAGCTTGGTAAAATTGTCATTAGTGTCTTAAAGTTCATGTCACACTGTGAAAAATAGTTGGCTGAATTGAATTTGCAAGTCAAACTATTGCACTTTAATAAATATGAATAAATTAATCAAATGGACTTGGGAATCGTGAGCTAAATCCCATTGGCTGGTTGCCCAGTTGCCAGTGTGCTCATTTGAAGGTATTTGAAGAGAAGCTGCAGCCATTTCACGCAACACAGACCACAAACATAACAATCCAAATGAATTAATTTGATAAAATGAATTACCAATACCCTGATATTAAGTTACTTTTAAAAATGAAAGATTTTAGTTATCTCTAGTCACCAGGACTAGTATTAGGAATTGGTTTCTTTCATACTGTAAAACTGAGGCTTAGGACAAAATACTACCATCATTTTCTGACTATATACGTGCAGGTGGGCTTTGGTTTTGTCAATGAAATTGACCGCCATGCTTGCTCTTTCACTAATGTTACTAAAAGATAGTCTGATTCAATTGATAATACAATCCTGAACCTTTCTATTGAATACCTTTGGGATCATCTGACAAACACTGCCTGCATTCTTCAAAATGTTCATCCTTATCCCTTGATCTTTCTGTGTTTGCAGGGTATCGCATCAGGCCAATGTATTCAGACGCACATCCTCTAAAGACCCTTCGCAATCCCCCCAACACCAGCAATTTCAAATGTTGCCCTTTGTTTACATTCCCTTGAGAAATGTTGCAAGAGAGGCGAATCGGTGCTTCTTCTATGTAATCAGGTGATGCTCCACTCCTTTAAATAACTTCAGTTCTCCGCCACCAAATTTATGCACAAATGACGAACCGCTTAAAGATGGCTGGTCGGCCGGCGAGTTTTTAAACACGTAAAGTGATAGACGACAATGGCTCACCTCAACTGAAACAATGCGGGGGATAAAAAGTGTCTTGAATTGCATGGCTATAATTTGCTTGAAAATAATATCCAAATGATCCACCGGTGCCTGCGGGTGAAGAGGATAAACTGTGTGGCTGCCGTAAATACTGTAGTTGTACAAAGAAGATTGCTAGATTGCCTGCAGGCCAGCGCAGCCACTTTGAAAGGAACATGCTGGGAAGCAAATCTCTATCATCATGGTTGGAGAAAATGTTTTCTCACAGGTTTGTAGGAAAGGTTTGCTTGTAGACTACTGTGCACTATTCTTTTCAGTGTCACCTGAGCACACCTCAAGGATCATTTGAACCACCACTATGTGTATATTTCTACCACATCTATACTTGTCTATACTAGTTGGTTTGTTGATATATGGCAACGTGAATGGCTTTGCACTACTTACTGCAAGTAGGTAAAATACCAGTCAACCTCGGTCAATTGCTCCCATTATTATTGATTGCAATGGGTACATTGCTTGCTGACACATTGTGTGGAAGGGAAATGCACGTACGCATATCATACTTCAAGCATGACAATATTAGCAGTTGAAAATGACGTTTTTGTCTGCTTCTATGGACCGAGATTATCTAGATTAGAGTCGAAATGGATGAAACCAGGTCGGTTTTACAAAAAAACTTACTTTAAAAATAATATGGCGTAGACAATTTGAAATGATGAAAAAAATTGTGGCTGTCATCTTTCGCCAGATTGAAGAAATAATCACCCTTGACAAATAGTGGTTCGCATTTTAACAAAAGAGTGCAGATGAACATTTTAATGGATTTTTTTCAGCTTTAAGACTCTAAAAAGTTTTCCTTTTTGAAGACTAAATATTCATTATAAGTATGAGTTGCTCAGATTCCTAATTTTGGTATATACTTTGAGAGGAAATGGTCTTCACAACATTAGAAAATGATGCAAAAGAAGGAACTACATCCCATATAAGTAAAATGCCCTTATGAGGTTTGGGAAATGATTAAATTTGGATATCATACGGCACGTCAAGTCTGTCAGCCTGCAAATCAAGTGTAAGGAAAGGTTAATTGTCAATTACTACAAGGATCAGTCACTTGAGATTGCCTGTCCAGGTAGCTGATGGTTCACTGTGAAGGTTTGCTATTAAGCCAGCGGGAGAAAATGGGAGGGCGTGCGTCTTATATTCCGAAATAACATCCATCCCTGCTGGCTATGAAGAACGAATTTGAAGTTGAGTTCTCAAGTGTTTTTTTGCGGTCATTTTCGGTCAAATCAACTCGCGTGTGTAGAACAGCTTGCGCACCCACGCCAACAGGTGGACCTGTTGCACACTAGGCGCAAATTGTGCGGAAACGACACTCCCAACCCCAAAAAAATAAAATAAAATAGAAATACTAAGCATCTTACCTGTCGTCGCTCTGCCAGTCCCCAAGCAACAGGTCTCGGAACCGGTACCGTGGGGGCAAGGGCAGCACCTCCTTTTCTAATTCGACCATCCTTCCTTCCTTCCTCGCGCGGATGGACGGCAAAAGCTTCCCAGAAAAGCTCCGCTCCTCTCCGCCTTTAGAAAAGCGTCTGCATGTGCGACATGCTGCTGCTGCTTTGTTGGGGATCGGCAAGACCCCTACTTATGAATCGGCTGGACTTGCCCAGGCGCCGAGGCAACAGGTTGCCGGCTGAGTACCACTTTGGTGGATGGAGAGCAACTGGTTGCCTGGGCTGCTCCTCCGCAGCATCCTCGATCTCCGCACGCATGGATGCGCTCGCTAAAAGAGTGTGTGTGACCAACCGCTAGGGATTAGTGATGCCACCGCTTGGGTGTGTGTGTGTGTGTATGCGTATGTGCGTGCGTCTGTGTGTGTTTTTGTGTGTTTGTGTGCGTGTGAAGTACTCCACCTGCCAAGACACATTATAAGGAACACCTCCGCATTAAAATGACATCCAATCTAAGAGCTGTTTAAAAAAAATCTTGTCTTTATACTGAATGCTTGTGGATTGAAACTGCTTCATTATTATGATTACATATTTCAACTAATCAGACACTTTATTAGGTATACCTGTAGTACATTGAAGTCCAATGTAGCTATGTGGATTACTTTGGATGTCAAATAAGACATGCAAGAACATGTTTGAATTGATTATATATATATATATATATATATATATATATATATATATATATATATATATATATATATATATATATATATATATATATATATATATATATATATATATATATATATATATATATATATATATATATATATATATATATATATATATATATATATATATATATATATATATATATATATATATATATATATATATATATATATATATATATATATATATATATATATATATATATATATATCACACATTTCAGTGCCATTGACAGAAATAGCTGTTCCTTTTGATCATTTTAATTAAAAAAATGTACTCATTTAAACAACTTTCAGTTCATCTAACACCATATATCTGTTGTTGTTTTTTTAAAATCCATACAGAGGCGGCACTAGTTGCAGTTGCTTCGGGCCCCGGTCAAAAAAGCCCCCAAAGTGATACCAAATTGGACTCCTTGTGGGGGTACTTGTAGGCCACTGATTCCTTACAATAAATATCGATATCAATTACACCCCTTCAATACCTGACTATTAAAGGAAGAAGTATCCCAAATAAATCAAACAGCAGCCACAACAGCCATCAAGTGTCCATCACAGTCTTATCAGTGCACTTGGAACTTCTTTAATGAGCAAGTTTGCCATGTTGTTGTCCTGAAAAAGGGGCCCCTACGATACATGACAACACATCCAATTAACGTAGTGAAAGCTTTCGCCGCCTGAACGATTTCAGCAACCGGTAACATGATTCTGCACGGCTTGATGATGGCAACTAAGCCCCCCACCCACTTATTACTTCTCTCACTCCCACCAGGCGAATTTCAAAATAAACAGCAAACAAGCATACTGTAAATATAACCCAGAGGGTAATGATGATATCATAATCATATCGTCGCAGAGGAGAGAAAATGTATGTATTTGGGAGCAGGAAAAGCCATGCAGAAATGAGCTTCTGTTTTGTTTAAATGGCTTAATTTTTTCCATTCTGTTTGCACCAAGATTAAATTAAACAGGGTACATGCATACTAATAACTGGATCAAATTTCAGCATTATTATGCAAAGCTGTTTGTGTATTTAATTGACATCCAACATATTACATGTGAGGTTAAACTTCTAGAAATACATGCCAGATGTTTACTCTGTCTCCACTGTTCACAAATAAAGACCAGATTAACCTGTATCACTACTTGTAGTCCCAGAACAAATATTTGAATATACCTCTGTTGTTTATGGTATACATACCCATTTGACAAGCTATTTTCCACTTATTTCTGCACACCTGCAAATTACAAACTAAATGATGACATCAAATCCATTTGGAGAGGGAATATTTTAAATCCCCTGTTGCACAGCAAAACTTTTCCAGCATCGTTCAGGGAAATACAAAAATTGCTGCCATATTTAAAACAATAATGGGAATAGATGTTAAATCCAATTGAAATAGGATCCTCCAAGTCCAAATGGGTTAGAAATATGTCACTGTCAATGGCAGCCAATGATGGAAAAGGCATGGGATCTCTTTTTTAAAACTGAAAATAAATGTAACATAAATTATGACTAATCAGTCATATTTTTAAAAAACAGTGTGGATTATATAAGGTAAAATAGAAGTAGTCAGTTGAGAAGTAACAAAATGTGTCATATGAACTAGATATCAAGTCAAAAAAAGAGCTAACAGTATGCCTAGAATTATTATCATCATTATTATTATTATTTGGGATCAGTCAGCAGTGTGGACGCCCTGTGCTGCCTCTCTCAGGTCAGTCTTGGTATTATTACAAACATTTGCTTTTGTGAATGTTTTCAGAGTGATGTATTTGTTCCTTTTGCTTTTTTCCCTAATGTTTGTCATTCTACCATCTGCTGACCATAAAACAAACAAACGCACACTTTGATAGTCTCGCTTCCACATCCAACAAAAAGGCCAACTATACTCTACATGCCCATCATATTAGTGGCTGCAGTGATAAGTGCCAAGCCTCCGTCTACCACTTTCATCCACACACACAGAGCAAGACAGACGAAGCAAAAAACATTTCTCCTTTCAAGTGGGTGGGCCTCGCTTGCGTAACCATAGCGACAGCACCAAAAATTCAAATGCATCCTGCAAGACATTTTTTTTAACCCCCAAACCTAGTTTTATCTCATCGAGTGGCACATTATCATAATGTCTACTCCGAGTACAATTTGAGCAGGTTGTTGTTGCAGTGCCACGTAATAAAAGCTCAATCCTGTTGATCTAAAGCCGTAGTTCCCCCTCCAAAACACCCACGCATCCACAAAACAGAGTATTGCAGATGTAAACAACGAATAAAAAGCAATCATCCAGTTTGAAAAGATAGAAAATAACACTTTATTTTTGTACGGTGTATGAAAAAAATGGATTTGTCTTTTGAGTTTTTTTAATCCAAGGTGATGTTGACTGAAGCTAAAGCATCTACAGCCCAGCTGGGGTACTGATCGCGGGAAGGGAACATTCTCTTCATGAAGGCACGGATAAAGTCTGGAAAGCGGCCTTCTATGATACTCTGTCGCACGGAGCGCATGAGGTCAAGCTGCGGGTCGGAACAAGTCAAATTGAATATTTTTCAAGTAATGCGACCGCACGTAATAAGAATATCGCAATGGAATTTTGCTTGTCAAAGTCAACCAATCAATAGTTATTTTTGACATCAGTTGACTTATCAGATTACATATAGTCCAGTATAAAAACCTCCAATGTTTACTAGTATATAGTAACTCTGGTGTTAATGTTACTTTTATGGGAAACAAGCTCTAGTGGGAAAAGTTGGATTACAAAATAAAGTAACTGTATTGTTATTTTCAAAAGCAAATCAATCACAGAGGTGACTATAGAATTAGATAAATAATTAGTGTTAAGAGTTCAACAATGATGATTTTAACTAAAATTACACTTCATTTGATTTCCTCTACAGTCAACAATCCATCTCAAGCTAAAGTCTCCATGTCTTTTCTAATGGCTCAATGACTCTCCTTTCAATTAGTAATCGTATTCACTACCATTGACGGCAATGGATGTCCAATACATTTGATCCTTCACAACCAGCCACTCCCAGTTCAAATAGATTGGACATCTATTACCGTCAATGGCACTTACACATGATAACTCACGGCCTTCCAATTCAAATGTATCAGACATCTAAAGACAATTTCTCTCCTCTCAATTCCACAGAGTATAAACATCGCATCGGGGTGCACTAACATTGACTACAGGTAACAGAAAATACTACCGCGAAGTGGAGTTGTTATACGGCAAACACGTCGTTTATTTAAATGTCGCAAAAAATGCTTGGTATTCATCCTCCAGAGCGTGGAACTCGGAGATAAAATCGCCATATTGCCTAGCTCACGCAGCTTATACAGGATAGAGGAGGCGCTGTTTGGAATAGTGATGTGTTGTATAAGTAGACAGCGCGTGTGCGTGTTAAAATGCGCATGACTATTCCACCATAGAACACGTGTCACAAGGGGACACTCCTCACTGTTGTGTTATTGTCACTTTGCACAGTTTGAAGGATGAGTCATATACCACATTGTGTCTGTCTATCAATGGGAATTCAATTGGAATTTCTAACTCAGGCCAAATCAGATCTTTTATTGTTGTTCCCTTTTTTTGTCAAATCTTTATAGGTGCACCCTCAAAAAGACCGAGATGCAAACTTAATTATTTTTAGAGCTGCTAAATTTTTGATAAAGCGAGATTTTATATATATTTTTAAAGATTTTTAAGAACAGACATGATTCCAAGCAATGGATTGCAATTTAATTCACAACCTAAAGGCGAACAGGTCTTTTGTTGACCGTTTTCTCCACTGGGATGGATATTATAAAGGTGGTGTTTTTCTCTTAAAGCAGAACCTACCAGATGGAATTAAATGCCTTTTGTTTAACACTCTTAATCAAGATGAGTATTTTTGGGGACTTTTTAAGACACTGTTTTCATTAGTGCCTTTGACCTCATATTGCATTGGAGCTGTTTCCATTTGTGTTTGTCTACTATTAGACAGGTGCTGAAAATACTTGGTCTCTATAGTTACCTGGTAGGCGATATTGTGGATGGTAATATGATGCATGGCTGCCGTGTCGCTCTTAAACAGGGCGTGCAGGTATGCCCGGCTATGTCTGAAACAGAATGTTTGATTTTATTCAATCAGGGACCATTGGAAATTTACTCCAAGAAATTTCCAGCTCACCTTTTGCAGGTGGGACACTGGCAGTCAGGGTCTATGGGCTGGAAGTCTTTGGAGTATTGCTTCTGTTTCACCTGCAGGGATCCCCAGGGTACCAGCGCCGAACCGAACCTCTAGGGGCGATAGGCATGGGGAATTTTTGTTAGTTTAAAAAATGAAAGTCACATTGGCGGGGTGGGGGGGTCTCACCGCCGTCCGTGTTGGAAAGACACAGTCGAACATGTCGCAACCCAGAGCCACGCACACCACCAAGTCAACGGCGTATCTGTGACAGAAAGCATAAGACAGTCAAATGATCAATTTTCCTATCCCATTTTAAATCTCGTAGTCCCAACTGATTAGGCATTTAACAATGGCACCAATGTTTTAAATTGAGATTCTAGCAACAATGAGTATAGTTATATATTTTTGTCCGAGTACCATTTAAAGAGAGTCAATGATTATTTTTTGGTGGGTACGCCAATGTAAATGTTCTTGTCAGTGTGAGTCAGTAGGAGTAAATCTAGACTTTTTATGGATTTATAATCAGTGACAAGGTGGATTGCTGTAAAAAGTAAAGTGAGTTAGCTATTGAAAATAGACTATCTTGGCCTGGAAAGTCCCTTTGAGTCCTGCCTGTATACTCACCCAACACCCATGAGGTAGCGAGGCTTTTCCCGAGGCAGGTGGTCCGTACTGAGCGTCACCATCCGCCAGAAGTCATCTTTCTCTTCCCCTCCGCTCAAGCCCCCAATAGCAAAACCAGGAACGTCACGCTTTGTCATTTCTATAAACACATAAGATACATTTGACCAACCTGTTAGTATTATACTATTTATAATCATATATAGTCCAATGATAACAAATTGTATTGATTACAGGACGTCACTGTGGCAACGGTGTACCTTCTAGGCAAGTTTTGCGAAGCGTGGCGTTCAGGCCACCCTGGATGATAGCAAAAAGGTTCTGTTTGTGTGGATTCTTGTTGGCAGCGATGCAACGGTCGAGCCAGCGAATAGATCTGTGCATAGCCTCCTTTACACGAGGTCCCGTCACTGTGCTGCTCACTACATCGTCCAGCTGCATCATGATGTCTGACCCTGTGATGAACAGAAACAACATCCAATGGGAGAAATACATTCTTATCTATACAGTAGGTAGGACTTACTGACCTAGACTATTCTGTATGGCAATGGATTTTTCTGGACTGAGCAGAATTTTTTCCCCATCGTAGGGGGATTTGAATGTGACGCCTTCTTCTGTGACTTCGGAGAGTTCGACAAGGGACACCATCTGGAAGCCGCCACTGTCCTTCAAGCAAAGGAAATACATGCTGGTTTTTAAATGATGTTTTTGTTGAGTGACTATAGAAGATCACTTTAAAAACTGACCGTCAGCAGATTCCTTTTCCAATTCATGAATCCATGCAAACCATTGGACTTTTCGATTAAATCAGGACCCTATGGAAGACAATTAAAACGATTATGATTATGAGACTGATTATCTCATCCAATTCCCAACGTGTGTTCACATGACTTGTCTGATAAGATCGGGGAAGCCTTTTTGTCAAGTTTGTGCTCGCTCATGTTTCTCATTTTGCGTATTGACGTAAAATGGATTATTGCACTATAGTACATATTCCCACATAAAAAAAGCTTCTTGTTATATGACCGGCAACAGTTTCAATTATGAGTGCATAATCCAAAACTGATCTTATTCTTGATTATGCCATTTTTTAACTTTAGGATCGCTAGAGGGCAGAATGTAAACAAATAACTGTGTATATTTACTTATGATGACATTTTATTTGCTGGTGTGTTTGTAATGTAAAAATCAGTATGTGCCTTGAGTTAAAGAAACACAAGTTAGGGAATATTTCATGCGATCTGGGAATTTCGTACCGGCCTCATCCCAAGGTGGTACGTGTTCCCGAGACAGATCTGACATCCGAGAGCATCCAGTTGATCCGTGGTGACTCCCTTCATGGTGCCCTGGGTTCCGACTGGCATGAAAACCGGCGTGCTGACATCAGAGTGCGGCAGCTTCAGATCGCACGCTCTCGCTTTAGTCACCGGACACTCCGCAACGATATGTAAAGTGAGGGGAGCCATAACGGCCAGCGCTTTCTTTAAATACATATCTTTACTTGCTAGAGTTTCCATACAAACACCGGCAGCGGCCATGTTGACATGGGTCACGTGAAAAGAAAAGTGGGTTGAGGGCCGTTCCCGTTCGACCAATTAAAGTCAAAGAGACTCAGTTCAAGTTTTAAGATGGCCAATCAAACATGTTTATTCGCAAACGGCAGAAAATGTAGCCAATGGACGCGTTAGATTGACAGGTAAACGTCAATGCTTATTTTGCCGGTGTAGATCGGATGTAGTCTCCGTTGACCGGATAGTGTTGTGTTGAGGAAGTTTTGTTTTTCCGAGTTTCCCGTCTTGATTGATTTGATGTGTAGTTAATGCCCTCATAAGAATGCGAAAATCAAGCTGAGGGATCTACACGCCGGAATCTGCACCATATTTGTTTCCCTGAAGGTAGTAGAAGTCTAGTCTCTTTGACGTGCACTGATCGTATTCTGGTGGGCACCTTGACGCCAAGCAAATCGGGCTAGTCGACGCGGCTAACGTTAGCCTCCGCCTTCCCTTTCTTTCACTGCGGGAAGGAGATCTCCAAACGAAGCCATGGGGAACCGGGGCATGGAAGACCTGATTCCCCTCATCAACAAGCTCCAGGATGCCTTCAGTTCCATCGGGCAAAGTTGCAATCTGGATCTTCCTCAGATTGCTGTGGTCGGAGGACAGAGTGCCGGGAAAAGCTCCGTTTTGGAGAATTTTGTGGGCAGGTAAATCAACTGATCAGTCGGGCAATGTGGTACAATGTTTGTTGCTTTGATTGTTTGTCTTAAATTGCATTTGGATCGTTAAGGATCTGCTCCTAAAATGACCATCAAAGGCACTTTTCATACAGCGAGGCTAACAGGCGGTCAGTGCTAAGTCATTCAACAATTTGGTAATATCAAATTTTAAAACCATTGATCTATGTTTTTTTAATGTTTTTTTCCCCTTTGGATTCAGTTATAAAGCTTAGCTTGTCTATCTGCATTGATCAGTCAAGTGCTGTCAAAGTTATGATCGATGTAATTAAATGCCACACCCACATCATTAGTATTTTTGTTTTGTTTTTGAGAGCATTGTAATGGTTTTACTTCTTGTTTTATCCTTTTTAAAATTATATTAGAGCTTCATTTCCAGAATCTAAATTATTGCAGCTGGTCTTTGGTTGTACAATAGCTCCCTTTCAAGTCTTTTTTTTTTCTTTTTTTTTTGTTAGAAGTGGAGACTTCAGCTAGACACCACTTCCTTCTCCATCTTCCGCTTTCATTATTTTTTGGGCAATTCAGATGTTGCAATTTTGCTTGTGCATTCTCATTGCATTTTTTTTCTTTCCCACATCAGCAGCGAATAGGATCCGCCTGTAGATAAGAGCCTAAACAAGCTCTTCTCTGCCAGCTCGTTGAGCAGGTTTTTGCACCGATTATAGCCTGTGCTGTTCTGGAGAATGCACAGTCTTTGCCATTTGATTAGAAAGCCTGCTCTAACTTGCTTACCAAAAGTAACACTTGTACAGGCTTGTCTTTTTATATTTTTCACGTGACAAACCAGATATAAGTTAAAGACACTCATCGAATTTTAATACCCGCTATCTCATGGTGCAAATGTGCAATGACCTTTGCATTGTCATTGTCCCAGTAAAAGTATGACGCATGCTTAACAGCACCTTAAAGTACTGAGGGAGTTACCTTGAGTTTTGTAAAAGAACTCGTTTGATCACGTTGTTGGGAATAAACGTTAAGGATGTATTAGGATGTGGTAAAATATAAAAATGTATTCAGTAAATGTTATTGCTATGGAAAGGTTTAATAGGAGTTTCAGAGCAACAAAGTGCAACTCAAATTTGCTATTTAGACTCGGTATGACTCTCAACTGTTAAAAAGCATCAGGGCTTTGAAAATTCAAATATTGAAAGCACAATCTATTCTTTGAACATTAAACTGTTTAAACTGAGAGGGCTTGAAAGCAGCAGATCAAATGAATTGGACACAAGTTGCCGTCAATGGCAGCCATTGCATTTAAAAGGAGTTCATATGAAGGCCAAACTGGCCCCCGACACCTTGAAATACATTGTAAACTGTCTCTTTCCATTCCTTCCTACATAAAAAGTAAAAAAAACAAATTAGCTTTTCTCGGACAATGATTCATTGAATTAGGTTCAAAGTACAGTGGCACATCTGACGTCAAACTGAGTTCAATCTCAGAAGCTGATCTACTTCCGATTTGAACAATTCCCTCCACAAAAGCCATAAAAATGGTTCAAATGTATCTATGTGACTATATTTCATTTACACAAACAGCCTGAGGCAATTCCAGGTGGCTTTAAAATACAATAATAATATTTTACTGTGTTCATTTTCTGTTCTTATTACTGTCAGTGTTCTCTTCTGAAGTATAGTTTTATAGTCCTCAATGGATTACTATCTGCTTTGCTGTTTAGAACTACTTTTGAAGTTATATTGGTAAACCAAACTACATGTATGTTATTGTTTTTTATGGATAATGGCTGATGTTCTGCTATTTTGTTATAGTCCTCTCCTGTTGTGATGGAATGGATTCAAGTGCAGCAATGTCAGGATGTAGCCAATGCCCCATTGGGACTAAACATTCTGTTATCTTATCATTTGTTATAACAGACAAAATGAGAAATAGAACGTTTTTATTTGAGTTTTAGAATAGGCTTTGGGGTAAATCTATAGCAGGTTTGAAAATAGCAAATCCCACATGATGTTGCCCATTCAGACTATCCTGGAAGAATGTTGTCAATTGAGTTGGATATAAACCAAAATGGGATTTAAGTCTCTTTATGCTGCTGTGTAAATGTAGCCTAGAAATTTTTTCTTCTCCTATATTTAACTGTGTCGTCTGTCCCTCGACTCCCATCCTATCTCGACACCAACAGCCGTCCTGGGTGGAGGTCTTTGGCATATCTGTCTTTATCTTCAATGTTGTGAATGGAAGGCTGCAGCACTCTTGTGTGTCTGTGTCATTATAAATCCATTAGTCGGCCGAGGTATTGAGGCACTATATCAAACTGTCTGCTTTTACTAAGAGAATGAAGTTTATTCCATACAGAGTGTGCCACCATTTTCTCTCACTACCCTACTCTTCCTCATTCTGCTTTCTCCAGGGAGAAACGCGAATGCCGACGCTCGACCTCTTCTATCCATAATGCATGAAATGATACACAATCTGCTCAGCTTCGTCTATCATTTACAGCCCATCAATAATGGAATCCAGGGCCCTTTGCTTCCCCATTCAATAGCCCGCTCGCTATTAAAGCACTTCTTTTTGTGAAGATGACTTTGCGAATGGGCCTTTTCATGGAGGCGTAATGCCTCGGCTTGAATACAGCTGTGGAACATTTCAACAGTTGGATCAATTTGCCCATCGGCGAGGTTGAGTAGCTATCACTCGATCATAATGTTGGGGCAGCTCTGGTTCACTATTCATGCTTTTCTATATTGTCAAGCGTGCTCAACAAATCCCCCCCCCCCCCCCCCTCCTCAACGCTCCACATTCTGTGGATGACACAGCAACGACTGTTTTGTGCTGATGTAAGAGCCCTCTAGAACCTTCTCGTTGTACTCTGCCAAAACCACTGCCCTGTACAAAAAGACTGCGGGACTTTTCTTCTCTTCCCAGCAATGACTCAATGCTCCCAGGATTAAGTCAGTAAGCATCGGCTCGCCTCGGTACGCCCCGAGTCTACGATCTTGTGGACGTAAGGAAAATATCCCGGGGTGGGTGTTTCTTATTACCCCCAGATGTTGAATGTTAAGGGAGGGGAGGAGAGAAGACGAGAAGTAGTGGTACTGGTGACTGACTCATTGGCTCCATTGATTTGAGATTGACCCCCAATTATGAGTGGGTGACTTTTAAGGTCAAAATTACAGATGAATACAAATTACAAAAGGATGTGATGTATTTAAGTGAAATTGACTGTAGTATGACATCTAACTGTCCCAATATTGATAGTTTTCAAGCAATGCATAAGAACCTAGTTGAGGTTATTTACCATTGTTTTTTTTTTAATAACACCCACTGGCTAATTCCAAATATACAATGGATGATGTCATTCAGTTCTAATGAAAATGAATTTTGGTTTTCTTGAACTCTTAACAATTACTTAACACAACATGTTGCACTTGACAGCTTTTGTCACCGTCATCGATTGTCGCTGCAAAGGCGTCTCGGTGGCTCAAAGCACTTGTATTGACATTGGGTGGTTTCGCACAAAAGCTTATTGAAGCTATTAAACCCACTTATTCCTTAAACGTGAACAATGGACACAGTTGTTTACTCGAAAGAGCCATAACGAGTAATAGTGTTGTAAAACTACAAGTTCTGTTAAGTGACTTTATATACAATGAGTCCTTCACATTAGAGTTTACATTTTTACTTGATTAAAAGCGTAACCAAATGTACTTGAAGAAGGAATCAATGTTCTCCATAGAAATGAATGGAAACGTCATTGAAGCTTTCCTGCAATCACAAAATCGTAATTGTCAAGTTTTCATTAAGACTACCCTGATCAAATTTAATATATAAATATAAAGGCAATAAAAATATAGTGCCATTTCTGTTCGAGTCTCAATTGCTTGAATATTTAAGTTATTGTTAGTTTTGCACCATTTAAGTTATGCTAGAAGACTATAACTCATTTTTTGCTTATAATTTGATTAGTAACATGTATTTTTTTAAAAAGTACTTCTAAGTCAAAATACTCTGTCATTTAAATATAGTATTTTGTGTACTCCATATTTAATAGTACACAATGTCCATATAACATAATAGAATCTAAAGAGTTAGTTGAAGAAGTCATAAAAAAAGTCCTGCTTTATTTAATGGATATTTGTGTTGGATCTGAGAGTAAAGCCTGTTCTTCCTGAAATCACAGTCTGTCCTGAGTCATTATCGACAAAGCTGTTCCGACAGCTGCTCAGTCCCAAGGTTTACTAATTAAACAAGAGCGAAAATGTAATATTCCCCACTGTTCCCTCATCCCAAACTCTCGGGTATTTTATTCCCACCTATAGCAGTGGGAGTGAGTGTGCATAAATGGCTCGCTCGACTAGGCCGTTAATGATGAGATAAAATGACTTTGTCACATTTGATTTGGTATATTTGAAAGGCGCAAGGTGTGAAATCCACCCCCGTGCCCGTCAATCTTTTAAGAACCCATACTGTGGGGAAAAAAGTGAAGTAGTCTACAGCAGATTTTTTTGCCTTTTTCTTTTGCTTTGTGTTTGCCCATCTCTTTTGTGTAGCGTTGTTATCCAACATGTTTTTGTGTTGCCTCTGTGTTAAGATGGCCATTTCTCTCTGTGTCACCTCAAGGGACTTTCTTCCACGAGGATCTGGCATTGTCACCCGCAGACCTCTCATTTTGCAGTTGGTCAACAGTAATGCAGGTGAGTGTGTCACAGCACTGTTTTATAACCACAAGATGAGGTCGTCGTCATTGCAATGCTGTCTGCCTCTCCGCTCAAGGCGACACACTCCCTCTCTCTCGTCTGCTGCCATCAAAGCCTCCTTAATTTAATATTCACTCTTCGCCTTTTGTCCTTTCCCCCTTCTCCGACCTCTGTGCTCAGAATATGCCGAGTTCCTACACTGCAAGTCAAAGAAGTTTGTGGATTTTGAAGAAGTGCGTGCAGAAATCGAAGCGGAGACTGACAGAATAACAGGCTCCAACAAAGGGATTTCCAACATCCCAATTAACTTGAGGGTCTACTCACCAAATGGTAATGCTGCACAACAAAACACAAACAAACCAACCTCCACATGACATTTCATTATGGATTTCATGATTTAAAAAAAAAGAAAATACTTGAATGGAATGGAATGCCCAATCGATTTTCACTACCCTATCTCCCATTCAATTCACCCAATGGGTTAAATGAGTACCCTATACAAGGTTATACTTCAAAAGAAAGAAAAACTAAAAGTTCTGCTCTTCACCTAGTTTTAAATCTGACGCTGATCGACCTTCCGGGAATGACCAAAGTCGCTGTGGGAGACCAACCGGTAGACATCGAGCATCAAATCAGAGACATGCTGTTGCAGTTCATCACCAAGGACAGCTGCCTGATCCTGGCTGTCACGCCCGCCAATATGGACTTGGCCAACTCGGATGCCCTAAAGATCGCTAAAGAAGTGGACCCACAGGGTAAGCAACTTTCTTTTTATTTTTTTGAATAAGCTTCACTTTCATTTACATCGATAATTTAAATATTGGCAAACCTGTGAAGGCTTGCGCACCATTGGCGTCATCACAAAACTGGACCTGATGGACGAAGGGACGGACGCAAAGGACATCCTCGAAAATAAACTTTTGCCCCTACGGAGAGGTGAGGTGTTTGATTCCAGCTCATTGATGCTTTGAAACTTGCTGATTTTAAAGCAAGAACTTTCCATGACTTTCCAGGTTATGTTGGCGTGGTGAACCGCAGTCAGAAAGACATTGACGGCAAGAAGGACATTCGTGCTGCTTTGGCAGCCGAGAGGAAGTTCTTCCTGTCTCATCCCGCTTACAGACACATAGCAGAGCGTATGGGAACGCCACATCTTCAAAAGGCTCTCAACCAGGTCTGGACACCATTGTCAAAACAATTTTGTCCTGTAGCCTTCTTTCATTTTTAATCCTCATTGTTTCATGTTTGCAGCAACTGACCAATCACATCAGAGACACACTTCCAGGTCTGCGTAGCAAGCTACAAAGTCAAATGCTCTCCCTTGAGAAGGAAGTGGAGGAGTACAAGAACTTTCGTCCAGATGATCCTACGCGCAAGACCAAGGCTTTATTGCAGTGAGTGCAGTACATATGTAGTATATATATTTGGATGCTTTATTCATTCATTCCTTCTCCAGGTTTTATCAAGTTTTGTTGCCTTCAAAATTGAAGCATTTTGAATTTTGAATAACAGTTCTGTTGTCCTTGAAAAGACTTGAGTCATTTTTTTCCATTTCTTAAGAACAAATAAACTTTTTTTTCCATTACACTCATTTTTTTACCTTGTTTTTAATTGGACAACAACAACTCAATTATAAATACATACATAGATTATACAATCCTATACTATACAATACTATAAATAAAAATATTGAATTCAGACCATTTTTTTTGTCGCAAAGCACTCAATTTAAAAATCTATTATAAATATAATGGCTTCAACTGACCATCAATTGGTTTTATATTACTACAATGTGGAATAGGACAAAGATGAGTTTGACACTGCTGTTCTACAGGATGGTACAGCAGTTTGGTGTGGACTTTGAGAAGCGAATTGAAGGCTCCGGAGACCAGGTGGACACCAACGAACTATCTGGCGGTGCCAAGATCAACCGCATCTTCCATGAACGTTTCCCGTTTGAACTGGTTAAGGTTAGTAATGCTAAAAATGCTAAATTTCCTTGATGGCGTCAGGGAGTCAATCTATTTTGAGTGGGACGACTGAGAGCGATCATTTGCTGCCAGTCAATATGGATTATTGCATATATCATTGATAATTGTGGCATTTGAGTTAATTTTGCATAATGGCACATTGTGGAGATTTGTTGGCTCAGTTTTTACGCTTTGTTTCCTCGGGCTTCACAGATTGTTTTTGATGAGAAGGAACTGCGACGGGAAATCAGTCACGCAATCAAGAACGTTCATGGTGTCAGGCAAGTGAAACACCAGATAAGCTTTCACTGTACACATTATCTGCTGTAGGAAACAGACCGTGCTCTTTTCACAAACACATTATTTATGTATTCAATGAAGGAATGAGACACATAGTTTGGGATCTCTGTTGTCACTTCAATTCTGCCAGCAGTGTTTTTTTATGCTGGTGAATTTAGTTGTTTTTTGTTTCACTTTCCCGATGTCTACATTTGTTATGATCATCACGTGGTTTTTGTACGAGGGTTTAATTGTCTCCTTTGTTTGTCTGTCACGTTTCTGTTTTTTTTTCATTTGCAATATCTTGTGTGTTCAGAACAGAACAAAAATTAGCCCAAAAAATATGTAGATATAATACCTCAATATTTGTGGATTAAGAGAAGCAGGGTGAGAATTCCATGAACTATAAAAAAAAATCTAAAATGGGACTAAGGTTGAGTCGTTTATGATCTTAAATTTTTTATTTTACATTTTATTTCAATTATGTTGTGACTAGACTTATCGGTTGACAGTTAACATTTTAGCTAAAATTGTGCATTTGAACGAAAACCTATACTATAATATATACAAATTATATATTAATTTTTTTCATGCTTTCTTAAATTAAAATAAGAGGCTGAAATAGGCAAAGTAAAATACTTTTTTTTCATTATATATCGATGCAAAAAAAACAAACAACCTTTCTTTAAGCCTTCTTTAAACACCAAATACATTTGTATGTGCTCATCCATGCATGATTGTCAATGTTACAGCCCTCATGTGTGTTAACCATCCCATGTTTTTGTGTGTACTTGCGCCCTGTCCCCCTGTGCATCCTCAGAACGGGGCTGTTCACTCCAGACCTGGCGTTCGAGGTCATCGTGAAAAAGCAGATCGTTAAGCTGAAAACGCCTTGTCTCAAATGTATCGATCTGGTCATTCAGGAGCTCATCAACACAGTCAGGCAGTGTTCCCACAAGGTACTGCAGATGTCCAACATCTCCCAACTTGGCACGAGAACACGGGGCAAGCGCTCCTCAGTTTTTCCCCCGCCAGCCCCGTGTTCAGACGTCGCTGTCGTTTTGTGGAGTGTTGTGACGGGTGACGTGTTGTTGTGATGGTGAGATGTTTCGCAGCTCCGTCTGGGCTTCCTTGGTCGTGCAGCTCAACCCTAAAAATGTTTAGCAGGGCAACAATGAGTTAAGATGATATTTGGCCCATGAGCTGCAGTTGACGTCCACCCGAGATGTGTTGAAAGCATTGGCTTGTCCACCTCTTGCCTGTTTCTTATCGAAATGACTAACTGAACTCCTGCTTTTTCTTCTTCCCTTTTACTTTCTTCCTCTTTTTTTCTACTCTCTGCTATCCAAAAAAAAAAAAACACTCCTAACCCCCGCGGCTCCCTCCAGAACGGGGCTCTTCACCCCCGACCTGGCTTTCGAGGCCATAGTCAAAAAGCTGATCCGCAAACTCAAAGAGCCCAGCCTCAAATGCGTGGACCTGGTGGTTTCCGAACTCACCGCGCTGACTGTGAAGTGTGCCCATAAGGTAACCGTGGGACACACCTGCCGGGAGACTGGCACAAAAAAAATGCCTGTCATGGCCTCTTTTTAGGGCTCTCATTTAACTCTTTGGCTTCCTAGACACTAAACGTCTAATCCATTTTGACTAGAGGAGGATTGGACGTCCATAGTTGTCAATGGCATCCAAGGAGTTAACAAAAAATCCCATTTTATCCCATTTTTACATTTTTTTTTTACTAAAAACCAAAACAGGATAAAAAAAACAACCAAATTCCCATGCCATTTGTGTCCCCAAATCCATTTTTAGCAGACTTTAAAATTTTCTTTTAGCCCACTCCCATGAAGTCATTAGTTCATTACAGTGTTGTTTCTACACCACCTCCACATTGCTTCCTCCCTCTTCTCTCCACGTCCAAATTCCAACTTTGATCGCCTGCTATGTTTCCCTGCTGAGCCACATTGGCAGACTGACATTCAGATGGACCTGCAGGGATGTAGGGAGGGTTTGGATATTCTTATGCTGGGCCTCAAAAGGCGCTGTGAGCCGAGTTGCCATAGCAATGGTGCTCCACTGCCTCCTTGTGGATAGACGAGAACCCTTTACTCAACCCGAAGCCTTTTTCCATTTTGATCACCTTCAAATAACACCACATCACATGTTTACGATCAGCCAGAAATATATATCAATATTTGAATAACTATTGAATCAACATTTTAACTTTTACTCGGATGAAATCTATTATTATTATTATTTTTGTCTGGCTGATGGTCAAGTCATGGATGTATTCCAAGTATGCCGACTGTGTATGTTTTGTAAAACGCGTCGTCCTGTAACGGCACTTGACCGTCTCCTTCCCTTTTCTTTGTTATTCTCACTTCTCACTCCTGTCCTCTCTCTATTGGTAAGTTGTGCTAGGCTCACCTCGCATGTCTACCCCGGCGTTTTCTTCCGGCAATCGCCGCATCAGTTTTCTTGTTTTTCAGCTCAATTCCTACCCCAGACTGCGAGAGGAGACGGAGAGGATTGTCACTGGTCACATTCGAGAAAGGGAAGGAAAAAGCAAGGACCAGGTGGGATGATGTTAATTTCAAGAGTGTTCAGGATATTTCTTCACTATGACCAATTGCATCTGTACAAATGCTGGTTAATTATGACCTCTGTCCTAATTGTAATTTTCTGCTTGAAATGAAGGTTCTGCTGCTGATTGACATTGAACTGTCCTACATCAATACCAACCATGAGGACTTCATTGGCTTCGCTAAGTATGCACCCCCCTCATGCTTTAACCCCATCCCTGGCTCCATCCTTTCTTTCTTGCAGCGATGCTACTTTTAGTGCAGATGTCAGGTTCATTATTCGATGCTCGCTATACTCAGATTTACATTTATTCCAACAATATGTACAATTTGCCCTGGTTTGATTGGTGCTTAAGTTTGCAAATAGCTAAAATGCATCTGTGTGCCTTAATAAAAAGGCAGAAAAGTTGCGTTTCTGTCAGTCAAATGAAATGCAACACCATAAGCCTTTTCTTGTCATTCTTAATATGAGGTGTGAGCATGTCAGCATGTAAAAGTAACTTGTGATGTTCTATCCCGCTGTTAAAAAGACCATTTCACTAAAGTCAGTGCTTTATTTCTCTCTAAAGCAGCCAATCAGTTAAAAACAACAAAAATTGAGTTGGAACCACTTCTAAGTCGTAAAACCTTTTAAACATGGAGTTTATTATATCATCATAATGTCATGTTGACGTTTTTATTTTTTTACCGATGCAAGTCGTAATATTACACCCCCATGATTGACAGTGAAATTAATTAATTGGCGGGCTCTATCTAACCCAACAGTTACAACTAAAGGCTCTCAACTTAACCATCAACAGAGCTGTTCTATTCACTTATACCAAAATGTAATCGGACGCTCGGTGTGTGTTTTAATGCATCCGATGAAGCGAATGAGCGCGCACGCCGCCGTGCATCTGCATGGCGAGTGGATTCCCGTAAATAACGCACTGGAGCTCATTTGGGGCTCTTTAATCGTTCTTATGACATCACTTTCAGTCTTGACTACAGAAGGTTGGATGATGGTAGCCCCCCAGGGTACAGCAACAACAGGTGGGCTGTAGGGCTGTGTCTATGTATACTTGTGTTTGATAGAGTCCTCCTTGTTACTATCAAACCTGACTACAATTGATTCTCATGCCAAACTAAAATAGCAGTGGCTTGAAGGCTTTTTTCCTCCTTCTAGTGTACTTATTATCTCCTTTTTTTGTAAATTGACAGCGCACAGCAGAGGAATACAGCAGCCAACAAGAAGCGGGCCATTCCCAACCAGGTATGTTTCCTCAATTCCCTCTGACTTATTCATGGTTGTCAAATTGAATCCCATTTCTGACACATTAGCAAGCCTATTAATAATACCTGTCTGTTGCGCTAATTTAGGCCACTCCTTTTAATCTGCCCTCATATTTATTGCTGCTAATGAAATCTACCATGTACATTGTTTTAACTAGAAATTTGAATTATTTTATGTAATCAATTCACATCTGACTTCTTAAAAAGCTCTACATTTATTTAGTCAACCCCCAAACCTCGTCTCTGCTTTGCTGCAAAACAAAATAAAAACATACTTGCATCTTAAGTTTGCATGTGAGTGTGTGGGCATGCTTTTCTCTTTTGCAATTAAGCATTTCAATGCCCTAATTGTAATTTATCTGCATTAACTTTTGGTATCATAAGCAAATGCAAGCATGATAGCACCTCTTGCAGCTTAAACCATGACATAACCAAATTGTGGTTTATGTGAAGTCATTTCTAATTGCATGTAACTCTCTTGCTCTGTCTCTCCCCTCTTTCTTCTTCTTTCCCCTCCAATTTCTACCCTTCCTGACTCCTTCTTTCTGTGCACTCTTCTTTCCCCACCTGCCTGCTCTTTGGGTTTTTACTACCCCAACCTCTTTTTTTTGCCCTAATACCTCCTTCCCTATTATCACAGGGTGAAATTCTGGTAAGTACCCACTAATATCAGCTGTTACCTTGCTAAAGCAAGGCAGCAGAGGTAGGGCCGAGCAGCAGAACCCAGGCCGTCGCTTACGGTTAAAGCCGGGAGATAAAAAAGAAGCCATTATTGTCAGCACATTGAGTTGTTCTACCCCTTCGACAGCTCGACGTTTTTGGGAAGGTCTTGGAGGAGAAGGTACAGTCAAGTGCCTTGCGGTGACCAGTAATTTGGGACCGCCTGTGCCATCACGGTTAATTCGTTGATAACAAGACAGTAATTGTCTAGAATTCTCTCCACGCCACTAACATTTAAAGACGGCACCGGTTTTTGTTGTCTCCAAGCTATCACCTCTGCTGCCTACACCCTTTTTAAGCTCGGTGGACCCCAAAAGTCCACCTTGTTTTGACCCAGACTTCATTAGGGAGTTGGGGACATCCAATCAACAACATATATTCATCATATCTTCTTCCCTGCATGTCACTGAACATATTGAAAACGAATGGATAACTTCTATTCATGCCACATCAAAATAATTTTAGTTATTGTTGTTAACTTTAGTTACATTTGTGTCCTGTTTATGTTACTAATTCAGGTGATGGGTCCTGGTTGTCAAATTACTGACGCTGACTTAACTAACTTAATTTATTGGTTGAAATTGATGGTGATACACGTCTGGTTTATTTTGATTCGCAGGGTTGCGCTCTCTCAATCAAAGTGGATTGGTTGTCTATCACTGTTGATGGCATTTAATGTGAAGTGCTTCACTCTGGTGATGCAATCTCATTAATTTGACATTTTGCCTTTGGTTGGGAAATGCAGAAATTTAGATTTGATACAAAAAAAACATTTGTAATATGTAGAAACTTGTTTTCCTTGTTTAAAAGGAGTGATAAGTCCATATTTATAAATCCTGACACATTCACTTTTAATGTTCTATTCTTTCGTCTTCCATTACTACGCCAACTACAATTAAGATGGTGCATAGTACTCTCAAGAGTAAACCTACCGTCCGTCTTTCTTCACATTCGTGTCGCCATTTTCACAGATTTGGAATGTTTGAAAAAGGTTCTTTTTGTTGCTAAGGCAGCCTGCCACTGGAGCTTTTAATGTCACGCTTTCCTGTCCGTGTTTATGTTGGCGCCTACCAAGTGTAAAAAGTCCAGTCTAGTCTGCCTAAATGAAGGATTATAATGAATGTGTCCATTGGAAATCATCTGATTTCACTTCCCTCAATCTATTGAGCTCTGTAACTAAAATGAACTCTTTCCATAATTCACTTGGTAGGGATTCCTGAACATCTACCACCCTGCTCCAGATTCAAACCCCCATTAACCCCACTAACACGCCCTCTTGTTTGAACGCATACTGCTTAAAAACTAACAATGCTTATTACTACCAACATGTGTTGTACGTCCACGTCGTTTCATTTACTCATAAGTCATTATGAGGATGTTTAATGTAGTGTAAAAAAAACAACTACGGTAAGTGGGTAAGTTTTTATTCACATCTTAATAGAAAACCATTCTACATATCATTTAGCTGTTTTTGTTAATAAAATGTCTATATTGACAAAGCTATTTTTGTCCCCCTCCTCACATTTTTAATTAGGTCATAAGAAAAGGCTGGTTGACCATCAACATAAGCATCATGAAGGGGGGCTCTAAGGAGTACTGGTTCGTCCTGACTGCAGAATCCTTGTCGTGGTATAAAGATGAGGAGGTGAGTGGCATCCAAATGCGTTTGTCAATGTGTGTGTCCCTGCCCAGCCTAACCAATGTGCAGACTACTGTTCAGCAGTAACCGGATGAACAGGTAGTCTGAACACTGGGCAGGCAGGGGGGGCGAGGAGGCCTCTGATGAGTGGAAGGACCCTGAGGTCAATGTGGCCGTCGCTGGCTCGCTCACTTCTCTACTTGGGACAGAGTACACAAAGATTAAACATTACCCCTAGGCCCACCATAGAGAACTTGTATACGTTTATGTTGCATCTTGTATGTGCGCACAGTAAATATGACATTTTTAATTCGCATACATTTACCAAAAAAAAGAAGAAATTTGACTACGCACGCTGTTGCATATTAATGCATTTAAACCAGAATTTGGGGAAACTGTACTATTGTTCAAACTAAGTTTGTATTTTTTCATAATTTAACACGTTGGCTGCCAATAACTGGCAGTGAATATTCACTTCTCGCCCTCCAACTCAAAATGGATTCAATCTCCGTCAATGCCACTGAAATATGATCATTCAAATCCAGCCATCACACCATTTTTGGTCATTAAGACTAACAATCGACTTGAATATTCTTTATTTTTTATGTATTTAAGTATTTTAAATATCAATTATTTATTTTATAAATGCATTCTAAATCAAACAATCATAAAATAATAATGAATGATAACAGGATTATTAAAGTTAGCTTTTTTGTTCATTAATGTATACATTTTGTATGTAATTGCACATCAGCACACACACACAAAGGACTTTTCCTAGCGTTGATAGATCAAACATTTATTAAAATTGCATCATCACATCTCCATATAGAGATAAAAATTAATTTCGTGAATATGCTACTTACCTGTTTATCGTCTTTTCCGAGGCTTTTTGCGCATTTGGTCGACTAAAGCGTTGACCACGAGCGCCAAGCGAACACGTTGCACTTTCTTAAACGCTGGTCGCCGTCGAGAGAGAGAGAGAGAAAAAGTGTGTGACCGAGCGAGCAAGTAGAGGCAAACTGACGTGGCAGGCGGGCTGAAGTGTTCCAGCCGGGATATGACTTTGGAATTTGCAGGAAATCGTACTGGGTTACGGGGGCCGACGGGGGCGTGGGGGGTTGTCACAGTGTGTGTGTGTGTTTGTGCGTCCTTCGGTTTTGGACTGTGGGTCCAAAATCTTTGCCATAATTCGTTTGTGCACACTTAGACATCATGCACAATGTTCATGCAGCACGTCTAGGTTTATTTTGATCTATATATTTGTTTTTGTGAGTGTCTTTTTTTGGGTGATGTCAGGTTTGAATCCACGCCACCCACTGCAGACATAAATGCTTCCAGATGTTTCTTCTCACCAGTGAAAGCTGGCACCCAACCTCCCCCTCCACACTTTATGCTCCTCCTTTTCTTCCTCCCCCACCCACATTGTGCATTTTACATCGATTGTAAAATATTTGACTTTTTCTCTCCTTTATATATTATAAATGCTATCGCCACTGTTTACTGTATTGACTCAACTTCAAAAGTATTTGGACAATGGTAATGGGTTACATTTATCCAAAGCTTCAGTGTAGGGGTCCTTAAACCTTTTTTCCCCTCAAAGCTACATTATCGCTCACAACTCTGTTGGGGTCCCAGGGGTCAGATAGGCCGTCTGACATAGAAATGTATGACACGGACCCAAATGACCACAAGTAGGCCTCATTGTTTAGTTGAAATGGCTAACCTGGTGCAAGTATTTTATCAACATACCATTCCCAGCACATATTTTATTGTTACGAGTGATTTGCAAATTGAGTAAGTACTTTAATTTAAAATACTGCAGGATCTGAAAGGATTTTTTTTTCAATATCATGAAACAACATAACATCTTGACACTGATTGGCTAATATCTTGCACATTCCTGATTGAGAAAATACCCGGATAGCTGAATATTAAACTTAAATGTTGAGTAAGAACATTGTTAAAAAAAAAGTGTTGTACTGAATGCCAAAACCGGTAAAGAATTTTTTTGTATAAAGGTTTAGGCCACTGGGTGATGTACTCCCTAATGTTTCATGATCAATTACAATGATATCTCGTCCTGGCAGGAAAAAGAGAAGAAATACATGCTGCCTCTGGATAACCTGAAACTCAGAGATGTAGAGAAAGGCTTTATGTCCACAAAGCACATCTTTGCTATCTTCAACACAGAGCAGAGGTAAGGCTTGCTTGCCATCCAACTTGCAACCGTATCTGCAGCTTTTTCTTGTGTTTCCACAGAAACGTATACAAAGATCTACGACAAGTTGAGCTGGCCTGTGACTCTCAGGAAGATGTGGACAGCTGGAAAGCATCTTTCCTCAGGGCTGGCGTTTACCCAGAGAAAGACCAGGTTAGAGCATTGTCGTCAAATCATGATTAGCAATGTTTTGTTAACTCACTCCCTACCGTTGACGGGATTGACGTTTAAGCTATTTTTAAGCCTATTGGAATAGAACTTATAGAATGTCTGTATTAGGGCTTGCTATAAACTGATAAGGCTCTTTTTTGGTTGTGTTTTGACCCAACTTGACTATTGACAGGAGGAGAACGACGAGTTGGCCCCGGTAGATACGTTCTCCATGGACCCTCAGCTGGAGCGTCAAGTGGAAACCATCCGCAACCTAGTGGATTCCTACATCGGCATTATCAACAAATCCATAAGGGACCTGGTGCCCAAGACCATTATGCACCTCATGATCAACAGCGTGAGTTGAGGAAGCTTTCTTGAGCTCGAGAAGGTTCACGGCTCAAGAGCCACTTTTTTCGCTACAGGCTAAGGACTTTATCCATTCGGAGCTGCTGGCTTACCTGTATTCATCAGCCGACCAGAACAGCCTCATGGAGGAGTCGGCCGAACAAGCGCAGCGCAGGGACGAAATGCTACGCATGTATCACGCCCTCAAGGAGGCGCTGCACATCATTGGGGACATCACTGCCAGCACCATCAGCACCCCCGTGCCTCCGCCTGTAAATAGCACTTGGATACAAGAGGCCAGGTGAGACACTGCCACAACAACAAAAAAACACATTTTTTAATACCTTCCTGTCAGTTTTTATTTTTTTATGTGGATAAACTGCTAAATTATGAGGATGTTTATCTTGTGTTGTGATCCCACCAGCCCAACCCCTCAACGGCGGCCGCCCCCCTCATCAGCCCCTCCTCCTAGCCGCCCCCCGGCCGTCCGAGGGCCGACACCCGGACCCCCCTTAAACCCCAGCCCGGCCTTCGGGTCCGTCCCTCTCAACCCGTCCCCCAGCTTCGGCGCCCCTCCTATCCCCTCCCGGCCTGGCCCGACGCCGGGGGGCTTCAATCACCTCCAGGACCCTTTCAGCGCACCACCGCAGATTCCCTCCCGCCCGGCGCGCATCCCACCCGGCGTTCCCAGGTACGTCACCGTAACTTTCCCCCTCCTCCTGAAACTCAACTCTCCTTTTTCTGTCTCTGTCGGGATGTTTTGGTTTCACTGCGTGTTCTCTATCTTTTCTCCACACTGCAGCCGAAGACCCCCTGGTGCTCCCTCTCACCGACCCACCATTATCCGCCCCGCCGAGCCCTCCCTGCTAGACTAGACACTGTGGGCCCCACCCACCCACCGTAATTCTCTTCTGCGTGTGTGTGTGTGCTGGAAGTGATGAGATATTTTTGCAGTCAGGTTAATTCACTGGCTGCCATTGACGGTGATAGACAAACTAGAGTCGGTATGGAAAAATATCCTTTTTTTTTACTTTAACCAAATAGTAACGTTTTCTACATACTACATTCAACACCCAAATTAAGAAGTCACATCAACAAACTTTAATGTTATTGCACAAATTAGCTCAGTGGCTCCCATTGACAGTGATGGATGTCCAATCCATTTTGACGCAATGGCTTGGGGATATGTTGCTGTCCATGGTACTGAAACATAATAACTCATAATTCCAGACTTTTCATGGCTCCTTAAAACACTATCGGGAGAGGATTAAAGTAGAATTCTGACATTTCTCCCAGCATTTGGTCAAAAAAGCATTGCCTTAGTCATCCAAAAATGGCAGTGAATAATAATAATAATAATTCACATTGAAAAACACATAACACACACGCACGCGCGGACTAGCCAAACTTTCCTATCCTATTGATTTTGTTCCTAAATGATTTTTGTTTCCTCAAAGTAAAACAAAGGGCAAATGTAGCTCCTACCCATTAATCGGCCACGTGCACTTTCTCCCCGGCTTTTTAACTTAACTTTATAGTCACCTCTATGCATTGAAAAAAATCCTTGTAAATAGCCAGAAGCGGGGAGGAAGCACTTGTATATCTCATCGCTAAACCGAGAGCGGTTCATGTGACTAACTCTTATTTATAACCCGCCTTGCTTTGGTTGTGCGTAGGTAGGATTTTCATCGGTCGCTTGCTTTAATGCGGGCTTTCCCATAATATGTCAGAGTATTTCAGCATTTTTAGATTGATAAAAATATCACCTTTGGGAAAACCTGTTTTGACATGACGTGATCACACAAGGATGTTAATGCATTACTTGTGTTTAATAACGGCGGTAAAGTTTGTGTTAAAGGCCCATCTTGTTCACAAAGCTTTTTTTTGTAATCACAAATGGAATAGGCCTTCATTGTCGTCCTTATTATTTCACGCAGGGGTGTCCACACTTTCGCTCATAAGGGTCATAAAAGAAATGATAAATAAGAAGAATGATCACAGTTTTTTGAAAATGAACTCTTTCAGTGCTATTGACGTTAATAGACGCCCACTGGTGTGAATTTAAATCAGGATTGGAAGTGTATTGCTGTCAATGGCATCCAATGAGTTAAGAATGACTTCCTGGACTTGATTCAAGTACCAAGATAAATGTTGTTGTTTTTTTTTTTTTTTTAAATCAAAACTGGACAGAGGTTTTTGCGATCTTAAATAATCTGTGATATGAAATAAGACCGAGACTAACAACTATCATCATTCATTACATGAAATATGACAATTTATTGGCCATTGTCCAGCAGTCTATTGACCCTTTCCTCCCCTTAAAAATCATAACACTAACTGATCACGAGAAAAACTGAAATTAAGTTCCTAGACTGCGGCTCACAGTTTGGACGCCCCTGCCGTCTTTCTCGCAAATTGACAGCAAACTTTGTCCACGAGAGATGGCGAGATTTGCGTGTTGTGGTAATAGCACACTGCACAGACCATGTGTTGTGCCACATATCACGTGATGTCTTTTTTGTTGGCAACTTGCCCGTGTAACCTCACGCGTGCCATGAAGGGTCAATAAAAGACGTGTACAATCATGAAACGGTCGCTTCTGGTGCTTTGGTGTCTCTTCTCTTCTTTCTGGATTCTTCATCATTTTTGTCAATGTTTTTGGGGACACACACGTAGACATATACACATACATGTATACATGTACACATACATGTATACATGTACACACATGTATACATATACTCATACATGTATACATATACACATGCATGTATACATATACACATATATACACATACATGTACACATATACACACGTATACATATTCACATATGTACACATACATGTATACATATACACATGTATACATATTCACATGTATACATATACACACATATATACACATATACACATGCATGTATACATATACACACATATACACACATATATACACATATACACATACATGTATACATAGAGACATATACACATATATGCACATGCATGTATACATAGAGACATATACACATATATACACATACATGTATACATATACACATAAAAACACATACATGTATACATATACATATATTGTTGTGGAAACAGGCGCCCTGCTCCTCGACGGAATCATTGGTGACCTCGGCTCGAAAAGAAATGTCCACGAAGATGATGCTCCGTACTTAGGAATATCTTCCACTGCCAATAAAACGCCATGCATCTAATATACATTTTGTTTGTCTTGTCAATGCCTTCGTTAAGTACCTTTTAATATGGTTCATAAAATTGGAGGGACTAATAAGTAGGGAGCTGTCATTTAGTTTGTATACACACCATGTGACATCTGAGTTCTTGTAATAGTGACAATTATCCAACAATAATTTTTCCTCTGATTAATTTACAAATGACAAAAAGGTGTTGTAACAATTTAGAACTTTTTGGATTAATATGTAGGTGTTTAATTTCAATTTCAGTTTTATTAATTTTTTTCTTGGGGAATGTACTTTAAAATATGTAAAATATGTTCACATTATTGAAAGGACAGTATGAATATAATAGTCTATAAATAACCAATTGCTGCCAACCTTCTCAGTCAAATAAATGTTATCATTGTGTTGTATGATGTGTGAGTTAAGAAGCCTAAAAAAAATTAAAAAACGAATCAAATCAATACAAAAATTAGGCCCGATGATGTATTTTAATTTTATTGTTTAAAAAAAAAAAAACATGGGATGTTTTGTTCTGCCTTTTTTTCCCCCTACTTTCCAGGAAAGAGCGATTCCAAAATGTAAACTTGAGTGATAGCCACGCCGATGATGACAAAGATGTTGAAGGCCGACCATAAGTTGACCTTCCGTAGGTTGCTGTCCTGCCGGAGTTGGTCCCGGGTGTCGTAGGTCCTCAGCATCAACTGGATAACCCGCCCCCTATGGACTACACCAAACATCACATCCAGGCGATCCTGCAAAAAAATATATGTATGTTTTTCATGTTATTGGGGTTGCTGGATGGGTGCCATCTGTGTCCTCTCTGTGTGATTTGTATGCATTTTTGCCCTTTTGTCCCTTTTGGCTTCCCTTCCTTTGTAGGATGCAGGTGTTTTTGTTTAATCATTAACCCTTGTCTGTGTGTTCAAACCATGTGTTCAGGTGGAAGGATTGCATTATGTTGCTGTTTTGGGTGAGTAATGTTTTGCATCTTTGTTTAGTTTATATTTTGTGAACTTTGTCCTAGTCTTTATTATTGGAATATAGTTATTTTCCATTATTTTGTCAAATGTTTGTCAATTTTTTTGAACATTTTCCTCATTTAAGGAAAATGTGTTGGGCTTGATGCATTTAGAATATCTTTTTTTTGTGAGGAAAAAACATGTTTTAGGGTCAACTGTGACTTTGGGAGGAAATGGAAAGGTTGCCTTGTTTTTTTCTGACATTTTTTTGGAGTTTGACTTAAAGCAATCCCTAGAAAATGTATGGTTTTGCATAGTTTTGATTCATTTTCTGCATGACTGACCTTAAAGATGATGAGCCTGTTCTCCAAGGTATCGTTAGTGATGATGCTTTTTGCCCAATCAATGTCGTCATTGAGGTTGTCAGCGATGTGCAGCGTGAAGAACAACAACTTCTCTTTTGTCTTGCTAAAGCTGTTGTCAAAGCACATCTGGTAGTCACCTTCCACCGTGCGCTCTAACCTACCAAACCAAACCAAAACAAAATGTAGAAATGTGATAAAAATGAACATTCAGTCAGTATTGCCTGTTTTTTTAAGGCCAAAAACAAGCATGAGTTTAAACCAGAGCCGTACTTGTAGAGACCGTGTTTTTTTCTCTTGTCTTCAAATTCTCGACGGCCGATGGGGGAAATCATGAAAAAGGTGATGTCCAGATTGGCCTGGCCGACCACCTGAAAATATTAGATTTATAGCGTTAATCTTTTTCATGTTACAATTTTATTCTTCTATGACTTTGGACTAGACTTGGAGGGCCTCCACCGATCATTCATGGGCCGCCAGGCTTATAAAGAAATGGGGAACCCTAAGTTGTATGTCTGTCAAGATGAATAACTTTGACTAATTATCAGGTGAATTCCTATTCATTGTGGCACAACTGGTTTGAACAATAAGTATGACGTGGCATATGTTGCCTATACAAGCATCTCCATTGTAAAAGAAAAAAAAACCTCCACAATCATTCTTGTCAACGTATTAAACACAACTTATAATTAAAAGTGAATATAGCAGTCAGACAAACCTTTCCGGTTTGACTTTTAGTTTTTTTTTTTTTAAACAACCTAGTTGTAAAACATGCTAAGGACGAAAAAGTAAGGGAAGATTTGCATCTATAATGTTACCACCAAAAAATAAATAACATAAAAATTGGAAAATATTATTGTGGTATTCATTTTAGCAGCTTTTGATTTGACCTGCATTTTTGACAAATTTGATGTGCATACTAGAATTCTACTGACATTAGGATAACATAAAATAACATGAATTGAACCCACTCAAGATCCCACCGCTTCTTCCACACTTTTTTGCCAACACAGTAGTAAAGAGTCAAGATGAGTTACTGTACTTGGTATTCAAATTCCAGGCTGTTGTCTTTTTCTAGAGTCTGATAGAAGCATTCTTTGCTGCCCGCTGGTAACAAGAAGGTAAACTCCATGTCTTGGGTGGACGCCAAAACCCGGACCACGTTGATGGCCAAAAAGGCCAAGCAGGCTAACAGATACTCGTGCGCCATCGTTCCAGTTGCAATGAACCAACGACAAGATTTGTTGCAGTCAAAACCTGCCGAGCCAGCCGAGCTCGTGTCGGTCTTGTTTTTTTTTTTTTTTTTTTTTGGCCTGTAGCTCAATTAGCACCATCCGGCCCCACCAGACCATCTGGATGCTTGCAGCGGCTTACCAATCAAGACATGACATTTCTATAGAAAGATTGTCTATTGAAAGTCAAGACACCCCTATTCAATTCCTTTCTAGTGGCATGGTTAAAAAAAATGCAAGAAAGTAATTTGAAATTATCTGTAGTGTTTTAGAAGTGTCCGCAATTTGGGATTCAGAACTTTTGGAATTGGTGGTGTAGTGATTTGTTAGGCTGACTTTAGTAGGGTCAGTGTGGGATCAATTCCCATTTGTTGATGGTGGGATTGTGAGTGTGAATGGTTGTCTGTCGCTATGTGTGCCCTACAACTGAAGGGCGACCAGTCATGGGTATGGTTTGTATTTTTGTTTTTTCATATTATTGTTTGTTTGTCGTTTTTATTTGTGCGCTTCCTACTCATTTATGTTTTTGACCACTACTTATATATTATGATGACTACTACTTGTCTATAATGTTGACTTTATTATTATTTATTGATTATTTTTCAGTTTGTTTGTTGTTGTTATTTATGTACTTCCCAACTTATTAATGTTGTTAACTACTAGATACACATCTTATTTATAGATTATTTATTCAGATTATTATTTATTGATTATCTGTTCATTTATGTTTGTTGTTGTTATTTTTGCACATCCCTAATTATTTATGTTGTTTCCTACTACTTATCTATTATTTTGATTCCTTATTTGTTTATTCCTTATTTAATTTTTATTTTTATTTCTTATCTGTTCATTCGTGTTTGATATTGTTATTTCTGGACATATAATGTTGACTACTTGTCTTAAAATCTCATTATATTTGTATAATATAAAAAAAAAAAACCATTTAATTCAATGTGAACTGCTGAGTTCCAGCAGAGGACGCTGAGAGCTCATTGGCAACATATTTAGGGAAGGCTCGCCTGGTGTCTTACTGGCTTGCGGCCTAATGGGAAAATTTCTTTATTCCCTCATCTTTGCGTCACCATGGCGACCGAGAGCTGCCGAGGCGGCCCCGTAATTAAGATGGCATTGGCACAGACCTTACATTTGCACTAAAGTCTGTGAAGAAATGGAGGATGCAATACATACAAAATATTGGGTGTGTTTGTGTGAGGGTCGGAATATGAGTCATACTCTTGACAGTTATGAAAGATTAACTTGTATTGCGCTTGTCACTGAGAGTGGTCCTGGGGGAGTCTGTGCCCGAGGAAAAACTATTGCCAAAAGCCCACCAAAATAATAAAAAAAAATAGCACCTGAGGGCTAGGAACCTTTTCATATTAAAAGTCAAACGAAGAGGCTCAAGGACCTCAGGAGTTATAGTTGCAGAGTCACAACCCATTTTTTAATATATTTTGGGTATGAAGCATTTTGAAATGTACTTGAGATGTTAGAAAGGAAGCATAGCATGAATATTTAGTATTTTTTTGCAAAGATTTTTCGCTCTGTCTAGGGTGTCATCCATCTTTCGTCTGAAATAAAATGGGATTTTGCTACCACAGTGTTCATAATGAATGTTTCATCCATTTCCATTGTGGCCACCTAATCAGACTAACATGACTAAATTACTACTAAAATGCTCCTTAGACTCAATTCATATATGAATAAATCCACAATGCATCACCCTATTATCCCTGTGACATGAATTCATCTATTTTGAATACATTTTTATTCTTTACTTTTCATCAAGAACCTATTTTAACATCAAACACAACTGCCAAAGTAGAATCTTTTGATGGGTAGCAAATTCTGACAATGCTTGTCACTTCCAAACACAACTACACATTACAAACCGCCCATTGTTGGCAGGTAATCATTGCCCTTTTGATAATTAGGCTAATTGAAAGACAACTTGGCATTTATGGAACATGCGCATGTCCCAGTTTTTAAGTCCCCTGTTGTTGTTCACACTTGTTCTCTGTGGATGTCCTCAGGGATCTGTGCCAGTCCTCTTTGCATTTCTATTCTAGACATTGTTTTTGTTACTACTTGTTCTTGTTGCTGCTTCTTCTTGTTGGCCTACTTCTTTTTTTTTCTTTTTTTTTTACGCCGACCTGGCCCGTGACCCGTGTGATCCTCCGGGATATTGCACTGTCGCGCCGGAGTCGGTCGAAGGCCGAGAAATAGCTTTACCGAAATCGCGTGAGAGTCAAAGCTTGGTCTGTGTACATACATGTCTGTGTGAAATCTCATGGGGTGCCGTAGTCAAAAGGAAGACAAATTAACCCTTTGTTGTTTTTTTTATCTCCCACAGCCCAAGGCGCGCACATGAAGAGTTCTGTCCACTGAAGCAAGGCAGGATAGGGAATGACTGCACCGTTCCAGGTGAGGGAATGTGTTTGCACCCATGCTGTCAAGTACAGGAAGCATCAAGGCGAGAGAAAATAAGTGCAAAGGCAATCAAGTGAAAAGGACCGTCAAGGCCGAATTATGACACGCTGGATAAATCGTTTATTTGAAAAACACCAAATGAAGACAGTGGGGAATTTTTTCATGTGGACACTTGATATGTTAGGTTCACAAAAAAAACGTTTTTACACTTTAAACTGGCCTGTAGAAAACTATTTGAAAGAATTTAATATACACACAAAGCCTTGATCATGTTCAGCTAGAGATGATTTTCACAAAATGGCTGGACTTGTCAGCAGTGTCATTTTTTGGGGGTCTCTAAACATAATTTTCTCCAATATTAGATGTTTATAAAATGCCACATTTGGATCCCTAAATACTTAAAACCATAATTTTTCAAATGATGATTTATATCACCTGTTTTCTATCCCTTAGTGAAAAGTCCTACTGTTATATGGTGGTTTATTATGTTTATATTTATTGTTTTACAGCGATTTAATGTGGGCTCACTCCAAACAGTACAGTTATTAAAATATACAGTAGACTGTATAAATAACCAGTAGGTTGGGAAGTAAATTCTAGGGGTCAAAGGTCACCCTTGGCCATCCATTGAATGACGCTAAAATCCCAAAATTGATAATAATGACTAAAACAATACTATGGCAGCAAAAATGTTAACTGTCACTCTAGCATCCGGCAGCCAGATGGTCATGCGGCGCGCTTATTAGAGCAACACACACCGACACACACACAAACACGACGCATGGCCACATCAGCATCTCGGCATGTTAACAACATTGTCAAGCACGATTCCCAAGTCGTTTACATCTTTTTCCATTTCCTGGTCACAGTCTATTGCCCTCAGTTAATAGGCTGCCATCTCATCACTACTCATTAGCCAATCACATAACACCTATCCTACGGATTCCCCATTTCTTTGCAGATTGGAGCTACATCCGAGCTACACTAGAAACGTCCGCTGGCATTTGCCAGTGTCTCCATATTCAGCATATAAAAAAAAAAGACCCCCCACCTACCCCCTCGGAGCCTTTACACACAAGCATTTTTCTCATGAGCTAGGCTTTCTCAGCTACAACCCTACACCTCCCCTGTCTCAATTTAATCTGTTTGGGAGCAACCCGGTGGCCTTTCATTGCTCTCGCAAGGCAAAGTGCTTTGCTGGCGTGGCCAGAGCAAAAGTGCAGCCAGCTTTCTTAAAGTGCTTGTCTTCTTACTGCGTAGTTGAGCAAATTCAACAACGGCAGGAACAAGAAAAGCAGGCGAACAATAGCAATCACAGTCATTATTTGAAAGCTGCCTGCCAACCCTTCCACGTGGACATGTATCGCCATCAGCGATACTAATGGCAACTCTTGGAACAAGAACTGCAGCACACCAGAGCAAGAACTATTGGAAATAACATTAACTAGAACATGAAGGTCAGCCCCAACAACAACAAGAATACAGACAGGAAAACATTCATTCATTTATTTTCTGAAGCGGCTAACAGCCAATCGCAGGGCACGAGGAGACATAAGACCATTCACACTCATACTCATACCTAGGGGTAATTCATATTGTCATTGGAATTAAGGGATTTAGCCATCTTGGATTGAAGATAATCTTTAATCTAGTTGCAATTGGAATTGACAGATATAGACAAACCCTAATCCTAACTAAAGATAATTACAATTGTAAAGCAAAGATTTATTCATTAATTTTCTGTTTATCCTCACTAGGGTTGTGGGGGTGCTGGAGCTCAGCTCCACTCACAATCACCCAGCAACGAGGGGGAATTGATCCCATACTGCCCGCACTTAAGTCAGAAAAAAGAACCACTGCAACAACGTATAGAGGGTAAGCAATTATTATTTTATTTTTTGCATGTGGCAAAGTCAATAAGAGCCCATGCCTATTAATTTTGTGGATCCTCATTAATTATCATTTATTTCCATTTATTTGTGGGTTGAGTTAAATATGAATATGATTTTTTCCTTGTTGTTGTAATATACCACCATATTTTATTAGAACCATTTTTTGTGGGTGTTTTTGAAACTAAACGTGGTTTAATGGAAAGATTTGGGGATCGACAAATAGGTAAATTTTGACACTTTAAAAAATATATATGTTATAAAACAATTGTTTGTGATGTGTAAGGAAAATATGTTGACAGCAACCAATCTGTTCTTGCGTGCTACATTTTGTATGCGTTATTTCAGTAGAAAGATGACTCTTTGGGGTTTTTTTTCTTTCTCCCCTGGGGCGGAAACGAGTGGGGTGTATAAAAAGGCATGAAAAGTGAGTGACGGCTGACGGGGGAGTCGCGACAGACGCTCCAAGTGAAACGGAAGCGGGAGGCGATGAGAAAAAGAGAGAGAGAGAGAGAGAGGATGAGGAGGCGGTTGTCATGGCAACCGGCCATCACGTATACATGAAAAAGAGGAATGAGAGGGTCCACGCTGATTGTGTGAAGGAGGCTCCTCTTAAGAGATGAGAGGCCTCCAGGAACTGTGCTGCAACCATCCCCTACTAGTCTCCATGTATTGATTGGTCGTCTATCTCCGTCATTGGCACTGAGTATCTAAGAATGGTCTCTATATCATGAACTTATCATCATTCTTATTGATGGTTAAGCAGCTGAAGTTGATGGCGTTTTATTATGTAGTATGAGAATCGGCAGGCTTTTTGTTTTGACCTCATTATTATAGTTTTTGGTTTGCTTTTGCAGATTTGCTGTTTTAATTGTCCACTGGTGGAAAATTTGTAGAGCTGGAGTGGCTAAAAATGTGTTTTTATCTCTAAGGGCCGCTTTAGAAAAGTTAAAGGATGGGAATTTTTCAATTGAAATCTTAACACTTTCTTTTGTTGGAGAGAGGGTGGGGAAAATTGTTTTTGCATTTAAAATGCGAAAAAATTATTTGATTAATTGGAAGTTAACTATGGACTATGATGAATAATTGTAATTGCTTAACAGTAGATATGTAAAAATACATATATAAATTATATATAAATGTCTGGTGACTGCAAGAACGTCTAGAAAATCAGGAGAAAGATCACATTTAATCAGATTGGATTTAAAAATACTGAAATTCTACAATTTAAAAATGACCTGCATGTAGGTGTTTCAATACTTTAGTCTCCATTCCTCTTCCTCATCACCAGAGTCCTCCTTCTCCTTTCCTGCTGTTTGTGTTGTGTTTCTCAGTGTGTGTTTTGACACTCGGCGTAGGTCACAGCTTTGCCACCACAATTAGCAGACAATGGTGACCCAACACTGCAGGGGGTCAAATACACACAGCAAAAGCAAAACTAAACCAAAACCAATATGGCAAAATGCCAGTATTCCTTCGAGCACCTTTTTTTTTTGGAGTCTGCTCATGATAGAACCTCTAGCCAAATTCATGCTGTAAACTGGGACTAGAGGATAAATTGGATTTATTCCTAGGGGATATATCTCCCACATATGCCTTTTTAAAAACACCCTTCTCTATCAAATTTCATGTTTAACCAAGAATTTTCTGGGGAATTTTAGATAAGCAAGACTGCCAAGACTTTTTGGTTCATTTTTATGGCAAATTTTCCTGCCAAATTTCAAGTCCCTGGGTGTGGACAACAGATTTCTTGTTTACAAATTGAGCGACAAGTTGTCAAGTTGACCCGACAGCTTGTCAGAAGCAAACCGTCAGTCAGAAGGAAATAAATGAGACGTTTCGCCAAATGAACGCTAATCTCGGAGGGCTTGCTTAGTTATCGATGCCTTCTAAGGATCTATTTTTTTATTTCTCTTCGTGTTTTTGCACTATTTACATTCATTAATGCATTTTAGCAAATTACCCTCACTTAGCTATTTGATAGTGCCTAATTTATACATGCAAATCTACATTGTGTACACAAGAATGGACGATAGTGGCAGAGCATCTTCAGGGGTAAATACCACGCTTTCTTGGCACGTATAAAATTATTGGGCGACAGGCCTGGCGTACCCCTTTTGTATTCACGTCCCACAGAAATGCACCCCCTCCGCCATAGCCCTGAACCGTCTAATCACTTTGTCTGATAACGCTGATGAGATTCTTCCTGATGGATGCCGTTTGTTACGGAGACAGACATCTCGCTGACATTCCAATTACATTTTCCTCAGCGCCTGATCAACAAATCAAATCCGATTCTCTCCAGGAAAGCAGACGTAACGGCAACCGGCGAAGGCCCCACCGGTTTGGGGCGACAAATTCGCTCCCCGGGCCTTGTTAGCCTCGGCCAGATGTTGCCGAGTTAACGGGAAAAAATGCAATCGTGGCCGACCGCCTGCGTCGCTTCGTCATTGTCACCAAGAATTACAAGTTTGGCGCTGAGGTTTCGTCGTTTTAGCTTGGATGGCAGGCAGCCCATGGTTGCTGTGTCAAGATACCATATCACATTATTTAATGCATCATGATAATCGTGACAGAATGTCAGAATATTGTCAGTATCGTGTTATCGCGATTAATTAAGCAATGTTGACGTCAGTTGCGTCCAGATTAAAATAATTGTGGTCTTATAAAGGAAACCAAAATATTAACTATCGACATTCTAGTATTTTCTGTGATGATGACAGCTGTAATTGATTGTCATTGCTGTACCAATTATGTAAATTGTGTTTTAATCATAAAATGTATGCCTTAATTATACCAGCACCAAGATGATATCAGCATTGACCTTGTGCGATAATGCTGTGTCATGAGACCAATCGTCACAAAAACTGCACAAATCGCAAGGTACCATTTCAATCACGATACTTATCATTATTGTACGCATCGTGATAAATCTCAATGTTTATGCCAATGGCAGAACAAATGTAAACAAAGCCTTTAATTGTAATATTTTAGAAATGAAACACAAAAATATTGCCTTATTTGAACCTTATTTTACATTAGTTTCATATTCTCCTCGCCCCCAATACACCCTAAAACCAAGCCCTCCGACACCCCCTAAAATTCGGCCCTGTTTCCCACCCAATATAGATTTTCCAACCATCTTACCCTGCATATATTTGAGCTCTTCGTCCAAACCAGTTAGAACCCACGCAAGCCCTGGGAGAACATGCAAACTCCATACAGTGACTACCGACCCTCAGATCGAACCCACGACCCATAAAACTGTGAGGATCTAAATTTGAATCTCATAATAGTCCAATTTTTCTCTTGGAAAACCATAACGCATGACTTCTTTGCAATTCATTTCCCACGACACAATGTTTAGGGAAACACTACCTTACTCATGTCAATAACCCAAAATAATGGTGATATTTCCCATATCAAAATACCCAATACACGATGAATTGCGATATGACGGCGACATTGTTGCGAATATCAACACGCTATCAATAACCCAAGACTTGCCGCAACGTGATAGCAATACCGATAAATGATGATTATCACACCACCTTCAACACATATCCCGAGAAGCATCCGGCAGTCGCTAGCACTTTGGAGACTGTGGTGGCAACCTCATCACAGCTGGAATAGCACAGATACGGCGCTTTACGGGGGTGCCGCACACTCACACGTCCCCTCTGGCTGAGAGGGGCCATTACCCCCACGCACACACGCATAGAAACACCTCCCATACATCAGTGTGTCTTTAGTCGAGGAGAGAGAGAGTGAGAGAGGCAGGGAATTAGTATTCCGAGCACAGGGCGGGAAGCTGAGAGCGAGCATCCACCAAGGAAGGAGGAGGAGGAGGAGGATGAGGAGGAGGAGGAGGAGGAGGAATATTAAGGGCGAACAAGGAGGGCTGCCATCATTTGCTCCATTTCGCTCCTTCCACGTCAGATTGTCCCGGCTCGATTAAATCAACGAATATTGGAAGGGAAAACAAACAAACAAACAAACCACTGGAGATGCTCCTTTCGTCTCGAGGAGGCGTTTTACTTGACGCCACGGCAAGCGACGACATTTGACGGTAGGCACTCGTGCATCACTGCCTGGCACACGCCGCACGTGCAAACACGCTGTAACTTTAGTCGTTCGCTCATGTATCGACGTGTTTTTTTTTTTTTTTTTGAGAAGGCGACCGTTGTGGTGATGGAGGGAAGCGCGCACTCGTGTAATCAACCTGCCTTCTGCGTGCGCGTACTCGTGGACGGTCGTTTCTCCACTGCTTGCAGCTCCCGTGGGTCCACGCCCCTTTACCTTGACCACCGAATGCGATTCGTGCGAGTGGCGATGGGGGGAGCCTGTCCGATAGACCACCACAAAAAAAAAATGAAAACAAAATATGATCCAGCAGAATATGGCAGCTATTGTGTACTATGTAATCCCTCAATAAGAGATAGTGTATGAAAGCAGTGTTCTTATGGCAAACGCCATCCTGAAACGAGTCGGAGGTAAAAGTCGTGACCTCTATCGTGCATCCCGTCCGTCCAAGTAGAAAATGGGCCTGTTTGTGTAGCAAAAAAAAAAAAAGCCGGAGGGAAGGGGGGGTCAGACAGAAGCAATCGAAAGCAGAAGCATCCCATTAAGCAGAAGGGATGGCTCAGCCCGCCTGGGTGCTGATAAATGAGTCCACGTCCTCCGGTTGAGTCGCCCCGAGTGCTTGGCGCTTTGCAAACAAAGAGCTGTATGTTGTCGCTTGTCCACCAAAAAAAGATGAATGCTGTGTCTATGTCAACAATAGACCTTCAAGGTGATACCAGGCGAATCGTATTGATTCGTAACATTCTTTGCTGGAGCAACGGCATGTTTTATTCAGTGTGCATGCCATGGATGCTTTGTTTGGGTTTAATGCCGCTGCCTTGGGGTATTAAACAGCGTTGTAGGGATATTATTTTTTCAGTGGTGCCCAAGATCGCGTGATGGTAAAAGAGGCAGGTGGATCCTGGAAATAATCTGAGATTTTATCTTGGCTTTGAAAAAGAAGTCCTTTATTTTTTATCTTAATCAGTCTTGTGTTCATTTATGACCAAAGTGTCATTCCTTAGTTAAAGTGGGTTCTACAATCCACCATTCCATTCCTAAATACTGAGCCAAAATGGAGAAAGATTCCATTATGTTGTCAGTCTGGTCAGTCTGAAAATAATTCTTGATAAATGTTCTGATAGGTTGGGTTTGAGTTGTTTTATTTGTATTCAGTTTGATAGATAATCCCCAAGAAAGAAAGTCCACCATCCTAATCATGCCATTCCCCAACTCAACCAATGTTTGTTCAATTCCTCCCCTACCATAGCGGGAGGCGTCCAATCCTTTGTGATGAATGACCACGGCCAAACCTCTGTGATCAAATGTGTTGGACCTCTTTTAAAGGAGATGTGAGCATCCAGTTAGTTTTCTCAAATTCTCTAAACAAGAGCTAAAGAACTGGGCCATTGCTTCCGGAAGCCAAGCATTTCCATGACGACGGGATAAGGCAGCCTTTTTCGTCTACGTGCGGCAACACAAAACCACCCGAGGACGCTCCATTGACTGGCGCGCCGCTCGCCATCGATCCCCCTCAGCGGGCCGCCTTGTTGCGACAATACCGCCAGACAAGGTCGACGCGTCATTACGCCGCAAAAAAAGGGAAATCGTACTCGCTGGTATGGCGAGTTTGGCTAGGACGGCATCTGAAGCTGAAAGTTCAGCCGTCGACCTCCGATGAATCATTAACGAGCACTGGCTCTTATTTTTAACGACCCTGCCCCGTCCGTCATTACTGGGCACAAATCGGGAGGCTGTAAAGATGACGAGCTGTTTATGGTGCATCGTTCCCAGTGCTGAAATGGATTTCCCACAACACAGGTGGGCGGAGAAGTCCACAAAAACCACTAATAGTCTTGAAAATGAATTGAATAATATTTGGCGCCAGTAAAATTATTTTGTACAAAGTCTTGTGTTCAAGGGCCTAGACCAAGACTTTCCGACTCCAACCTAAATGTTTGTGATCTAAAACCCAGATCGAGACACTCAATGTGGTCTCCAGACCAAGATGAGACTTGCGAGATCCAATACGAGAAGGTCCTGTGGGCCTCAATAAACATTCCTACCAGGTTTTCTTAACTAACCCATCAGTTTTAAATGAATTTTCTCCAAGATTCAAAACAGAAGATGCTCATTCCAGATCCCAACAAAACAGTTCCATAAAAATGTGGGCTGGTAGAAACTAGTAGAAGAAAACTAGGTTTTTGTATTTATACTTTCAGATATTTTTAAGATGATGTTTTCAATTGAACTGAAGTGACCCGAGTGTATATATGAACAACGTCTGTCCAACCCCCCCAACTCTGCTTTCCACCCTCAGGTTGGCATTTCTTCACAGCCAGACAGCCATTGCTCATACTGAGGCGTCCTCATTTAAAAGTGACTCAGAGAGATTAACTGGGGCGGAGCTACGTGTTTGCAATATTGGATGTGGACAGTGCTTTTTTAAAATCGTTTTTACACCAATTTTAAAATCCACAGCCTGCTGTGGCGGTCAGAAAAAAAATAGAGTTAAGTGCACCTTCCTTAAATAGATGGCCAATTCCGATGTGACAGTCGCTCGAATCCAGCGGCACCGTTTCTCGATGCATTAATTGACGAACGCTCTGCTGGCCAGCCGCTACTCAAAAAGAGCAACGTCTCCCTGGACGACAACCAGCGATCCACCGATCGATGGTCCTGGTTCGCTACCGCTATTTTTCCTGTGATTGATTCTCCCCCACTGCCGTATTGGACACTACATTGACTCCGATAGACAATCAGTGCCAGGCCCCTCATTCCAAACGCATTGGACATCAATGGCCACCAATGATGAATTCAAACTGATTGTTTTTTTTTTAATTCTGTGATTTCAGGTGATGTCAGGAAAGAATACTTCCAGGAAGTTGGTGCTGATTGGCTGAAGAGTTTTGGCCTCAGGAGTCAAAAGCCTGTTACTTCTTTTGCTCTTTAGCAACGTGGCAACATGTTAAAGGTTAGAAACACACTGTAGACAAACACAAATCTCAATAAAAATTCAGTAAAACTATCTGGTAGACCTTCCTCATCCACTCCTGTTATAAAACATCATTAAAAGTTTGTGGTTTTCTGGATAAAACTTTCTTAGAGCAGAACTTTCCACATTATTGTATAATTCACCGGTGGAACATGCTAAATACTGTCAGGAATTCCAAGTACAATGTCCAAGAATAGCATCACAATCAAACTTAGACATTTTGGTACAGTATTCAAGTAAAATATCCTAGTAAAAGCATACAATACAATGTTTTTGCCAATCCACTTCATTCCAGGAGAACTTCACAATAGAAAATCCTACTATCAGATACCGAAACAGATCCCCGACTATCCTTAGTATAAAATCGAAATAGAATTCTCCAAAGGACCTGTTAATAGATTCTGGCTTCTGAGCAGAACTTCCCTGCAAAGTATTGTAGCGGAACTTGACCCTGCAGAAACCTCATCGAGGGATTTGGTTGAATTTTCTCATAAAACTCAAGTTCAGCATCCCATTAGAATATCCTGGAAGTCCAGTAAAACTTCTTAACAAGTCAACTGAGCATATTTTTATTCAAGCAGTACAATAGAACTTTCCATAGAATTCTCAAGTAGACATGCTATGTTATTTTGCCTTCCAGTGGTGGTAAATCGAGGCCATCCGTCAGTCCTTCATGGGCCCGTCGTTCCAGTCTGCGTGATCCGGCCCTGACGTTCACGGGCCGATACCCTTTTCTGCACAACTTCCGGAGAGGGGGCGCGGGCGGCGCGATTGGCCGAGTGCGGGCAAGAGTGCAATGCGGATTGGAGGATGTCGGGCGACTGGGATGAAGACCTGTGCAAGAAGGCATTGATGCTGGTGGAGGAGCTTTGTTTCAACTCGCCACATGGCTACAGCCAGAGTGAACTCTGTCAGGAGTTCAGTTACCTGCTCAGGGGACGCAACAGACAGATGGATGCAGGTAAGGAAAGCCGACCAAATCGTAACCAGATCTTATCACTCCATAGAAACTGGTTAAACTAATGTGAAGGACAGTTTAAAAACTAGGATGCTGATATCTTAGTATTCTTCATCATGAATTAACTCAATGGCTGCTTTGGATGGTTTTTGCTGTCCAATGCATTTGAAATGGGAGGTTTTTAGCTATCTCTATAGTCCACCTCAACATCTAGTCCAAAATTGAGACAAGACCTTGACTTTTCACAGTCAAGACCTTAAGTATGTGGTCTTCAGATTGGACTGGAGAGTTACATTAGCAATAAAATAAATCAATATAAACAAAAACCACTATTACATACTGAAATCTATATATGTACTCAGGTAAAACCACTCGATATACTCGGTTGACACCGTTATTTTAATAGACTGTGTGCAATGTACACTGAGAAATGTGAACCATACCAAACCCTACTATTTGGGGTAAATAAGGAATTTGTGACATACCAAACTGACCTGAAGTGACTCGTACCACTGCGTGACTGCGCTTACGAAGTGTGTATTCAAAGGATTTAAGAATGTTTGTCCGGTATTATCTCGTTCTTGTTCAAACACAATCGTGTCTGACGCTCACATAAGACGCTTAATCACGCCAATGCATGAAATATTCATTGCCGTGTCTAGTTTGTTTTAGGAGCGCGCCAAGAGACCAGAACTCAACGGTTGTCGGTGCGTGTCTCTTGTGCAGATTAGTAGCGCCACCGTATAGAATCGGCCCGGGCCGGTCGAAGCCTCAGGAGATTTGCATTGAAAATGTCACGGCGCGGCCCGTGGCTTTCGTGTCAAAAGATAGCGAGCTCCCAAGCGGATCGAAAAGTCCTCGGAGAGCCGACGGTTGAAAGGTTTTGCTTGCGTTTTGGCGGGCGGTCACTAAGGAATGTGATTGTCAGGAAGTGTTGGAATGGCGGGGCACCAGAAATAAAATACATTAGTCACTGACACGCTGTATGACCACCAACGCATAGTTTGACTTTATAGCTGAGAACTGTTATTTGTGCCTGTGGCTTGTTTTGTCATGGTTTTTGCATTTTTGGTTTGTTTTGTCATGGTTTTTGCATTTTTGGTTTGTTTTCGTCAGGTTTTTTTTTTGGCTATGGCTTCTAATTATATCTATTTTCATTGATCCTTTTTTTCAGATTGTTTATTTGACAATTTGTTTTTCTTCCTTTAAGCGTTTTTGTATTTATTTAATGTTTTTTCCTCAATTCTTTGATTTTTTTTCTTCAAATTGTCTTTTTTTCCCAGTGTCTCATCTCCACTCACTGTTTTAGTCCCGTTAGAGCATTCGTAACACTTGCCCATTCTAACCACCCACTCTCTACTTCTCCTTTTTTTTCTTCTCCTCATCCAATCGATACATGAAGCATTCTCATGGCCGTAACTGGCCTCGGTCCTAAATCACCGTCAGCTTGTTTTCTCTCGGCTCTCCTTCACACGCGCCGGCTCGCGTGCATCGACTTCCTCGGGATGAATGAAAAGCAGGAAACGATAGGAAGCGCTCAACAACAACCTTCTCCCTCCTTGTGCTATTTTCCTGAGTGCCGTTTTTTTTAATATTTTGACCCTGTGGCGAGGCTAAAGAAGGCCAGAGAGAAATGAAAACGCCCTCCCCCATATCTCCTGGCCCCCTCCTTCTTGGCAATCATATCAGTGAAGAACGAGCGCTGATTAATGACATACACCGAGTGATGAATAATTCACTGGAGGCTGGGCAGGCGGAGGGCACGACGGGAAAAGTGCCAGCGTTTTTTTTTCCACGCTTTTCAGGCTCACAATTCTGCCTTTTGAGTGATTGAATGTCTTGGCCTGACAAAAGGTGACATTGAAAAAGGTTCCATCTTTGATTTCTTTTCAGTCGGATGGGAAGCCACGTGTTGAGCGTCACGTGACTTCTTCCCAGCCATCGGAAAATCGTATCTGGAAAATTCGGCCAAGTGTCCAAAATTCTAGCCTGCGTAGAAGCTGGTGTTGAGGTTGTGCTGTTGATTTCTCAATTTGGCAGTGCAAGGTTTGGCTTTCATTCTGAGAGGAGGCTATTTGTGCTTGCGTTGCATGTTTCCGCGGCGAGGCGGTGTGCACGCTAAGTGTGTGTCCGGCCTAGTGAATTTCAGGTGAGCGAGCAAGTGTTTGTGCCGCATGAGGGTGAAATACTCCTGGTAGTTGTCAAGGAAACCCAACTTTAATGTGACAAAACGCATTGGATCGGTGGTTGGCGAGTCGGTCTCACAGTTCTGAGATGTAGAGTTCAATCCCAGGTGTTTGTGTGTTTGTGTGGGTTTTCTCCGGGTACTTTGGTTTTGTCCCACATTGCAAAAACATGCACGATACGCTGGTTGAACACTCTAAATTGCCACTGGGTATGAGTATGAGTTTGAATGGTGGTCTGTCTCCTTGTGAACTGCAATTGGCTGGCTTCTAATTCAGGGTGTCCACCCATAGTTGGTTGGGGATAGGCTCTAGCACCCCCATGGCCCTCATGAAAATACATTATGTGGAAAATGAATTGTATGTACATTCAAGCAAATGCATCGCATGTGTTTTTTTTTTTTTCAGAGATCTCGGTGAGCCTGCTGTCGGTGATCGTGACCTTCTGCGGCATCGTTTTGCTGTCGGTCTCGCTCTTCGTGTCGTGGAAGCTATGTTGGCTGCCGTGGCGAGACAAGGAGGGCGGCGGCCTGAGCCTGACCTCGGGGCTCCTGCCGGGGAGCGCCGGGGTGCCGGGCGTCGCTCCGGGCTCCTCCTTCCTTCCGCCATTGCTCCAAAGGAAGGAAGGACAATCGTCCTCCTCGCTCTACCCGTCGCTGGGCCAGCATCACCCACACTTTTCCGACCTGGGTGGCCTAGAGAGGGGCGAGGGCCCTGCCATTGGTGGTGTGGTGGGGGGTCCGCATGAAACCCAGGAGCCCTCCTACTTGGACATGGACTCGTATCCCAACAATGCTGGTGAGACCCATTTTTACTCTTACTGTGCATCTTTTGTCCCCTAAAAAAAACGATGTTCGCCCTTTAACGAAATCATACCGCTTATTTCTGTGACTATGGCTAGCGGCATATTTTTCTGTGTCCGTTTGTAAAAGCATCCCAAAAAAAATGGCTTAGAAAAAGCAAACCGGAACACCAGATGAGCCCATTTGATGAGCCCATCTGACCATTCCCTAATAATGTGTCCTGTGAGTGTACAGTACACAGCAATGTAAAGTGCGCGTCTGCTATAAATAGCCTGCACTGCACTGGCGTCTCTAGTCTTGTTGGGGGAGGGGATGCAACTGATGCTTACCGCCCCCCGAAAGAGAGATCATTAAGAAAATTTGTAGATTTATAATATAATTTTTGACAGAATCATATTTTAGGAGTGTTTTTATGTCAAGGGGCAAAATACCACTGAACTCTTTGAAATATCTGTGCTTATTAAATGAATATATTAATTGAAAATAACATTTTATATATATGTAAAAGAATTTTACACCTGAAAAAAACTGTATACATGTAAATATAGGCCCAAGAACCCCTGTGAGATTAAATGATCCAAAAAATGAATGATTATATTTATTCCATTACACTCCAAGTAAAAAAATCTGTTTTGTTTTGTTTCAGGAACGCTGAAGCTGAGCCAAACATCTCCAGATGTGCCCAACTCGGAAGGAGGCGGCGCCCATCCCCATAAAGACCTACCCAACGCCGTTTCCCAGCAGCAGGTCACCCCCCGGTCAGTTTGCCTCCATTCAATGACATCACCCTTAACAGCAAATATCGATTTCATGACTTTCTATAGGATACTCCATCCATTCATCCATCTACCTACTTGAATGTATCTTTTTTTGTGTCTGTTTCAGGCCCAAACCCATGACTCACCAGCTGTCCAGTCCCGACTTCCACGGCGAAGAAAAGGAGCAAGTGACCAGCATCGGCCAAATCAAACCGGAGCTGTACCGACCTAAAGGCGACCAAGGCGACGGCAAGCAGGGCGAAGCCTGCGGCAAGATCAGCTTCCTGCTGCGTTACGCCTTCAAGTGAGAGACCCCGCATCGCCCACGCACGCACGCACACACGCACATGATGGGGGGGGGAGGCCAAGTTGGTGGGAAGATGCTGAGTCAGTGTCTGCGCTGAGCCTTATTGACGTTCCACTCACCCGCCCGTAGCCTTCAAAACAGCCTCGATTCCTCCCAAAACGTCCCCAAGGTCGCTTTCACCTTCAGCAAACTTGCTGTCCTTTTCTACACAAAAAAAAGCATCCAACCGTATAAAAACAATAGCTTGACATTGCAAAAAAAGGCATAAATATTTTATTCTTAGGTGAAAGTATCCTTGAAAATAATAGTTAAATGTATTATACATATATATGAATTTATTTACTGGAAAAACAGGGGTTTTTTTCTTTTCTTAGAAAATCAACTCTCAAAATGGTAACAATTTGAACAAGAAATTGCCTGTTTTGAAAAATATGACTTAATTTTTGTTCAAATATCAACGTTTTCCTTAAAATATGTAAACGGTTACCCCTACACAAAAAGTTACGGTTTACTTTTTCTCTCCCAAAAATGAAAATATGCTTCTTAAAACTATTAATAGAAATTAAATAAAGTACTACAACTTTTTCATGAATATAGAGGCTTCAATCCCAAATTTGGACCTTCCTTTGTGGATTTTGGATGTTCGTCGCTATGTGGGTATTCTCCGGGTACTCCGGTTTTCTCCTCCATCCCAAAAACACACAGGATAGGCTGATTGAACACCCTAAATTTCTATAAGTGTATAAGTGTGAGCATGATTGGTTGTCTATCCCCTGCAATTGGCTGTGAACCAATCAGAGTGTCCATCCACCTAGTGCCCAAAGTTAACTGGGCTCCAGCACCCTCCATGACACTTGTGAGGATAATCGGTCCAGACTAGGAATGCATATTCACAGAAAATGTGTTTGCATTCCTCAAAATAGTCATAAAAACAACCAAGAAAGGCCAATTTCCCATTTGAGCCCTACCAAAATCACATGTTGGCATAAAAGACAAACCAAGCCACAATTTCTGTTTCCTCTCATTGATGTGTTAAATTTCAAAAGCCTGCCAAATGACTCCTTTTTTTTCTGGACAGAAAAGCTTGCAAAATGATTTTTTTGTTGTGGTGACGCCAAGCCTTGTTGTGATGGCGCAATAACAACATGCAAATACACACACGTTCTTCACCATCCCACATTTGAAGAGCGTCATATCATAAATCATCTGGGGTCCTCATAAATGTGCCGCATGAACGCTTTTCATCATTAGGCCATCCCGCCGCCACGCTTGTTTGTGCGCGCAAGTGTTGTTGCGCTTTAGAGCGACTGGCCATTTATAATTCATGTGGCGCCTTTTACTTTTCTGACCATCAGCACTTTGCAGCGCCATCGCAATGCTTTAACGTGTCGTCGTCTTTGCCGGCCCGCTACTACCGCGCCACCAATATCCCACCCTGAGCTTGTTTTTAGAAGAAAAAAAATGCCCATTTTGTCAGCAGCACTACATCACGCTAAGAGGACTTTCTAATATTTGGCAGGCAGGCTTGGGACTTAAATATAAGGTCAGATTCTAAATGGAATGCAGAATACGACTATGTCATAGTATGGTATGAAAAAAGCATTGCCATTATTTGTGTTACGGAAGTGCCATAACTATAAAAACACAAGTACATTTCAAAATGTTTTTTTTCTGATGTTTAGCAATGCATGTACATGTCACCCTGATTTATTTTCTTGCTGCTGCTAGATTACTGACTTAAAAAATCAGCAAAAAAATCAGTTCGGTCAAAATCTTGTATCTCAAAGTAATATTGAGCGTTCATAATTCAAATTTAGTGGTTGGAATATATCACTGTGCACTTAATTATCTGAAAAAAGTATTGTTTCATTCCACAAATTAAAGGATATTATGTTTCCTGAATAATGCCTTTAATAAATAAATAGTAGAATTGACAGCAAAAAGATGGCTAATTCCTTTAAAAAGGGAGGATTGGCATTTAAGTCCATTTTGAGAATTGGGTAATTGGCCAACAAAGTTTATTTAGTTGAATTTTTTTCTGTAAAATTATAAAATATATGTGTTTTTTGGAAATAATGCATTTCTACTTAATAATATCATCTAACTTTGTTCTCTAAGCATCTGCTTTCATCTGCGTCAACTCTAACCACAATTGCATTATATAGCTTGTAATTGTATTAATGGGAAGTAAAGCGCGTGTTGATCGGTCGCGCGGCAAACTGGTACAGGGAATTTGTGGCCCAAAGTTCACAGTGCGCGTCTAATAAAGTGGCGACACGCTGACTAACGAGCACAGACGCCATCTAACAAGGCCTGATTACTGGCTGCCCGATAATTAAATAGCGTGAGGCACACACCGGTGAGACGCCACACCGGTTCGACGTCGCTCCGACAACCTCCCACCTTGTTATTTCTGTACATGGGATGCCCAGGTGCGTATTTACCATTGTCACCATTGTGTGTTTGCGTTGTGTGTGTGTGTGCGTGCGTGACAGCACGGAGCAGCTGGTGGTGAAGATACTGAAGGCGTTGGATCTGCCCGCCAAGGACGCCAACGGATTCTCCGACCCTTACGTCAAGATTTACCTGCTGCCGGATCGCAAGAAGAAGTTCCAGACTAAGGTAGGTCACTGTGTGGTTTTATCTGGGTATTCGGACAAATATTAGAACTTTTTCTGTTTTTGGGTGCTTCCCACAATGCTCATGCATACTATTGATGGTCTTTTTTTATTGTAGTAAAAAATTAAAAATAGAGCCAAAGTTTATGGGGGAAAATGTGAAAAATTATTTGGCCCAGAGGTATGATTTTTGTGATTAGAATGAAAAACAGTTACAGTGGATTTGAATTGTTTTGAGTGATATCTAGTTCAATTTTGATTATTTTTTTAAATATAAATGTTTAGTAAATAGAACTTTATTGACATTTGACCCGACAACATGACCTTTAACAAGGTTTAGGAACATTACAGGCCAATATGGCAAGGAAGGCATTATTTGGCATTATTAGAGCAACATTTTTCACATTCATATATTATAAAATGTAAAATTATCAATGAATTTCCCAAATACGGGATGAATAAAAGTATATAATGTAATCCAATCTAAAAACAGCAACCTACAATCTCATAATAAAATCCCCTCATCCGTTTTCATCATCCATCCTCAGATTGAAAAATCCCAAGTATCAAAATAACCTTTCTACATGATTATTTTTACAGTAATATCTATTTTTTAGGATTGCCAAAGAAATAACAGTCACTTTTATTAATCGGCTATTGTTTATACTGCAAAAAAAAACAACTGAAACCTCGATTACTCGTGCATTCGCTACTGTGTGTCGATAAAACTGAGACTAATGGAATCAGGCTGTCATTTAACTGGCTGCCTCATCGCCGTCCGTTTCCCGTTAGCTCACGCCGCTAACAGGAGATGATGGGGCACTAATATTAAGCGGGAGTGACAGATCTTCTCAGGTTGTATTTAAACGACTGAGCGAGCATCGGAAACCAATGCATCTCCGTCGTCTGTGTTCATTTCATCAAATGCATCAATTGAATTGAATCAGCAAAGAGCACAAAAGGACGTCAACGTGCTCTCTCTTGCGTCGAAAATTGCATATTTTTGGGGAAACAGTGTGAAAATTGGAAGCCATGAACTAATAGACTCTTATCCCTGCAGGAAAGTGAGAGGAATTTAATGTTGCACTTTGTGGCCGACCGGAAAGGTTAATGATCGTTCTCATGGACAATTCAGTGCCTACGACCTCGTAATTAATCAACCAGTGTGCTGGTAGTATAATATATGTGGACAATTGTTTGAGGTAGAAGTGGAGGGTATGAGTTGGTTGGTGGGTGGGCCGAAATGTAGAAAATGAAACGTAAAATGACGAAGACGTGATAACAGCGCGACAAGCTGATAAGCAAGAATCTGATAGTGTCAGAGGAATTAATAGCTTTGGTGGAAACGAGGCAATTTTTCCAATCCTTATGATTGTGTTTGTCCGCTCTCTCTCAAGCGTGAGGAGAGACTGGACAAGGTTTAAGAGAAAATAGTTCAGTTAGAATAAAACGAGCAAAAAATGAGCGTTCTGCTCAAGATGATAACCGAGAATTTCCCAAAAATACCACAAAAATGGGGTCAACACCAAAGCCAATGCGAGATCAGAACTAAAAGCAAGATTGGGTCAAATAATGGTCACAGGTGGACAAGACTTGTGAATAGACAAAAAAATGGTCTTACAGGGTTATTTGTTGACTGGGGAATGATAAAAAGGATACGAGATCTGTCCTAAAATGGTTGGGATTTTCACTGCAGGTGCACAGAAAGACGCTGAACCCAGTGTTCAACGAGACCTTCCAGTTTGGCGTGCCACTGAACGAGCTTCACTCCCGCAAGCTTCACTTCTCCGTCTACGACTTTGACCGCTTCTCGCGCCATGACCTGATTGGACAGGTGGTAGTGGACAACCTGCTGGACTTCAGCGAAGGCAGTGGAGACAAACCTGTGTGGCGGGACATTATTGAAGGCACAGCGGTGAGTCACTACCATTAGTAATTATATTTATTGATATTTAACAAAAGCATGATTCAAAACATGACTTGATTTTGATTCTAGTCAATTTCAAAACTATTTAGGTCACAATTATTTAGGGAAACTGGGTTGAGACCACCAATGGTAGGATTTTTTTTGCACCGAATTTAAGATTGCAATTTAAGAACTAAAAAGACTTGACGTATTTTCACAACTATAAGGCGCACTGCATTGTAAGGCGCACCCTCAATGAATGACACATTTGATTTTTTTTCCATATATCAAGCACACTAGATTATTTTGGAGAAAATTTAAGACTTTTAAGTGCACCTTATACTCGTAAAAATACAGTACTTGGATTTGATTGGTTTCTCAGATCAAGAATTGCAATTAAACCCTACAGAACAGCCAACTACATATCAAAATTGACTTCAAACTGACTAATTTCTCAAGCAAAATACAAAAAAAATACCTTTTATTACTAACATAGACATAAATGCACAAACCTAACTATCTTGAAACCAAAAGGAATGACATAAGCTCTAACAAAACTTAAATCTAAAAAAAATAAAAATCTTATGATTACATTGCAATAGATAAATCATATCAAGATAATCATGCACTCTAAACCGACGCTCTCATTAACAACTCGTCTTTTAAGTTGACTACTACATTAATTAAAAAAAAAAAGCCCATTTCGCAGTCACATATTAACTATTGATCTGATGTTGACATGAAGTCACTGAACCCTCCGCAGGTGCCATTCTCGTATGCTCTTTCAAGTTAATATTGACAAGCAACATGCACGCTTCCACGCGTCGGTTTGGACGACTAATCGATGATAGACGTGCGTAGCGTACAGATGAAGCAAAAGACGACCACAGTGCATTACAAGTAAAATATTCATACAACTCATGGACATCTCATTTATTAAATAACTTGAGTCTCGTAGTGGAAGTATCGACCCGCAATGGATGCGAGGCGTGAAAAACACAAACGAGCCGTCGCCTCCAGTTGGCGGTGACAGATTGGCGCATGATTTATTGACAATGACACCTCCCCCAACCGCCCGGAAACCTACTAACTACCTTATTCTTTTTCCCTGAATCCGCAGGAGAAGGCCGATCTGGGCGAGCTGAACTTTTCGCTGTGTTATCTGCCTACAGCTGGCCGACTGACGGCCACTGTCATCAAGGCGACCAATCTTAAAGCCATGGACCTGACCGGTTTCTCAGGTAGTGGATTTATGTTGATCTCAAAGAATATCAAAGCTTTAAAACAACAAGGGTAAAGTTGATTGGGTTCTTAATTTTAGCGATCACTTTGAACTATGTGAAATTTTTAAGTACGTAGACGTCAAATAACTTACAAAAGAGTCACAAGAAACAAGAAAAAAATCCAATTTATAACAAAAAAACATGATGACTGAATCAAGGGTATGGTTTATATGTGGATAAATTAGATTTGACATCTCAGTAATATGTTTGTACTCCCTATTAAAACCATGAATATGAAATTTGTGAATATGAACATAAAAAATGGAAATCAGGGGCCGGCTTATATGAGAGAAATCGTAAAATGCAACCATGTTACTGCAATTTTAAGGGTACGGCTTATATGCAAAGGTGGTCAATATGCAAGAAAACATAGTTGGTTCTCAGGTAAATGACTGATGTGACGTTTTCCACCAAAATTATTACCTAAAAATCCTTGGTAATATTTGGTAATAAAGATAATCATTCCGATTCAGTCATATGACTTGAAGTTTCTCGAATGGGGAAGTTATGTACTGTAAAACTCTTTTTATACATAAAGAACTAATTCGTACTTGACTGGTTTCTCAAGTAACCAAAAATGTGGTTTTCCCAGGTAATGGACTGACAAAGACTTGACTAGTTTTCATCAATGGGATGAAGTAGTCATGACTAGTTCTAGATCCACAAGAGTTTTTCCACTATTCTTTTAAAGTCGTGTCTATTTTTTGCTTCCCTAGAGCAGAATGAACATTCTGACTGGTATTTTTTTTTCTTCCCGAAAAAGCACCTGTTCTCTGCCATCTTTGACTGACAGCTATTTTATTGCTCGTCACTCGGGGAGCAGCATCAGTGGCGGCGGTAACGTTAGCGGCGGCGCCCTCTCGGAATAAACGAGATAGCAAGTGTTATCACCAGCGTGATCCCGACAGTGTGAGAAAGACGCTGGAGAAACAGAGGGTGGAAAAAAAAATGCCATGTGGGCGTGTGTTTCCCAGGGTAGCGTCGTGCTGAATAAATAAGAAAGCAAGTCAACCTGCTGCTTTTTTATCCACCGCTGTTTCCAAGGTGACCTCGCATTAATTTCTCTAATTCTCAGAAACGTTTGTCTCTTCCCTGCAGACCCTTACGTGAAGGCCTCACTGATCTGCGACGGTCGCCGGCTGAAGAAGAGGAAGACGTCCATCAAAAAGAACACGCTGAATCCTACCTACAACGAGGCACTCGTGTTCGACATTCCCAACGAGAACATCGAGAGTGTGTCCATTGTCATCGCTGTGATGGACTACGACTGGTGAGCTTCGTCCCAGAGCAGGCAGGCCCATGAATAGTCATGATTGGCTGATTTTCTCTTGTCTTGTCAGCATCGGTCATAATGAGGTGATAGGAATGTGTCGTGTTGGGAGCGAAGCTGATGGCCCGGGTAGGGAGCACTGGACCGCCATGTTGGCCAATCCACGCAAGCCAATAGAACACTGGCATCAGCTAGTGGAGGTAATATCATACCTGTCAACTTATATGTTTTCCCATATTTTACACATTTTTTTAACATTGTGCATGCCATATAACAACTTTTGCATGGGAAACAATGTTTTAAAAAGTCTGTTTTTTTAAAAACCGTAGTCTTCTGCCCAATTTCGGCTTTAGTACGGAGCATAACATACGCGAAAGTCACTCCAGCTCTTTTCAATATATAAATATAGCACGTCAGCAAGCAATGTACTCCGACGGTAAAGCTGTCAGCGACATCTACAGATTCTTGAATTTACTGTACTGACAGATTGGCCACCCTGTTCTCTTTGGGGAAAATTGTAGACCTTTAAATGTTCCCTATTTGAGTAAATATGTACCATGTTGCATTTGTACGCAATATTATGACTTAATAAGGGGAATTGCAATCATTAATAATGGGAGCGATTGGCCAAAGTTGACAGATATGTAATGTGTTCACTTTTGAGGTGATATTTGAAGTGTTTTACTCCTCAAACTTATCCTAAGTTTTGATTTGAATTGTTTTTTTTCTTCTCGGCAGGAAAAAGCAATCGGTACGTTTGTGTCAACAAAGGGCGAAGCGTCACCGTCGTCCAAGCCGCACATCGTGGTGGACAGTCCTCATTCCGATTAAATGGGTCAGTATTTTTAGTATTCTCACTTTGTCTTTTTTTTTGGTGTGCATTGTGTGCTATTTGATCACACTTACTGCGGGTAAGTGTTTTTGGGGCAGAATGTGAGCAGTGAGATAGGTCAAGTGTGGGAAAGTTGGAACTGACAGCAAGCGTGTTGATAATGTAGGTTGTCATATCTGGGCGCTCTGAAATGGAGACCTGGATATCATCTTTTGTGCCTTATGCAAGGTTTTTCTGAGCAGCCATGTTGTTTTGTGGAAAGAAGCTGCATGAGAGAATAAAGACAGGTTTCGTGTGATTTAAGGGTTAACAAAGTGTTTGGTGTATTTGATCTGGTTAAAGATATGCCGTAATTTCTTGGTTTTTTTAGGCTATAAGAATGAGTACAACTGTTATGTTATGGCTCCTCTTCAAATTTAAAAAGAAATGCTCTCCCAATAATGCGACTAAATACTTCATTGTGTATTCTTTGGCTGGTGTAATTTATAGTCCGAAAAATACGGTTATCGGATTGTAGTTGCTGTCTCAGTTTTGGAGGATGAGATTTGGGTTTGGTTTTTGGTTTATGAATTACATTCTGTCTACGACCTTGTGGACTTCTTATGTGTGGCTCCAGTTTTTTTTACCTAGGTCTACAATGTCTTGTGTGTCTTGCTAGTGCAATCAAGCAATTTCCCAAATACGGGATGAAATAAAGTCCAAACCTAACCTAATTTAACTTAACTTGCTCTAATGATTTGGTCTAAGCTTTTGATTTTAGGTTATGGTTAGAAAAAACATTAATTTTGCATGACTTTGGGTTATTGGCAGTTTAGAATATTGTGGTATAAACTTTAGTTAACGCTACAGTAATGGGTTTGAAGGATTGTTTGGATTAGAGTTGGTTAAAGTGGAGGTTAAGTGTATAAAAGCCTGCGCGGGATCAAGAGTCTGTCAGAAGTGGGCGTTCTCTTGAGTTCTTATGCAATGCCTCAAAACCTTTTCTTTCCACTCCCTTGTACAAGCAAGCGCCCACTGTCGGCGGCCTAATTCCTCTCGTCATCTTCTCCTCATTTCCTCTTTTTTTTTTTTTTGCAGGTCCACACAATCTTTCCACCTCCAGACTTTTTCCTTTTTCCTCTTCTCTCATCTGTGAATACATCTTCTTTTTCCATCAAAGAGAAGCTCACAGATACACTCGACGTTTCGGCACTTCTGCCTCATCTGTCAACGGATGAAAAAAAAGAAAAAAAAACACACCAACATGCAATCGGTTTGCTGTACGTGTGCAGTTGACGTTGATGTAGTATTTGATCTAGGAGGCGTGTGAAGTGATAAACTCTTTAGAAAAAAAAAATAAGCCATTCTAAGCGGTCACTTGAAGCAGGACCAAAAACTTTTGTACAGACTTTCAGAGAAGAAAATGTACCGTATACACATACAAGGTGGTAGAACTTTCTGGATTCTCCGTCCTCTGAAGTATTGGACGCCAAACTCCAGAAGAAGGAGAGGCGACGCCATCTTCATTGATGTCAGAGGATACCGGGACAGACTGAGTGTGAGACGTGAGCGTGTAACCTTGTGTCGGTCTTCCTCATGCTTCCCGTCGTCCTCATGGCTATTCTTTTAACATTCCTAGGGTGGAGCATTTTCTACCAGAAATGTGAACTGTTGGACTTTTCAATGGAGAACCCCCTGCCCAAAATAGGAATTTTATTTTGAGATTTCAAGTCATCGAGCCACAGACGTGATACGTCTGTGTCGCTTTTATCCGCGTGTTTCCGTGTCCGTGGGTCTGGTTGTTTTGTATCTGTGTGTATGTGTGTATGCCTGTGTGTCCCAGTGGCCTGTGCTCATTCACCCCCATCCCCTGACCTAGTGGTCCTCCTTCCATCTTTCCGCTAGTCCTGCATTGTCACAAGGAGCCATATTGGGGCGTACTCCGGATGGCATAATATGGGCATTTACTCAAACTGCATTGGCATTGAAATGATAAAAAAACAAGGCAGGATTTATCTACTTTGACTCCACATTGATTTTTTCTTTTTTTGTGGAGGTTTGAGTCCAAAATGTGACCCTTTACAAGGACTGCAACTACCATCTAATCTTCTCAAAAGTTGGTTTTTGTTCAGGTATAAGCAAGGGGGAAAACAATCAAAGTTGTTTTCCTAAATAGATTTTTAAGGACTTTTTTTTTAGTTTTGGCTTGGGCTCTTTAAAGCAGATTTCCCACATAAATCCCATAGATTCACGACTAGTGTGGACTTGGGAGACTCCTTGGCAATAGAGACAGTTAAATTGACTTCACTTGTTATCAGCAACTTAATGTCTAGGGGGCAACTTAGTGAGATGATAGTGTCCATCTGTCATGTAATCGCTAGAAGGAATGGAGTCCCTCTGAGGACAGGCTAGGCTTAGAGTGGTAGACTATATTTTTTTTCCAAGGAAATTCCTTCAGAGTGACTGCTTTGGAGCATACTTGTCAGAGAAAAGGTTTTAGGAGAAAACATCTCAATCAAGTGGATGAGCCAAAAAAAATCAAATGGTCTCTTGACTCGGAAACATTGCGATGAAAGAAATATCACCAGGATGTCAACTAGATCTCACACATTTAATTTTTGTGAAAAAATATTAACTTATTTGCTCCAATTGGCAGGCAGGATTGGTTGTCTAGCACTGTTTAAGTGAATTGGACATTTAACACTGTCAATAATATGTAAAGAGTTAATTTTTAGTCTATTTTACTGGTAATTTTTGGATCATTTCTTTCTGGGATGCTTTTTCTTTGTTTTATGCTTCCTGCTGGTTTTTAGTCATGTCCATGTTACATCCTATTGGTTCTGGGGCAATTACGTTTTCCTATTAACTCATATGCTACCATTAAAGGCACTGTTTTGACAGCAGGGGATATAGTAAATTGAAAAAAGGGCATTAGATGCACGCAATTGATCACATGGCTTGCAAAAATCTTGGTTTTGCGGCTCCATTGTCCTAAATGAAAGCATTTAATTATGCATGTACAGTATGAATGGGCTACAAAGTTCCCATCAGGTAGAAACCCTGGTCTAGTGTCTTGTGTAATAGGTTTTAGAGGCAAAAAATATGTCCTACTGGGGCAGGAATATTATATATAAACCACTATGTGGTCTGCATTGATAGTTGGGGGTTGAAAAGATGCCACGCTAGTGTGAAGCCCGCCCAATGTCCGCGTGGAAAACTGATTGCAGTCCATGTAAAGGCTTTTTTTTGTTTTTATCCCCACGTCATTAAGTCCTTCCTGCTGTCTTTCAACCGGTGTCGTGTAACTCTATCGTATTTGGCTATTTTGTGTGCTGTGCGAAAAAAACTGGGTGATGACAACAACAACAACAACAAAAAACATTAAAAAAAAGGGCGTTTCGGAACAAATGTGCTCATCTGGGAAATAACAAGAATGTCTGTGTTTTGTAGATTATGGATCAGCTTTGTCCGAGTAGAAACGTTATCGATCCGGCGGTCCCGAGGCTCCGTGGCTCCCCTCCTTTCGCCCCTTTTACTTCCTCTTGTCAGCTCATTTTGACCCCACTTATCCAGTGGCCAGTCACTTGATTTGAATATCCCTCATTTCATCTTTTTTTATCATGATGCATCTTTTCCTATTCTCCATCTTGGTTGTCTTGTGTTGTCGTGAATGGTCGCATTGGAGGTCTGCATGCTTCTCAATTAACACGAATGATGTCAACTCGATGCGAAATGACGTAAGCGACGCTCGGAGCTACAATAAATAAATATATCAAATGAGGAACTTGTTACTAATATGACTAATGATCACAAATGATGATACGTAGGGGGGGAAATGTGTGTTTTCTCTCTCTCTCTCTCTCTCTGTCGGAATTAAGATGCGTATATATCGAATTTGGATCTTTTTTAAATAAAAAAGGTTTATTCACAAGCGCTTTTTTTTTTAAAGCCAGGAAGTGTTTGTTTCAGTCTAGAAAGAGTGAAGCAATGCTATTGGAAATTAAAGATCTGTATCATTAAGCCTTGAGGCGTCTGTTTTTTATGTTTTATTTTATAGTATGCGTGTATAGAATGCAACAATTCAGATGAGGAAAACCACAGAAGAAAAGAAAAGATGATTGTTATTGAACATGGCAATAGGTATCCTTATTATATTATATTTTTATTTTGTCAAAATTCTTGGTTCTTATAATACTAACCACTGTTTTTTTCTTGCACAGCCTTATTATATTTTCTATATTTCTTTCTGTAGTTTGCCAATTTTTGTGTGTATTTTTTGTATAAGTTAATGACAGCCATGGATGTCCCATTCTTCAGGCAACCTTAAGTGTTCCAACTTCAAACCAATTTGCTCACTCCTCATGAATTTTTTATTTTCAGGAAAACGTCTCCATAAAGGTTTGCATTGGGCTCTATGGAATCATTTGAGTCCATGCTCAATGTTATTGGACCCACTAAAACCAATTCAGATTGAATTTCAAACCACAAACAAGTCTCAACCGCCTCCCATTGAGAATGCAGAGGACCCACAAAATCTATAGCCATAGATCTTAACCCCATTGACAAGAAGTTAGCTGTTGCCAAGAGTAAACAGTAAATCTTATTAAAATTAATAGAAAGTTTCTTAGGGGTTTACAAACTATTGCAGCAAAGCTACTATTGCAATTAATCCAAATATGGCATTTTTTTTTAGTGTTTTTAGTGTCTTCTTTTAGTTTTTAGTGTTCATTCTCTTGCATTTTATCATGTTAAACTTTTTATTTAATATTTATTTCACGTATTTTCCAGTCTTTATCATATTTGTGTGTTTCACGGAAAATTTTGCATAGATAATTCTTTTATTTTGGTAGTTTTATCTGGATATTTTTTGGTATTGACATTTTCAGATGAGATTTGTCATGTATATATGCATTTTTTTCTAATATGGGTTTATTTTTTATGATCTAGAACATTTATGCTTTTTTTTACAATTGTGCTTTCTTCCCATTAGTTCTCCTGCAATACATTTGTTCTCATGAAGCGATTTTTTTCTTTAGTGCTGCTTTCACATAGCTAGATTTATCACATAATACATTTTACATATAACCTACAGACTATGTTTAGGATGACGCACCGACTCCACAGTGTAGACCTGGACTGACTTTATGCTCTGCATTAAGTCAGTGCTGCGTAATTATTCAGCCACATTGTCATGAATTCTTTATCGTAGCCGCATTTATTTTGCCCAAATGCAAAATGGAGCATGACTTGGCTTCCATCTGGACCTCCGCCCGACAACCTTCACAAGATCCGTCATGTTGTCATTATCTCCTCCTCCTCGAGCTGGAGGTGGCCACAGGGAAGATGGGAGCTATCTGGGTGGACAGAAGAAGATGGCCATTCAATTGTGGATGGGGGTTGTGTGTGAGTTTGTGGGACAGTGCTATGACGTGCCAGCTCCTGATTATATAGGGGGCGGGGGGTGTCACCATGGCAACATTACCATCATTGAGAAGAGAGAGAAATAATCGGGAGATTTGGTTAAAATTTAATGTATGTTTTTGTTTGTTTTTACCACTGGTTTATATATTTGTGTATTTGTTATTGTGTGCTTGTATTCATTTTCATTTAAAAATGATTTAGGTGTAATATTTGTGAAGGTTTTTGCTTAAATTGTTCATGGGATTTCATTTTGGAATTTAGTTTTGTTATATTTCTTTTCATAAGACTTGTGTTTGAATTTTTTTAACAGTATCACAATTCTTTGAATGACTTTTTGCATTAATTGTGTTTTGTCAAATATTTAAGTTTTGCTTGCATTTTATTGTACACGCATATTAGTTGTTGCCACTTTGTGTTTTTGTGAGGTTATTTATCCAATATTTTTGTCATCTTCATTTAGGAGGCATTTTTATTACATTTTCCTCCTATTATTTATTTGCCTGTCCATTTTTTCCTTGTACATTTCTTTTTCTTAACATTTCTGAGCATCCATGGTGTGGATGTATATAGAAACACATACGGTATGACAACGCACCAGCTTGTGGAGGAAAGTGTGATGGGAAGGGGGGGGTGATGGGGGTTGGCGTATCCACGGCAACATTCCCATCGTGCAGAAGAGAAAAAAATCATTTAGAGGGAAAGACATTCGATTCAGTTCAGTGAGCTTAGAGATGCGAAAGAGGAATGGTGGGGACTCGGGCCTGTGATGGGATGGGATGGGATGGGGGGGCGTACAGCGAGGTGTTTATACATCACGCTGCAGGGATTAAGCCACTGACATGCAGGGCATTAGCTGCTAATGCTAATGTAGCTGATTAGAATAACAAGAGCCGTGAATCACGATGTGATGGAGCGTGACTCTGCACACGCCGCAATAGCAATTATGCAACAACACTTTATCCGTTCTGGGGTCAAAATGTACGGGCCGTCGTTTTAGCATTCATAATGTTCAAACCAATCAAGTCGACTTGGACTAAAAGTAAAAACTAACTATGTTCTTCGCCTTTCTAAATCATGGTGCAGTATTTTGTCACACAAATTCATTGGGGGAAATATGACGGTGCATTTGTGAGTTTGTATGCTTCTTTATAGGAATTTTTGCATTGGATTTTTTTGTATTTTTGGACAGTATTCATCACACTTTTTGAAGGGAACTACACAGTCACCTCTAGAGCCAGCTCTTGTTGATTTGTTGGAATTTCTTTGTACAAAATCTTGCAGCAAAGGAGGAGGGAGTGATGTGATGCAAGATTTTGGAAACTGAGGTGGTATCTGGATATTTTACAGTGTTGTGCCAGTTTAGGCATTTGTGTTTCCAAAAGTGAATATTGTTTTTCCTGGAACCACATCCTTGCACGGCACATTTGATTACCTGTTGCGAAGGCACCATCTGGCCCGCGGCATCCCAGCCATTGCGGCCACCACCGAGATGATTCGTCTTCATCATTGCGTGACCACATGACCGCAGGACTAATGTTTATATTCTCCAGACCCTCTGTTGTGTGGTTTTGGAACAAATTCCTGAACAGAATGGATAGGAGGTGTAATGGAAAATAAAAACAAAAAAAGCAAAGATGACCCAAAATATTACAAAAGGAGACATCATACTTGTATCTTCTAGTCAGATTCAGGACTATTGTAATGAAGATTCACAGTTTTCGGCTTTCGGGCCTTAATAATGGAGCCCATTAATATTAGATCTAAGTGTTCAGCAATTTTCAAAAGGTATTACAAGCTATTTGACTGAGAAAAAACTGCACAGCATTGACTTGCAGGTAGGGTTTTTTTGAGACTTTTGGTTTTAAATTGCTTAGAGGTTTGAAAACAAAATGATAGTTTCCTGGTGCCCCTCAAAGCCTTGTTGAGGAGAAAGGAAAAAGATTTTTAAAAAGCAGGGTTTATTCTTTGTAGATATTTGCTGACATCTTTTGGCCAACGTGGAACATTGTAGGAGGAACAGAAAAAGTGGTAGTACTTTAAAATGTCCGCAAAACGGCAGCATAGTCCAAATACCATTTCCATATGATGGGCGAAGAAAACAAAAGCATCTACGTCACTTCATGTTTTCGCCCCGCGACATCCTGCAAAAATACACCAAAAGCGACCATCTAGCCATGCTGTAACAAGTCCAATTATCACCTTCTGCTTTGGATCCAACAAAAGCGTCGTCTTGAACGTGGTATTTGGGACCGAACGTCGCCATGCTGTGACAGATCGGACTGGTAGATTGTTTTAATTCGTGTAAGTTTCCAAATCGGTGTTCGGATAATGGCTGTTTTCACAAGTCAAATCACATGCATTGGTGATCTCTTTGTTTTGTTTTTGCTTAGTTCTGATCTCTGATCTTAAATCAAAGCATTATTTACGATCGTGAAGAGCTAAAGATTTTAAATGAAAGCATTATGTGCGATCTTGTAAAGCGATGGTTAAGGCTATGAGACAATGAAACTTACTGTTGACAGTTTGTGTTAACATGTCAATTGCCACTGTTGTTCAAGCATCCTTCAAAAATCGGATGATTCCAATGAGAATTAAACATCGCAAATACTTTGGATGTGTCTAGATCTATGGTGTCGCACATGGAAGCATCCACCAAGCCTGGCTGCAACCAGGTGGCTGATGTGGTCTTCGTCATTGAGGGCACTGCCAACCTGGGACCCTACTTTGAATCCCTCAGGAAGAATTACATCCTTCCAGCAATTGAGTAATACCATCATCATTTCCTGCTTGGCTATCTATAAATGCACTTTATTCATGCACAGTATCTCTTCAGGTATTTCAACGGAGGACCGCCTGCAGAAACTGACTTTGGAGGCGATGTGAGGGTTTTTTTTAGAGGTAATGTCATTTTGTAAGGAACAAAATTTACCATTTTTTTGTTCCTTTGACCAGTATGGAGGGACCCAATATGGCCTGGTGGTTTTTAACACGGTGGATTGTGCCCCCGAGTCGTACGTCCAGTGTCATGCTCCAACCAGCTCAGCGTTCGAATTTGTGTCCTGGATTGACAGCATCCAGTGAGTCCCACTTGAAACTACATGTGTTCTATGTTTAATGACAGGTATTTTAAGTTTTGGCTCATTTTCATACACAGGTTCATGGGAGGAGGTGCAGAGAGTTGCAGCTTGATCGCTGAAGGCCTCTCAGTGGCCTTGCAACTTTTTGATGACTTCAAGAAGATGCGGGAACAAATGTGAGTGAATTGTATGGTCTTTTCAGGCATGGTTGTCTTGTCGCAATTTTAGTATTGGATCCTTACCATTTACAGGTGATAATTACCCTTTTCTGACCATGAATGGCATTGATCTGTTTTGTGCTTATGTTATACCCTCACTCAACATGTTCACCATTGTTGTCATTTGTTAATTTTTTTTTCTCTTGGTTGAATGTGGCTTTTTGTCTTGCCATCCCAGAGGTCAGACACACAAAGTCTGTGTTCTGCTGTGCAACTCTCCACCGTACTTGCTTCCCGCCGTTGAAAGCGTCAGCTACACAGGCTGCACCGCCGACAACCTGGTTAAAATCATTCGAGATGTAAGTTGGCCAAAGACTTGTAAGCCACAAGATGTTCCAGTTTGTGATTTTTTTTCTTTTCCAGAGAGGGATCCATTTTTCCGTGGTGGCCCCAAGAAAACTGCCTGCATTGAGAGCTCTGTTCGAACGGGCCTCTCCGGTGGGGGGCGTGGTAGAGCCTCACCCGGACTACAGCCAGGACATGGTGCTGGTCAGGGGAATTTCACTGCCTGGTAGGTCTCATACATTTCATATTTGTTGTACAGTTGATGGCTAATATTTTGTCCACATATAGCGGTGTCGTCTTCTGTCGGTCCCGGACCCCTGAAGCCTGTCCTGCCGCCTCAGCCATTGGCCGTCAATCAGGCTCTGGTGGGAGCCTCCCGGCCCCCTCCTAACATGAATACAGGCCATCCTTATCAGGTAGGTGGCCAGGAGTGGGTGTTTTAATTGGTGGCCTTTTGAATTTGGCCGCTGTTCAAACAGCGCCCCCGTTGTTGCCCGGAGTGAAATGCTTGACGTCTTCTTAATCCGCTTCTTTACAGAATCCGGCCACCATGACTGCCGCTCAGGTGGCTGCGCAGATTGTGGAGGCAGCCAAAGGCCAGAATAACCGATGTGAGTTGCCAGATAATTATGCACATATGTGTTTTTGCCAAATTTCCTTTTTTTGTGTGACAACATGGTCACAACAATTACAATACCTGCACAAGATTCAAGCTTATTTTATTACTGTTGCATTCTTTGTTAGTAAATCAGCTTTTGAAGGATTATTTTCAGTCTGAGTGTCCTAAACATACAAGTACAGTACATACTACGTCCTTGATCACGTACAAATTGAAGAAATTTCATCCTGTCTTCTCTAGTCTCAAGTTTGGTCAACACAGGCCCGGCATTCGCCGGCCAGCCGGGCATGCCGTCACTGTCGGGGGTGAAAATCAACCAGCCCAACATCTCTACCGTCACCACGGGCCCTGGACCCATGATACCGCAGCAGCCGGGCATTCCCAACCCGCAGCAGCAAGCGGGGCTTCCACCTCCAGGCCAGCCACCACCCAATCAGCAGCCGCAGCCCACTCCTCAGCAGCAGCCGCCCCCTAACCAGGCTGGGCCGCCCACCGTGCAGCCCAATATGGTACCGTCTCTCTGCAGTTGTGCGAAATGTGCGTGGGCAGTGTTTAAACGAGCATTTTTTTTAAGGCGGGAGTGCAGGCATCGCAAGTCAACCCCAATCCAATGGGGCAGCAACAGGGCATGGCCAACAAGATTGTGGCGTGGAGTGGTGTGCTAGAGTGGCAAGAGGTAATTCATCTTGCTCAGAGTTTTTACATTGTACACTACAGCTACCATATTTTGCTGTCTAATATACCCAGGTATATTAAATGATGTTTGCTTTTTTGAGCCTCCCGTTTGTGCGCCATTTAATATACCCCAGCCGTTTAATATACCTGGGTATATTAAATGGGGGGTTTATATTAAACAGCAAAATACTTGAAGTCACTAATTCTAATTTTGAAGCCAATCAAAGTGCCAGACACAGACAGAAGTGGAGTGACATGAAAAATAATGTAATTATTCATCAATACACATTTGAGACAGAGAGTGGGGAGGGTCTTTTTTTTATTGGATGAGAGTACACGCAATTGCTTTTGTGTCTGGGTTTTTTAACTCGAATCTATGGACAATGACTTGTCTTTAAATTCAAATGCTCAGGATGGGGAAGGCATTTTGAAATAAAGAAAAGCATCTATTCAAGAAAAAGTAGGAATGTACAATTATAAGTTTTGTTTTAAATCTATTCAACTTAAACGTACTGCAACACATATTGCTTGATAGAATATAGTGTGCCATGCATTGACTGGTCCGCTAAACACACTGTCTTCACACATGCACCTGAAATAGATTAGTTTTGTGAAATCTTTCACCTCGTGACTTCACAGATAAGTGTTGCTGTTGAAACACCTTTTTTTCCCCCCTACCACAGAAACCCAAAGCCACTTCCATGGATTCCGCTACCAATCTGACACGCTCCCTGCCATGCCAAGTGCAGGTCAACCAGGGGGAGAACTTGTGAGTAAAGCACCCGTCGCCTTTTACCACCCGTTTGTCGCTAATAGGTTTTTCTTTGCAGGAACACGGACCAGTGGCCGCAAAAGCTCATCATGCAGCTCATTCCGCAGCAGCTTTTGGTGGGAGCAACTATTTCAGTTTAGTCGTTGTGGCAGCTCATTTGGTTGTTGTTTTTGACTGTGTGACTCACTCTTTTTGCAGACAACGTTAGGCCCGCTGTTCAGGAATTCGCGAATGGTTCAGTTTCTCTTCACCAACAAGGACGTGGAGTCGCTCAAAGGCCTCTACCGCATTATGGCAAATGGTTTTGTAAGTTTCAGTGACATTCATCTATCAGCGTCAATAGCAACCAATGCATTAATCCTGCATTTAATTGATAAAAATACATTTTGCCATAACTGCATTACATTTTTCATTTTTGACATTCATTAATTCATTCATTTTCACAAAGATTGCATGTTTTTTCAGGTTATTCAATTAAAAACAAATCCTGCACAACATTTAAAAGCCTTTAATGCACCAATGAAGGATGTTTACCCATTACAGGCTACTCGTTTAACTTAGTGACTGCATTCCAAATGGAGAGTGACAGTACTTTTGTACACCAATATAAAATATGTATTAAGCAGAGTTGTAAATCCAGGATCTCAAAGCCCAAAAATAGCTTAGGGATGGCTTCTATCTTCAAACTTAATGTGCTATTGTACTTGATTCTATTATTTGAGCGCAATATCAATACTAAGGTTGATATTGATTAACATTGTCAACCTTCACTTTTTCCTAGAGTGCATTCTTTTATACAGATTTCCTGGTAGTATTGTGAGATAGTGATTCACTATGTCACACAATGGCTATAACAGTGCCTCATTAAAAAAAAAAAAGTCTTCCACATCAAGCGTATATGTAAAATACATAAAGTAACATTTTTCTTTCCTCATTAAAATAATGCGGCGTATTTGTCCGAGTGACTTGACCTTTTTTCTCCATCTTCATCTGCGCCCCCAGGCCGGTTGCGTTCACTTCCCGCACACCACATCGCCGTGTGAGGTCCGCGTCCTCATGCTGCTCTACTCGTCTAAGAAGCGCATCTTCATGGGCCTCATCCCCAATGACCAGAGCGGCTTCGTCAATGGGATCCGGCAAGTCATCACCAACCACAAACAGAGTCATCGCGCGGTGAGTGCTAACGGAGGCGGCGGTCTAGTGGAGCAGAAATATAGATGATGAGGAGGAGTTGACGCAGATGAGTGCCAAGGGAGGTGGCTGTTGTTTAAGCCTTGCTTCGGCGCGGTATTAAACCGCAGCCCTGTCATGTGTAGACCGATGTCACTCGTTTTTTTATTATTGCAGTGACACTATTGGTAGTTGGTGACATCTCTGGCTAAAATCTCAATCTTGCTTTTTCAAGGCATTAATTGAATGACAGTTTTTTAGTTTATGTACAGTATAAAGGCCAAATTCCTGTTTTCCTTTTTCTACTATTGCGCAACCGCCCCTAAATCTTCGTTAACCAGTCTACCATCACTTTAGAGTTTCTAGTTGTCAGTCTGGGCTTGCATGCAACCACAATTAAAACTAGAGTAGCAACTTGAGAGAGTACCCTTTCACCTCAGCTGCCAAACTCAAAGTATCGCCATTTTTATTAGTGAGCTCCCTTTTTAATTAGGGAGTAAATAAGATAATTCATTATGGGCTATAGAAAAATTCCTTTCTTGACCTCTATGACCTTGAAACTTTGATCCCTCCACCAAAATTTAAAATTGAGTTATAAATCTTTAGTAATTTTTCAGGTTGTCATTTTTTGCCAATAGTGAAAATTTCAATTCATTTTGACAATATGACTACTAATATGTATTGTAAATTAGGGTGAGGAGAGGTTTTCAAGTGACATGAATTTTTCTGGCATCCCTTAAATGAGGCAAAACTCCCCAAAAATGAACTCTTCTAAAAAAATCATGTTAGGCCCTGCCCCATCTTTTCTTAAGCAATGTTCAAAAAGTACTGTATGCCAGTCCTCCAGTCAAGCAATGTTGAAAATGATGAGATTAGACAAAGCTAAAGTTGGACGGCTATGAATAATGGAGTGCGGGTAGCGCAGATGTCACATATATTACATGAGATGTGGCGTACGCGCAGTGTGTCAATCCACAGGGACGCAACTAGACCCCCTCCTTTGCCCCCCACGTCTCCCTGATGGAAATAAAAGCACTTCCTTTTGCTGCCTCATTTTTGGATACACTTTTGCCAGAGGGAGCAAGACATTCATGAATGAAGCTTCCATTTTATCCCCATTGGCAATCACAGGCAGTTATAGAAGCTAAATGTGTTTGCACCAAGTGAGGAACCAATTAATTTTGGAGCCATTTAAAAGTTACTCTGTCCAAGATAGATCTTCACCAATCACCAATTTGTAAAAATATTATTTTTCAGGCTAAAATGTTCCCTCAGCTTCATTCCCCACTTTTTTTTAACACATGTAAATTTAATTTTATCGCGTGAAAAACTGCACTGTAGCAGAGAATAACTGGCCATGTTTTATTCTACTGATTGTTTTCGTGGTGGTTGATGTCGACGGTTGTTGTTTAGTCATCCTGCTAATTTAACATCTGGACAAAGTGCGTCTGCGTCTTTGAGCATTTAGAGTCTGCAGAAGACATGAAACAATAATGATGATGATTCCCTTTCCCGTTGCCTCTGGTGTATCATCTCATATTCAGTGTTGCATCGCTAATAAAGTAAGTCACGGCCGCAGCAATCTTCAGGCGTAATTAAAATTTCAATTTGCAGCCAGTCGCCAGGACGGGCTCGAAGGGACCATACGCTTCTCTCTTAGCGAGCTGTGTTTTTCCCTGGAAAGTGCACGCGACATTGCAAAGCTGCCACTTTTCTGATAGCTGGAGCGTGTTCAATGAGTTGAAATGAAGCTTTTAGCACTACTTCTGTCTGACTTAGTGAAAAACCCTGCTGAAATTAGCTACCTCCTTCTGAATGGATTTTGTTGGTTGCATGACAATATTTTTAACTATCCTAAAGAGCTGAACCTATTGTTTAAGGATTTTTGTCTCATTGGAACCTTAAATGGACCCTCCACACCACAAAGTGGCAATTTATGTGCTACAAGTCTTTGATTCCATTGGTCCAATTCCTTTTTCTTGATAAATTACCCTTTTTGTGGTAAATATATAAATATTTTTTCATTTTAATCAATAAATATTACATTTCAGACTTATTTCATATGCAATTCATTTTTGATAGTTTGCTATGAATTGCAGTTAATTCCTTTTGGATAAGTTTCATTACATTTTAATCAATGGGATTGAAATATATTTTTACTCATGAATAAACATCATTTTCCTTTTTTAGTACAATAAATATTGGATTAGTTTTTTTTTTTTTTTAAATGACGCATTCTGTTTGAGGATTAAGAACATTAAAGGTTCTGCAACATTTGGTCTTGAATTAAATACAAGTGAGAACGTGATCACTGTATTGAAAACGGCATTCCAAGTGACTCCTTTTTAATTTTTGTGTTGATGCAGATGGGTGGCGGTGGCGGTCCTATGCAGCCTGGTCAAGTCCCTCCCAACCAGAACTTCCTCAATCGGCCCCCTGGTCCCATCCCCGTCTCCCACGGCAACGTCCAGCAGCAGGTTGGTCACAAAGACTGCAAAACCACTCGCTCACTGCCTGGTGCTGCACGTACTCCCGCTCCCTTCTTTTAACAAACTCTTTGGTTCTTCTTCACAACACCACCAAAAACTTCTTTCCTCCTCTTCCTCTCATCCTTTTCCTCCTCTTCAGTCGGTGGTGGTGGGCATGCCCCCTGTTAGTCAGGTCGGTATGATGGAGGAGCAACAAAGACAGAACAACATGGTGAGAGATTGTTACATGTACACCACAAGTCATGTGCCTATTAACTACATTGCTAGACGTCAATTCATTTTGTCTAGGAGGGCTTCATCTGTCCCCCTAAATTGGACATGTAGCGCCATTAATGGCAGCTAGTGAGTTAAATAACTTACTCCTAAAGTAGGATAACATCGAGAGCTTTATAAACATAACACAAATAACATCTTTTGTGGCTGAGACTTTTAAGTTCCAACGTATTCTGCTATGCATGTCAACACACTTAAAAATGCATGTGGTCTTTGTGAATGTATAAAGTAGTGAAAATATTACACCTGAGTGTAAGTAATACATGTGAACTTTGAACTCAGATGAACATGCGAGCCGCCGGACCCAACGGCCAGCAGCCGCCCGTCAGCGGGGCGCCCCCCAATCAAGTGACGCAGGGTGGACAAGCTCCACCCCAGGGGTCAATTCTCCGTTTAGCCAACCCTGGGGCCAACCCGCAACTACGCAGTCTTCTCCTCAGCCAGCAGCAGCCGGTAAGCACGCCTCCACCATCGCCATCGTCTGAACCGTGAGCAAGTGTCAACTTTGTGGTTGCCCCCCTTTACAGCAAGGTGGCGTGGCCCACATGCCCGGGATGATGTCTCACCAGGGACTCGGACAGCAGATGGTCCACTCTGCGCCGGGAGGGGGCAATCAAATGCAGGCGCAGTGGAGGCAGCCCATGCCAGGTGAACCTCATTCGTTTATGTTTTTCTCTTGTTCTAATACATGTTAGTTACTGGAATTCACCTATGTAGCATTCATTTCTGACCAGGTAAACAAAAGCAGTCCATTTAAAATGAATGAATAAATCATCGTGGCAATGGCGAAAAAAAAACCTAATAGTCCACTTTACCTAGACTTCCCAGTTTGGGTCTTCTGCAAATCCTTCCCAGTAATTATTCTAAATATTCTAGAATCTTGGTGGGATTAAATTGTGAATAGTCTCAACTTGTTCTACTGTAATGGCACCAATGGTGATAAAATCCCTAATAGTGCCTAAACAACTTATTTATCATCTCAGCTTTATTGTACCAAAGTGAAAACATTTTCATTTTTATTTTTGAAGCTCTACTTTTTTTTTTTAATACTTTATTTTTCATTTTGACAAGATACTTAATTGGGTAACATGTAACATTCAGCACAACTTCATCTAGAATCTACATGAACAAATAGTTATTTTTTTCACTAATCTACTTTTTAGCCTGCACTCTTCAAAAGAAAAACTTCAGCTGAAACTTAACCATTATAACAGCTCTTGCTTTCTCAGAGTAATGTAACATTGAGAACAATCGGGAGCTACAAAAGGTATATAAAAGTGACTGATGGACAAAGCACACAGGGTTTAAAGTAATCTGATGAATATCAAGTCTATTTTTTCATATATATATATTACATTACAAATGTATTTGTTATCAGCAGTCAAAATATTTGTATACATATTCAGGTCAAATGATGATGTCTGGAGCTCAGCGGGGGGCTGTACCCCAACCTGGAATGCCCCAAGTGTCCAGCGTCATGGAGGATGAAATCCTCATGGACCTCATTTGAGGGAACTTTGGGAGCAAGTTGGAACCCACAATCACGTTGTCGCTTTCAGGACTTTTGTATTTTTATTTTTTGGACATGATTAAGGAGCAAATGACAAGCAGAGCGAGTGTGCACACGCAGGAAGTAGAAGCTTCAAGTAACCTTGGCTAGGTGTTGAACACTCATTTCCTGAAATAAACGCAGTACACTGTGTGCTTTTTTCCCCTTGTTCGCAGCCAAACGGTGTCAGCGTGTTCATTTTAAGCGCTCCAATATGTCGCTCCCTCCCGCCTGCCGCTTGTGGCCAAGTAGCTCTACCAGATGGCGTCGCTCGGCCGCCAACCGAGCCCAGCAGGAAGTGACGTTGCCTTCCGTTACCAGGGAAACGGTTACTAGGAAACGGCAACAGTGGGCTCTTGTTTTGTCAGCCGCGCCCGGGCCCCCTCACGAGGTTCCCCGGTCTTGACTGAAAACGCCATCCTTATCAAGTCCTCTGGGTACCACACCTTACCCTTTACATCCCTTCATTTAGGACCCCTTTTAGTCCCTCCCCCCATTTACCTATTCTGTGCCATTGACGGCAATAGATGTCCAATCTTCTTGAGATTGTAGTGATCATTTCCTGACTCCCATAGCTAAGCCCATCTGTTGGACCTGCTAGCAATATCCCACACACTAAGCCACTTCTCCTTTACCAGGCCGTCTCACTAATCCCCCAAACCAGACCCCTTGCTGTTCATTCTTTAATAGGCCCACTAACTAGACCCTCTGACTAAGCCCTCATCTTGCGCCCCTCAAAAGCCTTTTCATGTCAGATCTTGCTAAACCAGCAGTGTGCAACCCATTCCACAAAGAACTGCAGTGGGTACAGGTTTTCATTCCAGCCCATAATGACAAGTGCAATCAGTGGATTACAGACAGGTGCTTCTTGTTTTCTGCAGAAATCTCATTGGTTAACAAGCACATTGCTCAGAATCACTGCATACAGTTTGTTTGGCCCATGTTAGTTAACATTTTTAACCTGGATCCTACCTGCAAAACAACATAAAATAAACCCCTGGATGCACTGTAGTAGCCACTATAACTCTCCCAGTGATCCCCATTTACTTTGGTAAGTACATTTCTCTAGCGCATCCATATTAGAAACCCCTTACTAATTACCTTCACTAAGTAATCCTCACCATCTTACCCTCTCAAGCCCCCAATACTAAGTAGTCCTCAATGGGCAGTTGCTCTTTAATCACCAGCAGGTCCCTGGGAGCCCGTCTCGGCGTCGCTCTCTCCTACGTCTCCCTTTTCCGTTTGGCCGCCTCCGTCTTTCTGCCCCCGTCGCTGTTGGCAGCTCCGTCTGCGCTCCTACGCTTTGTTATGATAAGATGTTGTCTGAGGCTCCTTTTACACTGGATGTACTGTTATGGCAACTTTCAAGTCTGGTGTTTTTTTTTCCTTTTCTTTTCTCACTAATTTCTGAACTGCTTTATCCTCACTAGGGTCGTGGGGGTGCTGGAGCCTATCCCAGCTGACTTTAGGCATGAGGACACAAGGTGACAAACAACCATTCACGCTCACACTCATACCTGGGGGCAATTTAGGGTGTCCAATCAGCCTACCATGCATGTCTTTGGAATTTGGGAGGAAACTGGAGTACCTGGAGAAAACCCATGAAGAACCAGGGAGAATATGCAAACTCCACACAGGTGGACCGACTTGGATTTGAACCCAGGTCCCCCACTGTGGGGTCAATGCTCCAACCACTCATCCGCCAGACTGCCCTTTTTTCTACCTTATAACTATGTCTTAAATGGCTACATTTCCCATTTTTTTATTCCATATTCTCTGCGATCATATCGATAGTTTTGACTTATGAGCCAAGGTGTTTTCTTTGTCTCCCATTCTCTTCACGTGTTTCTTCCACACTTCTTTGATTGGGTGCAACAGATTCAGTTGACGTGGGTGAAATATGAGCGCAATCGCGAGGCGGCCGAGTATGAGGGTTCCCAAAAGACAAACGGCCAAATGAAGACAAACTGCGCTCTCGCTTTATTGCTCTTTTTCTAAGAAACCATTTTTAGTCACTGACAAAGTGACAAGAATCTGTTTGCTGGGATTCTGACTTGAGTATCTTTCTTATAGGTAGCCCCATTCACACCACCTGTCCAATTTGTGTTTTTTCAGTGACACTGAAAAAGGGCCATTCACCTCCTTCTGGTTTGACAGCAGCTTTATGCCGATTTCACCAAATAGGGATAACATGTATTTTCTACACGACTAGGATCTTTGTGTAAAACTACAGGTTAGGCCCTTTCACACGACTAGTTAGAGGATTTTGTTTTGGTTTAAATTTCTGACCACGTTCAGTTCATTCAAGGCAACTGTGATTTTTAACTATTGCTTTAGTGTCAGATGTATTTCATTGAATTGAGGCTTTTATTGTCATTATACAAGAGGTTTATAAACTTTATGGAAAATGTGATGGTAGAAAGTCAGAACATGGGTGTAAAGTGGACACCCCAAACTCCTCTGTTAATTGTTGTATTTTGTAATTCTGATAAATGGAACTCAAGCTTAGATATACAGCATTTAAAATAGTCAACCTAGCCAGATGGAAGGGCATCTTGACATACTTGAAACTGGTCCTTATCTGATTCCAAACTGAAACAAATGGATTCCCCCAATCACAGTAATACCCCTCCCCTTTCTCCTATGTGAGAGCCAAGGGTGCCTACCCTCTGTTATGCCACCCCAAGCGCTTCCGACCTATCGCCGGTGGCCATCTTTATCCCATCTCATGCGATGTGAAACCTTGTGCGTTAAAGGCTCTGCAGCACAAACAGGAAGAGGATGGGATGTGGGTGAAGGAGGGTGGCTTATTTAAATAATGAGGCATGGAGGGTGGGCTTTCGGATCAGGGTGGGAGGTAGGTAGAGTGACAAGTGAGGAGGGTGACATCCGGAATGACCATAATACAGGCAGTGAGGTAGGGAGGGAACGGCGTGTGTGAAAGAAAGGCAGTGGGTTGGGTGGGGGAAACGGTGAGGGGAGGGTTGGCGAGGGGAAGGGAAGGATCTCCACTGCACTGTTGTGTGACTTGAAATTTAATCGCAGCCACGCTGATGGAGCCACTAAATGAGCCGCTGCTGTGTGTGAGGTATCGGACCATCACTGTAGACAGCGCAGGAGGGCTGAGGGTCCCTCATAATCAGCAATTACGTCGAGCTCATTAAGTGCGCCCGGGGCGCATGCGGCAGTGCTCACGTGTTCCAACAGGTGGCTCGCACTGTTGCAGCACAGTACAGTATTGGAATGTTTGGCAGGTGGAAAACTGTTAAAATAGCATTGAATTGCATGCATTTTTTTTATTTTGAGATTGGGCATTAAAATTTGCCTTTGATTTGGTGTTAAATTCTTTGAAGGGCTCTTCACAATTCCTAAGGCTTTTGAGTTAATGGTTTTGGCTTGGAATAGCAGCTGCTGCATGTCCTTCATTTAGCATAGATGTAAAGAAATTGAAGCAAGGAGTCTAAAAATTTCTCAATTCTTCCCAATTTTTGTCAAATCAAAGCATAATTGTTGATAAAAGTGCCCCAATCGTTGGTTGGATCCCAAGTCCAAACAAAATGGATTCCCTCCAACATAAATGTAAAAAAAATAGAGGCACAAAGATTTCCCAAACATTTTGCATGCAAGTGTATAAAATGTGTCTGAATGTTTACGTGGTACCCACTGCGCGTGGGCGTTGCCACGGCGACCGCTTCACTAGCCGACGTGACGCAACCCGCAGAACGCGTGCGTGGGAATCTAACACACGCGGCCGTCCAACTCCAGAATCCTCATTCTTCCTAATAACCTACCTGTCTTTTCACCCAGGCTTTTGGGAGCTCACGTGCCATCGGGAATCAGCGCCTCATCGGTGGAGAGAGAGTGAGAGATTGGAAAGAGAGAGAGAGAGAGAGACGGAGAGAGAGAGAGCCAGGGAGGAGGGAGGTAGAGGAAGACGTCCTCCCATTCGGCGACCACTCTGCAGAGGAGCACGTCGTCGCCGCCGTTGCCGTGAGAGCGCTCGGTGCAGGATGCGTCTTTTCTGGCCGGCGTCCTTCGCATCCTCCGCATCTTCATCCTCATCATCTCCTGACAAGGTGAGTGGCTCATTTTCTTGACATCGGTCCATTTTTCAGAGGATGACATTAAACAGACACTGTTAGAAATCAAGGAAACAAAGTGTATGCATCCATGTGTGTGTGTGTGTACTGCTCGGAGTGTGTATGTGTGTGTGTTGTTTTCTGAGGAATGAGTGTGAGAGCCTGAGACTGAGCCAGTGTGTGGGGGTCTTTGCATCCTGGCTGTATGTGTGTGTGTACTTGTTGGTGTATGGGTCTGGGAAAAATGGTGTGTTAGTCGATTGCGTGAGTGAGACAGTGTGTGGCGCAGGCAATGTACGTTTGTGAGAAAGTGTGTTTGTTACCGAGTATTTGTGCCTGTTTTGCCTACTCTGAATTCAACAGCTTCACCCCCCCCCCTCCTTCACAACCCTTAGAATGTAGTGGTGATGGTGGTCTCACCTTGAGCCCCCTCCCTCGCTTCTTTTTGCCGCCGTCCCCCATTAATAGCACTTGTTTGCGCAGATAATCAGTTTCCCGGCCCCTCTCTCTGCTGTGATGAGAGCAGGAAATTGCGCAGGCACCTTGCGGGGCTGCTGCCGCATGTGCGCCGGGTTAAGAGTGTGAGTCAGTCAGAACCCCCTCTCCCCACCTTCACCCCCCTCCCCCTTTCCGTTACCTCTCCTGACAGCTCCCTTCTCCTTGTTGAAGAACAAGGAGTAGATAGATGAGGGCTTATGAAGGAATACTGTCGTAATAGGGCTGTGGTGGGTCAAATGGGGTATCTTTCGGGGGGTTGGGGGTATTTGCTCAGTCACCTGTTTGCATATGTGTGATTTTGATTAATGTCAGAGTAAAATGTCAGCATTGGCATCCATTCAGACTGGACTTTATAGGCCGAAAGTCATAGTGCGGTCGGTTTATAACCATATATAGGGCACATTTTTGTATAGTGAGTGGTACTTCTACATACAAAATATGCAGGTTGTGAAAAGCCATGATGGGAAACCTTTTGTTCCAAGATACAAAAATAATTTAAGTAACGAAACTCAAACATCCCTTGAAACGTAAATACACTTTCTGTATCCATTTTTTTTATTATCATCTGCCTTAGATTGTAGTTAGTTTTTAAACATAATTTTAATTTGTTGTATTTCAGTGTTCCTAAGTTTACTTTATACCTACTTCATATGATATTGGTATACTTTTATATATATTTAGGGGGTAGTAATAAAAAAATGTGAGATGAACTAGGGCTTTTACATGTAAAAAAGTGACAAAACCACTTCTGGAAACAATTTTGTAAGTAGAGCTACCCTTGTATTTAAAGAAATTGAGATGTTCAGTCATTTTCAACATTGCTTATCCTTGTCATTCCCATTCAATGTATTTAAACCTTTGAGGATTTGCTGTTATTGCTTATCTTCGAGCACCATTGGTGGCATTAGACGTCCAACCCACTTGGACTGAGAGAACTGACAGTGACCATTAGCTCCCATTCATCCCTTTCATTCTGTAAAAAAAGTATTCCTATGGTGAAGTGAGATACAGCTATCGTCAGCCAGCTCCTTTCGCACTGTCAATCATTGTTGTCTTATTCCCCGTGTTGTTCCACTGTGTGAATTGCCGAAAGTCAACTTGAATATTTTATGGCTTCTGAAGAAACGTTTCCTCTCTGCCCTTAAAAGTCATGTTTTGTGTGAAAGGTACTGACTCACAATTGTGTGTCAGAGCTTTGCTTAAATAGCCCCTCTCTACCCATAGCAGGAGTTTGTCTCAGGTCTCTCTCTCCTTTTGATTGAAGGCAACTCAAGGCCTGTCTGGCCCTTAAAGTTTTATTTTCTTATGTTCTGCAAATGCGAAAAGCCCGAATTCAGTTGTCGATGTCTCCGATCGTTAGTCCTATATTCGATTTCCCCTTCCAAGCTGCCTTTTTCAAGTAGTTTACGGGAGTGTGCAAGACTTGGGGGAGACTTCTGGCTGCTGCATTAGGATGCAAGTCAAGTAACACTTGCCCTAAATTTGCCGCGTGAAACTGTGTGTGTTTGTGCCAGTGTGCAGTACGGGCGGCAGCAACCGAGATTACGGATGACGGAAAAAGCGCAGAAATCAGGGCGAGCGAGCGAGCGAGAAAGCGGGATGCGCTCGTGTCTCGGTGGGGCAGCCGGGTCGCCGGATAAAAGCCAATCTGGGCAATGCTGTCACAGCGAAGACGGCCGCCGTTTGCTGTGATGTACTTATAGACTCTTAGGAGCGTTCCTCTCACTTTGTTTCTCAACTCCCCGGATGACACCAGTGCCATGTTTGCATTTGCTAAAATGATAAAATTTGAGTTTGCCTCAAGAGGTAACTCGTTAGTGGGTACGGGTCAAAATTCTCAACAGTTCATATTTGGAGCTGAATCTGAACTTTAGCAGTCTTTGTCATGTGGTTGTTTTGTCTTATATTTTCCCATTGTCTGAATAGATTAGTTCTTTCGCATTTTTACAGTTTGGCAACTTTTTTGAGTGACAAATTTTGGTGTTTAAAAAGAAATAGGTAAACACATTCACGTTTTGTATCATGTGTGTTAACATTTGCATATCTGGCAACCTCAGCCAATTGCTTCCCTTATTAATAATTGCAATTCCCCTTATTAAGCAATTAGAAATATATATATATTTACTCACATAGGCGCATTAAATTAAAGATTCTGCAGATGTCACTGTATGACGTTGATTTTGCTTGACTTTCTGGGTACATTGCTTGCTGACGTGCTATAATATATAGTAAAAGGGGAATTTGTATGGGCATATCATGCTTGAAGCATGACAATATTAGCCTGGATTAGATCCGTAATGGATGAAACAAGATTGGTTTTACAAAAAAATGCACATAAGACCCGTGAAAAGTTGTAATGCAGCGTACGCCATTTTAAATGATCCAAAAACGTATTAAATTTGGGAAAATGCACATGTTGATAGGTATGCATTTGGTGCAAAAGTGGGCCGGCATGATGGGCGTGGGGTTCTGCCATACAGAATTTTACATGTTCTCCTCGTGCCTGCAGGGTTTTTTTCCCCAGGTACTCCGAAAATATATGCATAATAGGCTGCTTGAACACTCCAAATTAGATTTGATTCTCACTATTTTCCTCAACCAAGTCACAAATGACCTGTTTTGGGTTGTTTAGTCATGATATTTTTTCTCCAATGTCCATCATCATTGATCTATATGAATCTTAATTCTTTATTTTTGGAATGCTCTTAATTGGAGTGTGAAAATCCACCAAAGTGGAACTTTAGGGTTAAAAAAAAAATGCTTTTGACTTGTATAAGCCCCCCCACACAACCCTACGGCTGTGTGTGTCTTTAATTTTAATGCCCGAGATGGTTTCTATTCACTGTCTGAATATTTATGAGGCAGTTACGTTATGTGTATGTCCCGCTTCCCCTTTATCAGGCACACACTTTCTACGTTCTGCTTCTTTCTTCGCCATCTCATTTCCGTCTCGCCCCGACAGTAATGAAGTCGTATTTAAGCGCCTTTTGTGTTCGACCTTGACGTTGGACTTTGACTTTGAGGCGGTTACTGTTTTTACATTTTTTATTTTTATTTATTTTCGTGAGGTTTTTTTTTTTTTTTTTTGGGTACGTGAACACCCGGAGGCTCATGTGCTTCTTTTCAGCAACTTTTGAATATTTCATGTGAAAAACAACAAAGAGTACTGCACATCTTTACGGCGCGTACTTCAAACACACACGCTAGAAAAAGATACCAAAGCACGTGTGTGTTTGGTGCGCTTTTGCGTAAATGGTATTGATGTTTTGGCCCAGCGGGGTTGGGAGTTGCGGAATATGTTAATAAGGTCCCTCGTGACTGCCAAGGAGCCTTAACGTCACGTTTAAGACTTTGTAATTTCACCCAAATAAATGCATTCGGATTTAGTCGATGTGGGTGGGCTTCCTGTTTTTCTTGACATTATCCTATTAGGACTTTTTTTTTTAGATTCACTAAAAGCAAATTGATTTAAAAAAATAACATTTGTAGCATAATAGTGGCAGCCTGGGTTGTAAGACTTTTAAAAATGAGAATTTTTACAGTAGTTTTCTGCAATTAACAACAAAAGAACATTTTAATAGTTTATTTTTTAGTATTTTAAAATGACTTGCATAACCAATGGATATTTTGACACTAATTCCTGTTTCTTGACCCTCAAATCTGATTAAGTATGGATCACAGTATACATTTTTTACATTTTCATATGATGGGAAAAATCTGAAACCATATATTGTTAATTATATTGATTTTTTTTTTGTCTTTTACTGCACACTTCTCATACCAGTATGTCTTTTTAATGTCTTTTTGTGCTGTTCTTGTTTCCTCCTTTAAATCAGGGCGTCTGTGTTTCCCCTTTTTCATATTTCAAAATCCCCCCCGGTCAAAGTCAATTCTGCCTAGCGGTTATAGTCAAAGGTTTGAAATGTTTATAAGCACCCCCGACTGTCGTGAGCTGCGATACGACAACCCACTAATCGCTGCCAGGCTTCCTAGTCCAAAAAGATTTGACTTCTAGCGCCTATAAAGGCACTGAAAAAGGATCATTTACTGTGAGGTCAAAGGGGTCGAGTGAGGCAAGGGGGGGGATGCTTTCTGGCTCCCCCGAGGGCGACAGCCAGACATGAGCGACCGTGTTTCTGCTCAATCGGTCATCATATATGGCTTTATGTCACAACATGTCACAATATGTGGACTGATGGCCGAGTTGGCTCCAGTTTGGGTAAATAAGATCTGATTTGATCCTGTTCTGCGATGACGTAATCGGATGTCATATTCATGACTCAAATCGTTTTGTTTATTGTTACCCAATTTTTTTTTCAAGTACCAAATGATAGAATTATGATTTTAAATTCCTGCTATGATTAATTTGAGTATAGTGCTTTACAGTGTGGTTAATTACAATTGGGTTCATTTAAACTACAATCTGACTAAGTAAATTTGTGTGGTTTAATCACATGATCGAAAATTGGGCCCCATCACATATATACATAATATAAAAACAAAAAGGAAACGGGTGAAACTGTTTCTGTTTCTAAACTATATATTCATCCGTTTAAAATTACTACAATTGGAGTTAAGCCCTTATTTTTACTTAAAATTGATTTATTGGTAGTTCAATGTCTGATAATTAGTATCATTTCCAAACTATATACTTTTATTGAATGTTCATTGTGTTAAAACTGAATATTCAATTGTACCATTGATTTTTATTTTGCTTCTTTTGTGCTGCATAACCATTGTAAAAATAAAATCATTTGTATCTAGTACAGGGTGTTCTAAAATGTTTGACCCCATTTCATAGGCCAATCATTTTGACAATTTTCATTGGAATGACCTTAAATTTTCGCAGCTTGTGTATTAACGTTTTACATTTTTGTGTGTACTGTTTGGCATTTCTATCTTTTCAGGTTAAGAAATACTGTTCATTTCAAAAGAAAATGAATTTCCTACACAATCTGTGAACATTTGAGGTCATTCCAACAAGAATTGTCAAAATTATTGGTCAACCAAATGTGGTCAAACATATTTTATAATGTTTTACTCCTACATTGGCACTAAGCCTATTACATGGACTTCGTGTTGGGATAATTTTGTTCAAATTTGACCAAAAAAAAAACTTTAAAATCAGGTGATTGGACTTAGATTTGGATGTGAAATTACGTGTGTTTCTCTAACTCCAGGGAAAATGAGATTGAATTCACTTGGATGACATTGCTTTTCTCTCTACTGTGAATGTGATTCAGTCCAATTATGGGGGTGTTTCAGAAGACGATTTAATTCACTGGAATTACCCTATGTTTGTCTCTAATGACGACTTAATATAAAAACATTGTGACTGGATTCAATTGAAATGAAATGCCAAATTTCAGTTGCTTAAAACTGCATTAGGAAACACTCCAGTCTGATTCGGTTCATTCCAATGATGATGGAAATAGATTCACTCCCATGTGGATGTGTTTCTCTCCATTGACTGCAATTAAAATACTTTTTGATTCACTCCAGTAGTTTAGCAATTCTATGATAAATTCATTCGACCTTCCCAGTCAAAATGAATTGGACTTCTAGTGCCGTCAATGGCTTAAAAATAAGCATACAAAGCCAGTTTAAGTGAATTGGACATGTCATTGAGTTAATTTCACATCACTTTCCTGTCATTTAGATATTAAACAGTACTTGGATATTAAACTACTTGGATATTAAACAGTACTTGGATATTAAACAGTACTTGGATATTAAACAGCACTTAGATATTAAACAGTACTTAGATATTAAACTCTACTTAGATATTAAACACTACTTAGATATTAAATACTACTTAGATATCAAACACTACTTAGATATTAAACACTACTTTGATATTAAACTCTCTCTCTTAGATATTAAACTCTCTCTCTTAGATATTAAACTCTCTTTCATGAATATAATTTTGAGACCTGGTTTCAGCGGTAAACTCTGTCGCCATTTGACCGACGACCAAAAGGGACCAAAAGACCGGCGACCAACCGTCCGAGCACCGCGATATACCGCGTGATGTCATCCCAGGTGGCGCATTGTTACCCGGCCGCCGGTCGCCGATTGAATTCATCCGCTCTATCCATTTAAGCTTTTATTAAAATGTGTTTAGCAGCGTACTGGCTCTGACATGATGGATTCCATCACGCCGCTTTAATCAATAGCGCTATTGATCCAGCGCACATGCACACGCTAGAAGTAGCTCTCAACTGGTCCCTAATGGAGACTTTTAATACGTGGCAGATTACGACCGCTGATGTGTCGTTTCCAAATGCGTTCACCTTTTCCGCCGTGCTTACTTGTTCAGGCCCACGTGCGTCCAATGGGTTGCCGGGAAGTCATTTCTGTCTAATCTTTTCGATCAGCTCCGCCAGGGCGAAGCGCCTCGCCTCGTGTCGGCTCCCGGGGGGGATCATCCAGGTATTCCCGCTTTATCCGAGCGCGGATGACGGATTTGGGTCTTCGTTCACAGTCGACTGGACACGCCGACAAAGTAGTAACCGTGCACAGTTTTGTTAAGGAAAAGGAACATTTATTTGAAACATTACAGCTCTGGTTGCCCGAAAAAATGGGGAAATTGTGTTTAAAATTATGATAATTTTAGGATTGATTTTTGTATTTTTCGATTCGATTCTTCAAAGTTTTTTCCAATCAACTCATTTTTTTTAGGCCGTACTATTGTCTAAAAGTAGAATATAATGAACTGTATTTGTGATGCAAGCATTTTTGACTATTTACAAAGTCAAATCCTCAGGCCGGGACAAATTCCTGGCTGAGATCAAACACGTGCCGACAGCGTTTAACCTTCTCCGGCCGCTACGTCGCACATGAAACATTTAACTGGTGAGCGATTAGAAATGCCTGTCATGCATCCAAAGATGTGAAATATGTCAGCATGCATTATGGCCCGCACGCAAAACGCACTAAAACATGTGCGCCACGTCTGGAATATTTCACCGAGGAGGAAAAATAAATAAAAAAATGCTACTGAGCAAAATGTCTTTAGGCCAGTGGGGCGTGTTGGGAATAACGGAAAGTGAAGTGCCGACATTTTCTGGCTCACAACAGACAAACATCAAATTGACTGATTCATGCATTTTCTGGATGCTACTGCATGTCTAACTTTTTGGCTGCTATGTTTGGAGTGGGTGTCTTTGGGTGGGATATGCTGCCTTACAGTGTGGGTATTAAAATTACATTCTAAAAAAATGTTTTCTAAATAAGTGCTGAAGTAGAGACTGAGAAAGTAAATTAAAGCAAATTTTAACCTTGTCAAGGGACCTTTGACCTTTAATTTTCTCACTATTTTACATAGTTTGTGAATTTGAGCTAATTTGTCTTATCTGTTATCAAATGTACACAAACCTTAGGCACTTTAACATCAAGAAAAAGCTAAAAATTATTATTATTTTCATCCCTGGAAATTTACAAAAGTAATAATACATCTGAAATGACCCAATGGGACCATAGGCAGTCTCAAAATGAAATATGATGCCCTCTGGAAGCAATGGAGGATTTTTAGGCTGTATAGAGATCAGCTGCTAAATATACAGAATTTCATTAAGACATTATACAAGAAAAAAACTTGTTCTACGGCTTTTCTGTCCATTTTCATGTATATTATTATCTCAAATTTCTACATGTGCAAATTGCTCAAATAGCACATTTTTTACCTGTCTTATTTCAGACTTGCTTTTCTTATCTTTCATTTTGACTCTTTTAACCCTTTATTTTTGAAACCACAACAACATGAGAGGAATACAGGTACTCAAATTATATGAATCCCAACCTTCCCATATCGGACCCCCAATGTGGTCTTGTTCACGTCCACTTAACTTGCTACGCGATCGTCCGGCGCCGTCGTCGTTTGTGGCGGCGTCGAGCCGTGTGGTTTTTACAAGCCTGTATTTGGGCTGCTAATGAGCGGGGGCTGGCGGTGGGGTGGCAGTGGGATACAGCTGGATGGAGGCTGAATAGGGTTACCATGGTAACTGTTACCGAACATTTGAATGCAGAGCGAGACTGAGCAAAGTCGGGAGAGGAAGCCGCCGATCTGTGCATGTGTGTGTGTGTGTGTGTATATATATATATATATGTGTGTGTGTGTATATGTGTGTGTCAATGGGTTAATGTGTGACATGGAAGAGGGTTAATGTCTCATCAAAGTGCCAGGTCACTTCGCCGTTCTATGCAGAAGAAATTGGACCCCACAGGGGCTTTGGTTAATCCCGGTCTTGAAAATATATGTGTATACTATATTCTTGGTTGTTGTCGTTGTTGATGCTTAATGGGAAGAAAAGCAGCCAGTTGATTTTAACAAGTCTACCACTGGGAAAAAAAAGCTGTCAGGAACAACAAATCGACAAATGCTTAAACACACAGCGCAGCAACAGCATCGATACGTGACGAAACAGGACACTGGGATTATTCATTTATTTACTGACATTGACAAGTATACGCATTAGATCTAGTTAAGCTTGGATGGTTGGCGTTGTTTCAATGTGAATGGTTGTCTTTTGCCGTCAATGGCAGCTGATGGTAGTAGGAATAGAATCCCTGATATGTTGGTTTTAAGTTTTAATTTGAAGAGTTGTTTAGAGCTTGATATGGAAAAATCTGCTTTGCAATTTTGTTGAATTTCATTGGTTAATTTTCAATACCGCTTAATTCGGGGTGTCGGACCGTATCCCACCTGATTTGGGGTTTAAATTTGAGTTTGAATACCAGGTTTTGATAGATTATGACATCCTAAATTATTTTTTGGTGGTCTTTTCCTTGACATCTCAGTGTTTGCGTGGGAATATTTTTTAATTATCGCTGATAGAATAAGATGGTATTGCATGGGTTTATGGCAGTTAAAAAAATTTAGCATTAAAGAAAATGGACTAATGATTTTAACGTTTGGCAAAAATGAAAAAAAACGCTCCTTTAGACGTGTCTTTGCTTGTCAAGCATCTCTAGATTTCTCCTTGCCCCCTTTCTATTAATATTCATAATTCTTGGTCTCTTTCTCTTTTTAATCTCTCTCTATTTTTACCATCTCTTTATTATCCCTCATCATCCTTCCAGTCCCGCTTGGTCTTCCTCCTCTGCAGCTGCTCAGTGTTCATCCATTACTCTCTCTTGATAATTCCTCTTTTTCTCCATCCATCAGATTGATAATCCCTCACTTCTTCTTTACCTGATAGTTTCGAAGTGGCATGGTTAGCCCTCCACTTCATTTAAATCCACAGTGAATGCTCTTGTTTTAGTGTTGTTGACGGCTCTAGATGTCCAATCCATTTGGAATGGGAAAGTGGCAATGACTGAATGCTGTATTTAGATTCAATTCAGTTCCTGAGTACATTTTATCAATTCAGCTCAATTCTTTTAAGTTTAATGGAGTGTCAGTTTTATCTCAAGTCAATTTTGGTTGTCATTCATTGGATAGAGTTGTATTCAATTCCATTTTAAGTTAGTTTGAGCTCCAGTTCAACCTGCTTTTGTACACCCCTGTTTCATACCTGTCAACCTCTACCAATTGCTCCCTTATTAATGATTGCAATTCCCCTTATTAAGTGATATTAAACCATGCAAATGCCCTATAAATTGACAGCTATGCTGTTTACTAATGTCTCTACTTAAGTGGTTCAGGCTATTTCCATTCAGTTCAGTTCAATTTAAACAAATGTAGTCCTCTTCAGTTCTGTTTGGTCTGGTGCAGTTTAATTCCATTCAACAGGGTTTACATTGTGCTGCAGTTTAATTCAGATCTCCAATTCTTTTCAGTTTGGTTCCATTATTTCCAATTTCCATGGCAGAGGGACTTGGAGTCCATCCAGCCTCCTCCTTTCAGTCAAACCCATCCGACTTCCTGCTCGTTGAATCTCGGTGGAGATGATGCCATCAACAATTAAGACTCTTTGATACAATCCTTCCTTCCCAAAGATCTTTGTCTATGATAAGCTGTAAACGTCTGCATTGTGTATTGTGTTGAAGGAGAAAGCTTTGATAGACTCTCTTAGTATTCTCATTCGTCTTTTCATCTTTGTTGTTCCTCCTTAGTGACTCCCGGGCTTTTTGTTCCCAAAACAAGCATCAGGAACAATGGGAATAACATCTGCTTATCTGCGTCAAATATTTCCAACATTACAGTATGGGTGACCGTGTGTAAAAGGTTTAGCCTTTAAAAAAAAGGTTATTTGCCATCCATTTCCGCGCATTGAACCGTTTGCCCATTGGTGTGATTGGGTCTAGTTCTTCCTTAGATCCGAATTCATTCTCCTAAAATGGCTGTCTTCCTGTTTAGTAGACGACAGGTCCTTTTTCTATGATTGGAAATGAGAACCGCCCGAATAAAATGTCTTTTTCTTGTCTTTCCCTCTTCCTCAGTGATTCCCAGCTTTGAGTCCTCCCCAAACGAGTGTCAGGCAGAAAGGGAATAACATCTGCATCGCTGCATCGCTCTATGTTCCGGCGGCAAAGGAGGGAAGAAGTGCAAGGTTCGGCAGCGGCGCCAAGGCAGCAGAGGCGCCATGCGGGATTAAGGAGCAGCTTTGGGATCCCTCCAGGCTTTTCCGGACACGGGGGCCACACCTTCGCATCGCAGCGCCGGGTCATGACCCAGTGGCCATGCGCATCGCCACGCTGACCTGCCTTCCCGGCCCTTCTTCCCCCTTCCTCTTTGCGCTGCTGTACTTGCTGTCGACGGCGGGAGGCGCCTCGTCCTCCGCCTCGTCGTCCTCGTGTCCGGACCGCTGCAGCTGCTCCAACCAGGCCAGCCGCGTCATCTGTACCCGTCAGAGCCTGGACGACGTGCCCGACAGCATCTCCGTCAACACCAGATACCTCAACCTGCAGGAGAACGCCATACAGGTGAGCTGATTATTACTTGGCTAGGCTGTTTAGAAACGGCCATTTTAGAGACAGGGTCCTACTCCAAATGGGTTCAATCTCTTATTGACATTTTTGGTAATTAGGGTTGTAGTCCATTCATAGTAAATAACTAATCTGGGATTAGAAAGGTGGGGAATATTTTGCTTCCATTAATAGTTTGAAGACATTTCTCACGTGAAAGTTGCCCCAATTCCTTAGAGCTCATTAATAACATTTTTAATTCAAAAGAAAAAAAGGATTATTATTATTATTATTTTTTTTTTAATTAGGAATTTATTTTCCGGCGGCTCGGCCCCAGGGTCCCTAGGTTCATATCCAGGTCGGTCTGCCTTTGTGAAGTTTGCATGTTCTCCTATGTGAGTTTTCTCCGGGTTTCCTCCCACATTCCAAAAAACATGCATGGTAGGCTGATTGAAAATAGTAAATTGCCCCTAAGTATGAGTGTGAGTGGTTCTGGGTGTCTCCTGCCTCTGGCCCTAAGTCAACTGGGATAGGCTCCAGCACCCCCTGTGACCCTACTGAGGATAAACATTTCAGAAAATGAATGAACAAATTTATTTTCCTTTCTTCCAGCATTTTTTATTATAAAACAACAAAAGAAACATCTGTAAGTATTCTTTCAAGACAATTCCTCTTCCATACTGCCCATCCTTGAAAGAGTCGCCTAACCCAACTGTCTTCGGGCAAAAGGCAGACCACTCCCTAGACTGGTCTCCATTCAGTCTTAGGGCACATAGGGAGAAAGATACAACTGGGAATCAATCCCAGACTGCCTGCAGCAAAGTCGGTTGGTATAACCACTGCTCCATCGTCCATCTTTCATAAAAAAAACACAAAAATGTTAATGTTAGTTTTATTTTAGCATAAATACCATGACTTAGAGTTGCATATGATTTACTTAGTGAATGTGGCGGGCTTTGTTCCCAATCATTTCGGTTTCAATTCAGTTACCTTGTGGTGTAGAGGTTCACTCGCCTGACTTTGGTGCAGGCAAGATGGTCGTTTCTCTCTCTGTGTGCCCTACGACTGACTGGCGACTAGTCTATGGTGTAGTTAGTTGTGGGTTAGGCTCCAGCAACCCTTTTGAGGATGGGTGGTATGAATGATGATGGAAAGAATGAAAGTCTGCAAGTTCACCTGGAGTTGAAATATCTTTTATCCATTATTCCAGCTTGCCTCACTTGCCTACTTTTGCATTCGAGGCGCTTTGTGAAAAAGTCAACACTGACAAGTTAATCCTGAAATCCTAAACTGGCCCAATGACGTTTAAATGACATATTTTATTGTTGCATATAATGTGTGTTTGTTTACGACAGCATGCATAAAAATGCTCCCTAGGGAGAAATATATGTTTCACTTATTGACTGGCGGTGATAAACAACAACATCTGACTTGTTCCAATTAAGAGTTTATATATTACATATCGACTCGCAGGCGGTTCAATTTCGCTGGCTGGCTTGATTGCAAAACTCGCAGATGATTTCGATTAAAACCCAACTTGGGGTTTATGAGTGAAGTAATTACAAACAGGAGGAAAAAATGGAAATTTACAATAGTATCTACTTCTTCCTTTACTTTTCTAAAATTATAGGGGCTATTCCAAATACTAGAGCTCATGTCCTATATAGAATATATATAGAAATAACTTAGGGAAAATGAGTTCTAACTGGGAATCGAACCATACTTGCCCGCATTGCAGTCAGGTGAGCGAACCACTACACCACACAGCCGACACACTTAAAGCTGTTATTATTGGTAAATCTTGACTACACATATATAGAAATAACTTAGCGAAAAGTATTCCCAACCAGGGAATTGAACCACACTTGCCCACATTGCAGTCAGGTGAGCCAACCACTACACCACACAGTCAACACACTTAAAGTTGTCATTATTGAGAAGTCTTGACTACACATATATAGAAATAACTTAGAGAAGAATGAGTTCTAACCGGGAATCGAACTACACCTGTCTGCAGCACAGTCAGGTGAGCAAACCTCTGCACCATGCAGTCACCACAACTATTATTGTCATTATTGGATAGTCTTGACTACACATATATAGAAATGACTTAAAGAAAATGAGTCCCAACTGGGAATCGAACCACACCTGCCCACATCACAGTCAGGTGAGCGAACCACTACACCACACAGGTGCCACACTTCATGTTGTCATTATTGGAAAGTCTTGACTATACATGGCTGTTTCTATTTTAGGGAAAAAGGATTTCCAAATGGGATTTGAATCACAACTGCCCACACCAAAGGCAGGTGAGCAAACCTCTACACCACACAGTCACCACACATTGCATTGTCATTATTGGAAAGTCTTGAGTACAAATGGCTGTTTCAATTTCAGGCAAAAGTGATTCTCAACTGGTATTTGAACCAGAACTGTCTGCATGGAAGGCAGGTGAGCAAACCTCTGCACCATGAAGTCACCACACTTTAACTGGTGATTATTGGAAAGTCTTGATTACAAATGGCTGTTTCTTTTTAAAGGAAAATTTATTCCCTTCTGGGGTTTTGAACCAGAGCTGCCTACATGTAAGGCAAATGAACAAACCTCTTCACCATGAATCCACTACACTTTACTGAGTGATTATTGCAAAGTCTTGACGACACATGGCTGTTTCTATTTAAGGCAAAAGTGATTCTCAACTGGGGTTTGAACCAGAACTGCCTACATGTAAAGGAGGTGAGCAAACCTCTGCACCACAAAGTCACCACACTTTACTTGGTGATTATTGGAAAGTCTTGATTACAAATAGCTGTTTCTTTTTAAAGGACAAATGATTCACACATGGGGTTTGAACAAGAAACACCTATATGGAAGAAGTTAAGCAAACCATGAATTCACCACACTTGACCTGGTGATTGTTGAAAAGTCTTAACTACAAATAGCTGTTTCTATTTAAGGGAAAAATGATTGTATTTTATATATATATATATATATATATATATATATATATATATATATATATATATATATATATATATATATATATATATATATATATATATATATATATATATATATATATATATATATATATATATATATATATATATATATATATATATATATATATATATATATATATATATATATATATATATATATATATATATATATATATATATATATATATATATATATATATATATATATATATATATATATATATATATATATATATATATATATATATATATATATATATATATATATATATATATATATATATATATATATATATATATATATAATTTTTTTATTTTTATTTTTTTATTTATCATTTTCCCCTAAGTTATTTCTATATGTGTAGTCAAGACTTTCCAATAAAGACACTGTTAAGTGTGGTGCCTGTGTGGTGTAGTTGTTTGCTCACCTGGCTTCCATGCAGGCAGTTCTGGTTCAAATCGAATTTGGGAATCATTTTTCCCTTAATAGAAACAGCTATTTGTAGTCAAGACTCTTCAACAATCACCAAGTAAAGTGTGGTGACTCCATGGTGTTGAGGTTTGCTCACCTGCTTTACATGTAGGCAGTTTTGGTTCAAACCCTAGTTGGGAATCATTTTTCCCTTAAAGAGAAACAGCCATGTGTAGTCAAGACTTTCCAATAATCACCAAGCAAAGTGAGAGACTTCATGGTGCATAGGTTTGCTCACCTGCCTCCCATGCAGGCACTTCTAGTTCAAACCCTAGTTAGGAATCATTTTTTTCCCTTAAATAGAATTTGTATTACAGACTTTCCAATAATCACCAAGTAAAGTGTGGTGACTTCATGCTGTAGTTGTTTGCTCACCTGCCTTCCATGCAGACAGTTCTGGTTCAAATCCCAGTTGAGAATCACTTTTGCCTTAAATAGAAACAGCCATTTCTACTCAAGACTTTCCAATGATCACCAAGCGAAGTGTGGTGGCTTCGTGGTGTAGAGGTTTGCTCACCTGCCTTCCATGCAGACAGTTTTAGTTCGAGTCCCAGTTGAGAATCATTTTTTCTCTTAAATAGAAACAACCATGTGTAGTCAAGACTTTCCAATAATGACAATGTAAGGTGTGGGTGACTGTTTAGTGTAGTGGTTTGCTCTCCTGACTGCGATGCGGGTAGGTGTGGTTCGATGCCCGATTGGGACTATTTTTCTCTAAGTTATTTCTATAAATGTGTAGTCAAGACTTTCCAATAATGACAACATAATGTGTGGTGATTGTGTGGTGTAGAGGTTTGCTCACCTGCCTTTGGTGTGGGCAGGTGTGGTTCGATCTCCGGTTGGGACTCATTTTCTCTAAGTTATTTCTATATATGTGTAGTCAAGACTTTCCAATAATGACAATATAATGACAATATAATGTGTGGTGACTGTGTGGTGTAGAGGTTTGCTCACCTGCCTTTGACGTGGGCAATTGTTGTTCAAATCCCAGTTGGGAATCATTTTTCCCTAAAATAGAAACAGCATTGTGTAGTCAAGACTTTCCAATAATGACAACATAAAGTGTGGCACCTGTGTGGTGTAGTGGTTCACTCACCTTACTGCGGTGCGGGCAAGTGTGGTTCGATTCCCGGTTGGGAATCATTTTCTTTCAGTTATTTCTATATATGCGTAGTCAAGACTATCCAATAATGACAATAATAGGTGTGGTGACTGCATGGTGCAGAGGTTTGCTCACCTGACTGCACTGCAGACAGGTGTGGATCGATTCCCGGTTAGGACTCATTTTCCCTAAGTTATTTCTATATATGTTTAGTCAAGACTATCCAATAATGACAAGTTTAAGTGTGTCAACAGTGTGGTGTAGTGGTTTGCTCACCTGACTGCGATGCGCCCAAGTGTGGTTCGATTCCCTGTTGGCAATCATTTTCCCTAAGTTATTTCTATAAATCTGTAGTCAAGACTTTCCCATAATGACAACTTTAAGTGTGTTGACTGTGTGGTGTAGTGGTTCGCTCACCTGACTGTCATGTGGGCAAGTATGGTTCGATTCCTGGTTAGGACTCATTTTCTCTAAGTTATTTCTATTCCCTTCGGTGTAGTCAAGACTTTACATTAATGACAATGTGAAGTGTGGCGCCTGTTTGGTGTAGTGGTTTGCTCACCTGACTGTGATGCGGGCAGGTGTGGTTCAAATCCCAGTTGGGAATCATTTTTCCCTAAAAGAGAAACAGACATGTGTAGTCAAGACTTACCAATAACGACAACTTTAAGTATATCGATTGTGTGGTGTAGTGGTTTGCTCATGTGACTGCGATGCGGGCAGGTGTGGTTCGATTCCCGGGCGGGACTCATTTTCTCTAAGTTATTTCTATAAATGTGTAGTCAAGACTTTCCCATAATGACAACTTTAAGTGTATTGACTGTGTGGTGTAGTGGTTCACTCATGTGACTGCGATGCGGGCTGGTTTGGTTCGATTCCCGGGCTGGACTCATTTTCTCTAAGTTATTTCTATTCCCTTCGGTGTAATCAAGACTTTACATTAATGACAATGTGAAGTGTGGCGCCTGTTTGGTGTAGTGGTTCGCTCGACTGACTGCCGTGCGGGCAGGCTGGGTTCGCAACCCGGTGGCCGTTGACTTGTGGATGAACCATTTTGCCATTAAAAAAGACTAAGTCTTACCTTCAATAAAAGCATCTTATAACCCTGTATAGGCGGGCCGCCTCGTGGTGTAGTGGTTAAGTCACCTGCTTGCCATGTAGGAGGTGAGGGTTCACGTCCCGGTGGCGTACATGGTGTCGAAGGTTGACCAGCAATCGACGACTAAGTGGTGTCGTCAGTCAGCCGAAGGCTGACTGACGAACACCACCAGGAACCCCTCCCTTCAACTGTCTTCCGGTCAGCCGAAGGCTGACCGGTATTAAGTGTTTTGCTGAAAAAAAATGACTAAGTGTTTATTTTAATGAAAAAATGTTATTCCATATACTGAACTACATATTGTAGTGATCAGTCAAACGACAGCGGGATTCGAACCCCGACCTGCCCACACTGCAGTCAGGTGAACAAACCTCTACACCACATAGTGAACACACTTAAGTCCCTCATTATTAGAAGGTCTTGACTACAGTCTATGTCTTGACAACAATATAAGTCTTAACACCAAGAGTTTGGTGGCCACCTGATCACAGGGCAAACTTCACAAAGCAGTGGCTGGGACTTGAACCCAGACACACCAGCACTACAAGGCTCTGTCATGTTTATGCAATGCACTAACCACCAGGCCATGGGCACACAACAGAAGTAGTGAATATTGTCAATCCCAATACTTCTCACAGGTTAAGTGAACACTCTAGTACTTGGGATAATTGTCCTTCATAATATAAGAGTATACTGCCAGGTTGGGATACGAACCCAGGATTCCAGAGATGCAAGGGTGACACTCTAACTTCTGAGCTAATTTCCCTTGGTAACATCACAACTTACTTACAACATCTGGTATTCCCAGCAGTCACTCATCCAAGTACTAACCAGGCCCAACCCTGCATAAATTTGCTTTGCAGCAGATAAATTCTGATTCACTCTTTCGTATCCTGGAGATCATTTTGAAATGATTATACAATCTAAAAATGTTTTAACACCCAAAGGCATCCTAAATTATCTGTCTTATTTTTTTTCTTTCGTTGGCTGAGGACCCTTGCACAGAAGCTTTAACCGACCTGCTTCCTAATATTTCAGCATCCTCCAACAAGCCCCCAACACCTCCCTCCCACTTCCTGCTCTACATTTGGAGGCGTCGGTGGCTCAATTCCAGGAGTCTGTGTGTGTCTATGTTACACCAAGATTGGGCAACAAACACAAACACACATTGAAATACCCAAAGTGGAACACTATTTTTACTGTAATGCCAAAATATCATTGCCTATTTAGAGCCACCAAAACAGAATTGACCGAAAATGGACACTTTGAATACCCATTAGCGACCCAGAGTTGGTTTTTACGCTCTTGACTTTTGTTGTCACCCTGCAGGTCATCAAGTCAGACACCTTCAAGCATCTTCGACACTTGGAGATCCTTCAACTCTCCAAAAATCAGATCCGACAGATTGAAGTTGGTGCATTCAATGGCCTCCCCAACCTCAACACGCTGGAACTGTTTGACAACCGCCTCACTCTGGTGCCATCACACGCCTTCGAGTATCTCAGCAAGCTTCGCGAGCTGTGGCTGCGCAACAACCCCATCGAGACACTGCCGGGTTACGCCTTCCATCGGGTGCCCTCGCTACGCAGGCTGGACTTGGGCGAGCTCAAGAAGTTGGACTTTATCTCGGACGCCGCCTTTGTGGGCCTGGTCAACCTGCGTTACCTAAACCTTGGAATGTGTGGACTCAAGGACATACCCAAGTTGACAGCCCTGGTGCGGCTGGAGGAGCTAGAGCTGTCGGGGAACCGGCTGGAGATCATCCGGCCTGGATCTTTCCAGGGTTTGGTTTCACTCCGGAAACTGTGGCTCATGCACTCGCAAGTTTCGGTCATTGAACGCAATGCCTTTGATGATTTGAAGAATCTGGAGGAGCTCAACCTGTCCCACAATTCTTTACACTCGCTACCACATGATCTTTTTACGCCACTGCACCAGCTTGAGCGGGTACACCTAAACCACAACCCTTGGGTGTGCAACTGCGATGTGCTTTGGCTCAGTTGGTGGCTAAAGGAGACGGTGCCCAACAACACCACCTGCTGTGCACGATGCCACGCGCCACCTTTCCTTAAAGGCAAATACATTGGCGAGCTGGACCAAAGCCACTTCACCTGCTATGCTCCGGTCATCGTGGAGCCTCCCACTGACCTCAACGTCACCGAGGGCATGGCGGCCGAACTCAAATGCCGTACCAGCACCTCCACCACCTCCGTCAACTGGATTACGCCCAACGGCACCCTGATGACCCACGGCTCCTACAAAGTACGGATCTCGGTTCTACACGACGGCACACTCAACTTTACTAACGTCACCCTACGAGATACAGGCCAGTACACATGCATGGTGACCAACGCGGCTGGTAACACCACGGCCACCGCCGTCCTCAATGTGACGGCCGCCGACGTCAGTGTCAACTATACCTATTTCACTACGGTCACCGTGGAAACGGTGGAGACTCCAGCAGATAAAGATTCAGCTCTGAGGGCCATCAATCAAACCTACATCCGAGTCCTCCCGGGTCCGACCCCCTCGGGGCACCTGTGGCCAGATGGCGTCCCTACGACGGCCTCCTCCTTGTCTATCGACTGGTCCTCGCCCTCTTCTCCCCGCGCCACCCGGCCCACCTTCACAGTACCCATCACCGAGCCAGGCTTCTCGGGTCTGGACGACGTCATGAAGACCACCAAAATCATCATCGGCTGCTTTGTGGCCATCACTTTCATGGCGGCGGTGATGTTGGTGGTCTTTTACAAGCTGAGGAAGCAGCATCAACTCCACAAGCACCACGGCCCCGCCAGGGCTATTGAGATCATCAACGTCGAAGACGAGTTAGGCGGCGGGGCCGGCGGCCGGGGCGGAGGCGGCCTCTCGGGGGGCTGCGCCTTGACGCAAAGCAGCGGAATCGGGGGCGGCCAAAGCCTGAGGCGGCATCACTCGGATGCGCTAACGCTACCACACCTGACACGCTCGGAGCATCTCAACTACTACAAGACACACCACTTCGGCAACAACGTGGCGGGCTTGGGAATGGGCGGCAACAACAACAACAATCCATTGCCCTGCTCCCAGAACATGACCATGTCCTGCTCCCAGGGGGCCAGCTCCATGGGTGGTGGCCACGGGACCTGCGGCACCTTGCCCACCCCAGTCCCGCTGCCTCAGCTAAGCCTGCACAGCTCCCTTAAGGGTCTCATGACCAAGGGCCAGAATGAGCCTCTGCTTTTTAAGAGTGGCTCCAAGGAGAATGTACAAGAGACTCAGATCTAAAAAAAGGAACCTGCAACACCCCTTGTAGCCCCAATTCGTTGCGTTATGGAGGATCGGGCCAGCCGCCAGGGGGGTGAACACCTTCCCACCCTGCCTCATCCAGCACATGGTCCCACCCAAAATCAGGTGACAAGCAGCTCTAGTTTTTGCCAAAGTCCCAAGTCAAGCCAACTGATTGGACGTCGCATCTTTTGTGGATTATTTCTACGGACCAGTGGGAATTACCAATGGAGACGTCGTCACGTGGCTTCAAGGACAAACCAGAGCTATGAAAATAAAAATATTAAAAAAAAATGAAAAGACAAGAAAAAGAGAACATTAAAATACTTGATATTATTATATATAAACGGTAAATATATTTTCACTGGAAGAAATAAATTATAAAGAATCTTTGCGGAGTCGATGACGTAGAACGTGTGAAGAATATATTTAAAGAATTAAAAAAAAATTAATCTTTGTCCTCTTGGCAGATGGACAAATGTATTTTTTTCTAGCCACGCCCTATTTTTTAGGGAGGCGGGGCTTACACTAACAGTGTCAGCAGCGACGTGCTGTGTAGCATCAATAATACCAATAATAAAGCAACGTAAGCTCACAGTGTACATATTCCCAAAAAGCTGCTCGCTAATCACCATATTTGGATTTACATGTTATCGTTAGAATTAGCATTGTTATTATCACTGCGATGGCTACTTTTTTTTGGTTTATTTGTAGATTTGAAGTTGTTTTTTTTTTTTTTTTTTAGTCGGACACAAAATGACGGCTGGGTTGTGACTTCAGAATCGGAAGATTTTGAAAGGATTATTTGACTCACAGAAGGCATTTTTTCCTGAAGGTAAGCAGCGTTCTTCAGTGGGACACCTGGAAAAAAAGAGACTTTTTTTATTTAAACAAAAAAGAAAAGGACAAATCAATAAAAAAAATATATAGAAACTTCTAGATCTCTTTTAAACGAAAAAAAAAATATTACCAAGATGATGACTGGTTTGATGATGAGTGTTTTTTTTCATTTGGATTTTCTTGGATTTTTCTTTTCCTATTTTTTTTTTCAATGTGTTCTCTTTCTTCTTGTACTCTTCTTGTTCTTGTTCTTCTAATTAGATAATTCCACTGGTTCTAATTATGCCGACAATGTTCTGTTATAGCCCAGGTCACTTTGGAAATTAAAAAAATGGCGCACAAAATGGCGACAACGGAATTCTAGTGGCTGTTTTCTTCTTCATTATTGGTCATTTGTTTGTTTCCTCTGCAGTATTTGTTAATTATCAGGCATCAGAAAATCATTAGATTTTTATAATGATATATTTCCCTTTTTAAAATGCATTTTCCCCAAATTTGTAACATAGGTTTTCTTTCCTCTTTGTTTGATTTTCCAAGTTTTTTTTCTCCTCTTCTATACGGTGCAGTAGCAAAGGCCTAAATGTCAGCATCCTGTCGCCATGACGACACGCTAACAAACTCCGCCGCATCGACCTCAACTGCCGCCCATCCCTTCCCTAATCCCCCTTTGCCGCCATCATCATCATCATCATCCTCATCATCATCATCAGGTCTCCTTGGCAACTGTTGCGGCTGCGACAGTCCTCATCAAGGTGTCTCCATTTGCTCCATCAATTCTGTGCGAGACTCGTAAGCCTGCCCCCGCTGACTGCTGATTGGCTGCCATCTGGGCTTGTTTGTGGCTTTGCGGCGACAGCCATTTTTTAGCGCCGTTGTGAGCCACCGTGGGGACAGCGCTTACACGTATGCTGCATCAACCACTAGCGCAATGCCTTTAACAGATTTACGTCTACTCCTATTTGTGTTCGTATTGTGGAAAAGTTCTTTCTTGTCTGCTCATGAAAGATAGATTTTGTTTTTTTGTAAATCAACCAATGTGAAGACATAATTGAATGCGTGGTGGATAAGTGGATAGCGCATCCGGCTCGTAATTTGTGTCTGTGTGGGATTTCTTTGGGTACTCATGCATGATAGGCCAATTGACGACTTCAATTTTTCCCTGTGTAAGAATGCATGGGTTACTTACTATCTATTTGTCTTCTTCTTCGCTGCCATTGGTCTGCAAACAATTCACTGTGTAGTTCACCTACTATCCATAATCATTTGGGAAATGCTCCAGCACCCCCCAGGACCTGCAAGAAGATAAGTAACATATAAGAAAAAGTAATACAAAGCACTATAAAGTTTCTTTTTGAAATATGTATGTGTATACCTTCATTAATTTTCCATTTTGCTTATCTGCAATGATGGAGCACACTCACAACCACTCAGCCCACTTTGGGCAATAGCCAAGGGACATTTTAGAGTGTTCAACTAGCTTACCATGCATATTTCTCTTGGGAACTGGCGTACCCGCAGAAAACCTACGAAAGCACAGGTCCAATATACAGTCTCCACTCAGGAATGGCATAGCAACCAAGTGTTGAACCCTCCATCTCAGACCTGTAAGGCACATAAGCAAACCAATCAACTACCATGTCACACAGTTTTGTACTATTTTGGTCATTGTACGAATTAATTTTGAACCAATTGATTAAAATACACCTCCAATCAATTCAAACTGTGATGGATGCCATTAGATACTCATTCCCTTTTGACAGGGAAGGTTGGCAGCATTTTTTTGCGTTCAATGAGTGACTTGTGGTCATAAAAAAGACATCTGATAGGAAGTTGTGTGCAATAGCTTGGCAGTGCTACACTTTGCTTTAATCACGATGTTTAGCGAGTGTACTCAGGCGATGTTGCACATATTGTACGTGGTGTGGCCGTCTGGCGTTGTGAAATGGCAGCAGGTGTCGGGAGAGCTGGCCAAAAAAAGCATCAAAGTGCCACCATGCACCACCCTCACCTGTTGGGTCTGCTCATCTATTATTTAAATAGACAATGTTGGCCACCTTCTAAATACCAACATTCAAAGTGCACCTGTGTAAGGTCACACGATAACTATTCAGTAAGTCTTACAAGTCTGTTGTGAAAAGGGTAAATGAACTTTGTAATGTTAGTTCCACTGAGGTAGCATATTTTGGTAGTTTTGTTTCTGAGGTCCCCATGTTTGTCATTTCTGTCTATCTTTGACAATCCTGTTCAGATGTTTTTCTTTTTACATAAGCGCAATAATGTAAACAACTATGAAAAAGGAATGTATTTGACTTATTTTACTATCTTCGGAGAGCAATGATCATATTTATGGGTGGTAAATGTAAAAATAGGTCATTTTTAGGGAAATTTTGTGTATGGGTTCTTGAGTTTTTTTGTTGTTTTGTGTCAAAGTGGGCAACTTTTCATTTTTTAGATGAAAATTTGCCTCAAATTGGTCAAAATCTTTGACTTCTTTCAGATTTTCAGGCAGAAATCAATGATACTTTTTGTGTTCCTAATAGGATAGAAAAATCCACCACCCACCTGTTTAGTGCAGTTCTTTTCAAACTTGTCAGGTACAGAATGTCCCTCCAATTGTCCAACATGTCCATCGGTGAAACTGGGTCTGATTCTTTCCCAACTTTTCCATAGCCGCTGGTCAGGTTTAATCGTGGCGTTATGAAGAATCAGTCATTGGATGTCGCTTTTGGCGGTTTTTGAGGACGGGCGACATGGGCGATGAAAGGTTTTCCCCAGAAACGTCCGCCGCTGCCGCCGCCGCCCGGGATGTCACGCTTGAAAGCGGCACTTTTGTGTGTTGAAGGATCCGTGACTAGTAAAGGATGTGCTGAGCCCCCCGCTTGCCAAAAGCCACTTTTTGCTCTTCACGGCCACCTGGGTTCATCTTACCGTCGGGATGAGGCCGAGCGGGAACGCCGGCTCCGCCTATTTCTGCTTTGAAGTGTAAATTGCCATGTGGTAGAAGCGCCGTACAGCAGCTTGCTCGCCGCCGTCGTCGTGATAATGGAGTCGTCCGCCGTGGTCGGGGGTCACGCGTGCTACGAGAGGCCAAAAGGGGCTTTTAAATCCAGCCTGCTCGCCACTTTCTTCTTCTAAGGAAACAGAAAACACTTGTAAGGCGTCATCAACGTGGAATCAGCTTTGACAGTCCGTATTGATTTCTTTTTTGTTTTTTTTTTGGTTTAAGGCTCTGAGGTTCAGCCAGGCGCAGCGTTTTGTTTGGTGCAAAAAAGCGACTTTATAACAGAAATAGACAAGAACAAGGATGTGAAACTCAGGGTTGGTTCGCGGGACGCATTAACATCACCTCGATTTCACCTGGCCCGGACCATTTTAGATATATTATTGAGATATATATATTAAATTAGATTAAAAGAAATGGATCAAAATCCCTTAATATTCCATTTGTAATACTAATTATTGAGATCTTAAGGAAATTATTGATGATCTCATTGGCTGCCATTGATGAAATTAACTCTTATTTTTTTACATTGGCAGCACAAACTTGGACATATTACAATTTAAAGCACATTAATAAATTCTTGTTCCAAAATTAGCTCATTGGCTGTCACTAAAAAAATCTCATGAATTGCCTATGGAGCAAAATGAATTAAATGCATAATTGTAACCTTAAAATATTCTTATTTATTTATTAATTTTCTTTATTATTACAATTTATTCCAACATTTATTCATTTCGATTTACCTATCACATATTCACACCCATTACATCCACCCACAAAATGTATTTATAAAATATTTTAGTACTACCTTAACAAAAAAACAATTAACCCAAAAGTCTGTGGTATTTTTTTGGAATTTATTGTTAAAATATATATACTTTTTAAGGCACTGACTGGACCAACCACACATAAAAAGACCTGTCATTTGTTAACTCACATTTGTATGTTCACCCTAACAACTCAGGCTCTATCTATATGTCAAATCTTTGTGTCTGTGTTTTTTTAGAGCACCACATGCATATATGAGATGGCGTGTGAGAGCTGTCTGTGCACGAGAGACCTGGATTTGTGTGATGTGTATGATTTTGATCTGCTTAAATGTGTGCGTATGTGTGAGATATGCATGCTGAGTGTGTGTGTGTGTGTGTGTGTGTGTTTGAAGGAAGGCCGCCATCTCGCTTATATGTCACCAAGCGCCCCAGGACCAATGACTCTTCTCTGTGCCTCCACTAAGAGGGGGGCAGAGGCCATGGGGGGGCAATTTCTCACCGCCTCCACCTTCTCTCTGGCTCTATCTCTCTCTCTTTCTGACTCACACACCAACTGATGCTTGCTCGCCCCCTGCTTCATCTTCTATCTTTTCTGCCATTTTCTGCCCAACTGCAACATGGCAATCGTCTATAAACTGACATGTGTAGTCCCTTCTCGTCTTTACTGGTGGGCTCTAGTTGTCTAGGTGGGAGTCAATGGCTCATTTATTGCTATTTACAGTGATGGAAAAGTAGTTTAACTGGGATGACTTGGGTGGAGTTATGCATTGCAAATGGATTGGACGGCTGGATGACAGGATTGCCAAAATTAAATTAAAAAATCTAACTTAATATTTAAATGTGTCATTATAATGTTGCTCTACCGGGGTGCTGGAGCCTATTTCAGCCAAATGTGGGCAGTCAGCGAGGGGCACCTTGAATTGGTTGTGAGAAATTTGTAATAAAATGTGGCAATTTGGTGGTAGTTGGCTGGGATAGGCACTGGCACCCCCCGTGAACCTTTTGAGGATAGGGGGTACGGAAAATTAATGCTTCAAGATTTATTTGTGTATATATTTTAACCTTTATGTATAAGTTGTTGTTATTTATTTTCATTTTTACTTCCTCACTATTTCTTTCCATTTGTATGTATATTTCTACATTTGTTTATTTTTGGATTCGGTTTTGTCTGTTTGAATGTTTAAATTCAAGATAACTAAAGAATGGATTAAGGGATTATTGCAGGATTTGTAACATGAATACATTTTGGGTTAAAAAGTCAGAGGACAAAAGTATAAGCGATCAGAAAAGGAATTTCGTTTTTTAAAAACTTTATTGATTTATGTTCATTTTGGCACTCTACTTCCCTGTTTAGCATTAAAATATGAAAATGTTACTAGCCCCTAAAAAAACAGTATGTGGGCAGGAACTATGTGATTGTTGATATGTTTCCTTAGTTTGTGTTATACGTACCAAAGTTACAGTGAAGTCAATGTAAAAATGTATTTTAGAGCAACTTCAATGGCAGCCAATGGCTTTCTAGGATTATAATTTTTCATCTCCCATCTCCAGCAAAAGACATCCAATCCATTTGCACCATGACCAATCACTTGTCTATCGTCGTCAATGGCAGCGACACTGGGGATGTGTCAACAGTTTTACTTAGTCCCTTTGCTGTGTTTAACTTGGACACGCGTGATTTGCCGCCGGCTCTGATGAAAATGTCAATTCTCTTGCATGGTTGGACTCTAAGTGATTTCTCACGTTGTGACCACACTTGGTCTCCTCTTCTGAGCGGCGTCTGGAGGTCAAGGTCAGTGTTGGGAGACTTTGACCGCCGTCAAGGGCGAGCATGACCGTGCCCCACCATGTGTATTCTTCTTTTTAACCTTGGAGTTGGCGTCCAATCATCTTCTTGATCTTTTTTCTTTTTTTTTAAGTGGTCGGTCAATCCTCCTTCCTCTTTGCGTGTCCGCTGGAAGGACATTTGGCTTCCTGCGGGGGTTCGTGGTGGGGAGGAGGGGGGGGGACCATTGAGAGATGAGTTATCGATTGGACAGCAGGCCGACGACATGATGCCACTCGGACAGACGGATGGACAAGCGATGGGGGAGGAGGAAGATGGAGGATGAGCTTATGTGACGTGGACGCCTACAAAAAGGAAGCATGCACACTATGCCTTCATTTGGGACAAGATTAGCACTAAAAGCTGATATAAAAGTTTATAATTTTACGATTTATGGGGAGTGTTGATGTTTTTTGCGGAAGCCTTTGTAAAGAAATGAACTATTTTGCTAATTCAAAATTGTTTTTTTTTCAATCTTGCCATCCATGTGAGGTGATGTTAATTATAATTATTTTATTGTTTCAATAATGGATCAATAGGGTCTCTTATAATATTTGGAAGTATTTATATGAATCGTACATTAATTCAATGGTAAAGTTGCAAGTAAGGAATATTGTAAGCAAAATTAAAAAAAAATGTTTTGTTTTTACAATTATGGCACACAATAACCAATAATTTATATGAATATTAGTATGAACCGATACATTACAGGGAGAACAGGAAAGGTTAAGGTATGTCAGGGCAGAGTAAAGGAATAAAATATGAAAATTAATTTAGAAAGTCTCTCCCCAGAAAGTTAGGTTTTAACAGAAAAGTGTTTTCTCAATCAAAAGTCATGATTTATTTTATTTTTTAAGGAAAAAACACTTGTATACCTTTTGATTCTTTGGATAAAAGTGTATTTTTTTTTCTTTATGATAATGTTAAGCGAGCGGGAAACTAACATTGATGGGGAATAAATGTAGGAAGGTTGGGGGTTAATGGTGCTTTTTTTTTGTCCGTTTTTGATGAGTGAAGCGGCATTAGTATTGTTCACACGGGCTCAGACTTCCTCCCTCCCTCCCTCATGCGGACGGAGCTTGCTGCAGCGTTACCGTGGCGACGCACAAGTGCAGGAGTACTTCCGTCTTTCAGATGCAAAGGATGCAACTGTAATTGGCATTAAGTGCCAGGAAGGGGGAAAAGATGGGGGGAAAAAAAGCTCCCGTGACGCCATTTGCCATGTTAATCAGCTGCTGCTTCCTATGGATTTACCTGCTGCGTTACCATGACAACAGGCTCATTTGTTTATCCCAGGCTCTCCGTATTTCACCTTCGTGCCAACCTGCCGCAAAGACCCGCCGCTCTCTAACTCTCTCGCTCACTTTGGTTTTATTGGCAGGCAGCATTTCCATGGAAACGTCCTGGAAACCATGGCAACCGTTTCAATCAAGCCAAAGGCACTCACACAAGTGTCGTACTTCACTGCATACTTTGCTTTTTTTTTTTTTTTCTCCATCACATCCCTCTTTGGCCAAACGTGTCGTCAGCTTGTCACAACACCAAACATGATGATGAAAGTGAGCAAGCAAAAAAGGACACATCAGCCTTGCAAGACTTAGGGTGACGAATCAAAACCATTTTTAAAGTGTATATAAACATATAGGTAGATGGTCATATTATTGAAGAAATAAAAGCCTGTCTATATGACACCCTTTTTAATAGACTACTTTTTTTTAAAGATAAAAAGCCTTACTATACATGGTCATTTAAAAATGCCTTATTATACATAAACTACTTTATTTTTAAGAAAAGAAAGCCTTACTATACTTGGTTATTTTTTTAACAACTTAAACTTAAAGCCTTATTTTACATGGACTATTTTCATAATGAAATGTAGCCTTACTAAAGATGGTCTTTTTTTTAACAGATAAAAGCCTTACTGAACGTTTTTAAAGAAAAAGGCCTTATTATACAACATCATTTTTAACAGAAAACAACCATTGTATACAAGGTCGTTGTCGGTATATGTGTATGTGTAAAGCTCAGGTAGTGACATGCTGTTTTTTTCCTCCTGAAGTCCTACACGTTGTGTGTATTTTGTCTGCTTTAATGTGTCAATCATCCCAAGAAGACGAAGCCCCCCTGCTGGTTTTCAGGTAAAAGGGAAAAAACATTGCAGTGCTGCACTGCAGGTCTCCTGTGCGACCATTCGACATTATTTTCATGATTGTCATTTAAACGCCTTCATGATGATGTTCTATTTACAAATAGTTTATTTAAAAAACAACAACAATGCAGTAGATATGATTAAAAACATAATTACCATATATTACTAACAATACATCTTATTTTTTTCATAGTTTGTCTGCACCTCCAACTAATAATTAAGTGTTATGCTGTGTTTTTTGGGGGTTGATCTGAAACAGTTAACAGTTTATTTTTAATCCATTTTACAATGTTTACTTTAACCTCTGGTTCATTTAGGTTTCTGATCAAATAAAAATTGCAATCCCAAATATGTGACTTATATTTATGTTTTTTTTATCTTCAATGTGAATTATTTGGCTGGTGCAACTTAGATCTTGGAGAATAAAATATTTATTTTTAGCAAATATCATTTTTACTGACTAGTTTAAAGAAAAAGAGAATGTATCTTTAGAAATGTTATGCATTTGCATTTGGCTGTGAAGTGAAATTGAAGTGCTGGTGCACAAATAAGGACTTTCATGAAGAAGAAAAAAAACCATACCAGTGACAAAATAAAAACTAAACTGGGGAGATGCACATCAATCAAAGAATCAAAATATTACTCACCCAAAACAGCAACAGGAAAACATGCAGCAATAATCTCACTTGAAGACATGCCAATACAAACACACATAGAGGGGTTAATGCTTAATCAGAACCACCTGGATCACTCAAGAGTAAGGGAAGCCAGGAGGGGAAAAATGGCAAAAACACATCCAAATCACACAGACAGGACACACAAGGAAAACACACCCACCCAACCCCAAAAATATGACCATATTAAACATATGATAATATAGATATAAAAATGACTACTCTAATTATGTCAATAATTGACCAGCAATCCAATAAAAATGTTGAAATCAGCAACAAAATATGGATTTATTTGCATTTGAGATCCCCTTTTTGAAAAGTTCCTGAGTTAAGTAGTATCCCTAATTAATTTTTAATAATACTACATTGGTAAGAATAGATTTTTGACCACTGCGGTTGCCATCTTAAAATCAAGCCTTGCGTTGTGTTTGTTTTGCGGCCGTGCAAGTTAACGCTAATTGCTTTGCTCAGTGATGACCTGGGGAAAAGAGCGGGCGAGAGCCAAAATGAGAATGAGCGCCGGCTAATTAGGCCGCTGTTGTCGGGGTGCCTTAATCAGCCTCTCGTGTTCTGAGCTAATGAGACCCCGATACCCACGGTTTGCACCATTGGCTCCACACTGCTTGTGTATGTGTATTAAATTAACACTTATTCTCAACTTGAACCGTCCTTGATGGTGATAATTTGGACGTCTATTACCGTCAATGGCACAGAATAGGTTAAATAACTGATATTTGCACTTATAAGTTGCAAGTGACAAACAGACCAAGGCAGAAAACATACTTGGAGGGTTTTTTTTACTTGAGGAAAAAGACAAAACTAACATTTGATGGCAGTTAAAAATGATTTAGTGGGCGGGGCAACTGTCAGTGCTGGCCTCATTTCTTTACCTCCTCCGCTTTGTCCTTGAAGACTGCAAGAGAAAAATGACACACATGAGGATGAGGGTGATGATGTCACAACAAAGTGGAGAAGGAATTGTCGGATGTCATAAGTTAACGAGATGTGAACATATTGTTCAAGTTATTGTTAGGACAAGCTGCAAAAGTGATGCAATGATAACAAGTAAGAGCGCAATAAGTCCGCAGTGCAGATAAAATGATAGTCACCCAAAAATAGGTGGATTAAAAGTAAAAATAATGCAGGAAAAGGGATGTTTCTGAAATGATTAATAGCCCAAAGTTAGTCAAGAACTTTATGAATCCCAAAGCCTTCAGAAACTTAAATCAAAAGGGTTAAACTAACAAAAAACAAAAGAAAACAACAACAACCTTTAGTTTGAGTTAAAATATTTGAAAATTTAATTCACTAATTATTTAAAAAGTCATTGCAAAAAGAGATCGTAATAACCCCCAAAATTAAAATACTCAAATCAAACTGCTCAAAAAATGGAGGAAAATTAATGCAAAAATAAAAATTTTAATTTTAATTTTTTGCTTACCTCGGACCTCCAATTTACACTCCACCTCGTCTTCTCCCAGCACATTGACGGCCTTGCACGAGTAGCGCCCACCGTCGTACGGACTAGGTTTGCGGATGTTCAGCGTCAGAACCCCCTGATTGTTCTGCATCAGAAACTTTGGGTCCTCCCCAATGATCATCTTGTTCTTCATCCAAATGATTTTGGGCTACAACCACAACGATAACGGGGCGTCATAACAGAAAGCTACACCGACGTGTATCGCCAAAGTGGAAAATACCTTTGGGTAGCCGCGGACTGCACAGCTGATGGCGGTGGTGTATCCCGCCACGACGCTCCGGTCCACCAGCGGTGCTGTAAACTTTGGGGACGCGCTCTGGTCCTTCTCTTTAAAGGGTGGAGGGTTGTACTCCAAACCTGGAGGGTCAGTCAAGCAGTGAGGTGGGCGAACCGTTTTGTTAGTGTAACTAACTCGTTGGCTTACCTGTTTTGCAGATGAGCGCCGTGTTGCTGCTGACGCCGGGATCCTCGCTCAGACCGCAGACGTTCTCGCTGAAGATTCGGAAGGAGTACTCGTTGCCCATGATCAGGTCGGACACGGTGCAGTTGGGCCGCCGGTTGTGCTCGTACACGGTGAACCAATCCTGACGCAATTGGAGATTGAAAATGCATTTTGACTGGTAGGGTTGACAGAAAGCCTTCAAGGTGTCCCCTGCCTCTGGCCCAAAGTCAGCTGGGATAGTCCCCAGCACCCCTCGCGACCTTAGAGAGGATAAAGTGGTTCAGAAAATGTGATGTGAACATAATAGCAATAATTATTAATAGGATTATACTGTATCTAATTAGAATTTGGACTCGATCTTATAAAATATTACTTTTTTGGCATACTATTTACACACCAAGTCTTTATGAGGCATGGGATTATTTGCTTTATAACACTATTCATTCCATCCCAGAATGATCACAGAATAGTGCCCAATTTTTTCTTTTATCCAAAACTAGGCTGATCTGATTGATGGACACAACAAGAAAAACGATCATGCCTAACTTCTTAGTGCTGTGCTCGTACGTTTGATACTTGACAAATGACAAATCACGCAGGGATGAAAGAAGCCACGCATAGTACAATAGCAGACTGCAAAAATCTGGAGCTGGTTCAGTTTATGACATCACAACCAGAATGAATACACATGCCATATTACTGTATACTGCTGTACTAGAGTGCGAAATGCAACCAAGACTTGACTTCATAGATAAGCCTTTTATGACATGTTAATGTCAAATACTGTTGTATTTCATAACATTATTAAAAGCAAAGGAGGGCCGCTGTGGCTTACCTCTGTCTTCAGGTCAGCTTTCTGAATAGTGTAGCCGATGATCTCCGCATTGCCGTCGTCTTTGGGCGGCTTCCACTCCAGCGAAGCGTTGAAGCCCCAAACGTCAGTGACGCGCACCTCCAAGGGTGGGCCCGGCTTTTCTACATCAAGAAACATATCACAGCGGCGTTTGTTCCAGTAGATGATTGGAGAGCAGAGGAACGTCTAGAGCCTCATCCTCTCATTAACTTAACCTTCTCAAGCATCAAGTATGAACCTAATCCCAGTCTACATGCAAATAATCCTGTGGCGTAATCCTTCTGACCTGTGAAGAGACGCGGAATGAGCTGGCGGTCAGGATTAAAGAGCCACTTTGATGACTTGAGCCAGTTTGGGGAAGTTATGGACACACGTTGAAGAGATTTTGCGCTCATCTCGGAATGCGTGGCCAACCCGTGACTCACCCACGACTTGGATGCGGATGTTGGCGCGATCCTCTACGTTCTCGATCTGCACGGCCATCGTGTACGTTCCCGAGTGGAGCCTCTCGACCGAGCGGATGAAGAAGATGGAGTCCACATCGCTGGTGCGGGTACCCACGCTGCGGTCCTCCAAGGGGGCGCCGTCTTTGTACCATGTGACCACCGGCCGAGGTTTACCCTAAGACAAATCCCAGGTTCTTGCTTTAATGTTTACCTTTTCTACCGTGTCATCAGGGCGGTCTGGTGTATAAGTGGTTAGCACGTCGGCTTCACTGTGGTTGGACCTGGGTTCAAATCCATGTCAGTCCATCTGTGTGGGTTTTCTCCGGGTACTCCGGTTTCCTCCCACATTCCAAAGACATGCATTGTAAGCTGATTGGACCCTGAATTGCCACCAATTCATGGTATAGTCAGCTGGGATAGGCTCCAGCACCCCTGGTGAGGATAAAGTGGTTCAGAAAATGAGATGAGATCCTGTCATCATTTCCAACCCCAAAAGTCAGAGGGTCTGCCCCTTCAAATCCCCTTCCCCAAATTTCTGAATGTTTTTGGCAAAAAATAAAATAAAATAAATTGCAAATCAAATATTAAAACAGGAAAGTCAGCACTTCTAAATCTGCCACTCGTTACTTCACCGCCACCTGACCTACTTTGTAGCAACTCACTCATTTTTTATTTTTTCCGGAGTATTTTTAGAACCTTCAGGCTGTTTTTAAATCACACATGTTTTCTGGAAGTCAACCAAAAGACAAAAAGATTTGATATGAGGTTTTGATAAATAAATAGACGTATCTAGGGCATACCTGGAAGGGGATGACCAAGTTGACCTTCTCACCAACAACTTTAACCAATCTGGTTCTCAGCTGGCGTGGTAAACGGATCTTTGGATGTTCTGCATAACAAAAGATGTATTGACACTGATTATTTTCACTTTCACTAAACGTCAGGCATTGTGCTGGTCTGACCCATGATCTCTCTGATGGTGACAGCCTGAGAAAGCATAGCCGGGGGGCTGCGTCCGGCGATATTAATGGCCACCACCCTAAATAGCATCTTCTCCCCCACCGGTAGATCTTTCACACGGTACTGGTTCTTTTGCACTGGCTCCTTGTTGGCCTGCACCCAATCGTCACCTAGAAAGATTTAGAACTTTCATTAATTCTTCCTAAAATTACATAATTTCTTACTGAGTCCCAAAATCTGTTTTATGGAAGCAAAATAAGGTTTCATAAAAATTGTTTAATGTCACGTTCACTTCACTCATTTAAATGAGTATGTAAAGTTTATACTTATGGATTAAAATTGTGCTACCTCAAAATGGATTGGACGCTTTTCACAATCAATGAAATGGAGTTAATACTTAAAAATACAATTGAGGGTGGCCAAAAAAGATGAATCTTTCATATCGTCTGAAAACGCTGATATACGATTACATGCTCGAACCACGGATGTCGCTACCCGGAATCGAACCGTTTAATCCCAACCATATCTTGTCAAGAATTTGAGCTCTCCACCTTTTCTTGCTGAAAACTTCTCGTTCAGCTCTTTTGCTTCGAATCTAATTAGCACTAACCGTGAATTATGATTGAAGTAAATCTTTGTACTTTACGAGCGGCGTTTTCATTTTATAATCTCCTCAATAAAGCTTCGTGTTGAGGATTATGGCCTCGTTAAGAGTCAAACGGAGAAGCGGCCGCCTCGCATCTAACCAGCCACCCGCAAACACCATTGTCATTGGAACTTTGCTGGTCTAATGAATCAAGCACCCCCAACTTACTTCCTTCTTTGCAGTATTCAATGATGTAGCCATCAATGCCGCCTGGTCCCACTTTCTCTGGAGGAAGCCACCGCAGAGCACAGGTGGAGTCGGTCACGTCCTCCACCGACAGGCGAGAGGGCTCACTGGTGGGCGCTGAAAAGGGTCAAAGGTCACTTCAATATTTTGTAAAGAATGATTGAACAATGGTGGGTTTGGGCACCGATGGGCATGAAAGGCTTGGAGTTGAAACTGGGCTGTGAGATTCCCACGCCGTTGACAGCGAATACTCTCATCTCGTAAACAACGCCCTCAATCATCTTTTTAGCCTCGTATGTAGTGGACTCGTACACGTCGAAGTTGAGTTTGGTCCACCTGGATGAGCCGACCTTCTTTCGTTCCATTAGATAACCTGGAGCCAAAAGGTTAAAGAACTCACATCATTCAACATTAAATTTGAAATTTAGGGGAGGCAAGTCACCTTTAACTGCTGCGCCGCCATCAAACGCGGGAGGATCCCATATGATGGTGGCGGTGTTCTCACCCACCGATGTGCATTTGACATTCTCGGGTGGGTCAGGAACGTCTGGTGAAGTAGCAAGGAAGGAGATAGAAAACAACTTAAAGATGGGAAAACATTTTCACTACAGCTAACTTTAACGTTAATTTACCATTATCCCAACACAGATTTACCAAAATGGTACCATACCATACCCTATTCTTACTATAAACCATATTCTAACATAAACCACCCCTATTCAACCTAAAAGTTAAACCCATAAAACATTAACCCCTCCTCCCTAAACCTGACCTTTCCTGTCACCTTATCTCATTACCGTACAGCAATCCATCTGACCTAAGAAAGTGCATCAACACAATAAAACAGCAGAATCACGACCAACTAACCCACAACTTTGACGTAAAGCTCAGCTTTGTCTTCGCCGGCAGGGTTGATGACAGTAAGCGAGTAGAAACCTTCATCTTCCTTCTCGGCGCCCTGAATCACGAAGCTGCTCAGGGTCTTTCTGGTCTCCACACGGACCCTCCCTTCTGCCTCGCTGACAGGCTGTGCCGCAGTCCATAAAACAACTCGTCACGCATCCTTCATTTGAAAAAAACACGTGTGTCTCGCTGCCTCCTCATGACCCACCTTGTCACCTTTCATCCAAGAAACCACCGGAGGGGGATCGCCGGAAATCTCCACATCGAAGCGGAGTTTGTTTCCGGCCACCACTGTGATGGTGTTCTGGCTTCCGGTGCCGCTGGTGTCCAGGTGGATCTTGGGAGGATCTGTCATGTGACATAACATGGAGTCATAGTAATTTATTATCTATTTAATATGACTGTACATGTTCAATAGTGGAATAATTTCTAAAATAATCCAGTATTTCCTAATGAATTCTGATGTGTTAGTCAACACGGCCATGATTGTTACAACTGAAACCTGTATAATGAAATGTACAATACAATACTGTATTATTATAAACATAACAATAGAAAACCAATACAACCATGATTTACCCCATAATTACTCTAATGATGTAAGAAGTCACTCACCTTGTCTAGGAACATAGTCAATCTTGATTTCTGCAAGAAATAAACATAAAAAAATGAATTCATATTTTCTCAAATTAATATTTTTTGAAATTGTGATTCACTGCTTCTTTACCCATGAAGTTGAGCTTGGCCGACAAAGAGAGCGCATAGCCATCGGGCACGAATGTATAATCGCCCACATCGGAGGGCTTCACGTCGTTGATGGTCAGCTTGTGCGTCCTGGAAATATGACATGGTTACTATAGAGAGCGCCATCCCTGCTTGAGCGGCAATTAAGCCACACGGAGGAGACACTTCTGCTTCTTTTGCACGGCAACAAAATCATCCTAAATGGTTTTCACCTTGTGTGACCGCTATCACCTTGGAGTGTCTCTGATGTCGGAATAACCCAGAGAAGCTGTTGATTCCTGGTGTGTGTGTGTGTGTGTGTATGTGTGTGTGTGTGTTAAATGACTACCCGTTTTTAGATTGCTGCCACTTTGAAAAATAGGTCAAACACCCAAAGAATCATTTGCTATTGATTGTATGTTCAGAGTAAGCCGATGGAGTGGAAAAATGGAATACTACATCCAAGGGTAGACTCTTGAAACCTTCCAGTGTAACTCCAAAATCTTTTTAGTGTATCTCAAATAGCTTCCACGCTGACTGTGATACCTATCAGAGAAACTTGAATACCTTTGGGTGTGATTAGTGCAGCTCATTTACCTTCTGGGGCTAATCCCAGATATTGCAGTGTGACTAACGCTATGTACTAAATCCTTCCAATGCGTGTGCACCTCCACTACCTAAGGCCATACGCTCAATGAAGGATTCTTCAAATCTTAAAAGTTTCTCTTTTACAGATCACAATGATGGGAGAAAAAAAATACCCATTTTGTTAGTGTAATCTGATCTTCTCAGACATGACTCCAGGAGATGTTGGCTTTCCCACAAAGACCTCGGATTGGTTCAAATGTAGCACGAGTATTAGTCTCCCTCTAATGCAGTGTTTCCCAACCCATTCTCTTAGCATTGAAAATAAAAACATATCTGAAGGCACACCCTCGGATGTAATTTTAAAATTTAATAATGTCTGTATATGAAAAATATAATGTACCTTCCAATATGGGACATCTTGATGCGCTCGTTGGGCTGCACCTCCACACCATCTTTAAACCACTTGCCGGTCACCTTCTCATCAGATACCTCGCACTTGAACAAAGCCTGCTCACTGGCCTTTACTGTTAGGTCAGCGATGCTCTGCAGGACCTCCAGCTCTTTATCTGTGTACCAAAATAATATGGGTGAATGAGCTTGTATTTTAGTAATTTGGAGAAATAACAGGTTACCTTCCAGAGATTTTGTGATTTGACTTATTTTGATTTTGATGTAAATGTATCCTCTTGGTCAGATAGCTACAATCTATATTCTACTCCTCATAAAAAGCTAAAATTAGTAGGGATTTGCAACCCGGTCACCTGCAATTCTGTTGTTGGGATTATTCCAAATACACCCGAAATCATGTTATAAATGCTCATTTAAATAGGGATTTTGATCACATATTGATTATGAATAACCAATTATTGATGAATGTGGAGCAGAAAAAAATGGGGTGACTCAATGGTAGCCAATGAGTTAATTAAAAAATACTTAAAGTGCAACTATAAACCAATACGACGTGTACTTGGAAATTGCCCAAAAAAATCAACAAGAACTGATATACGAACAAATATCCTCCTGAAAAGTCTCTCAAAATCAATAAGAAAAGATCCAATATTTACTAAGAGTGATCTATAACTACTCTAAAATGAAAGATAAAAAATGTCCAATTCACTAAAACTGGCTGTGGATGCTCATCTTTCAGTGCCATTGACAACACTAGATGTCCAATCCATTTTAACAAGGAGGGACAAATAAATGAACATTCATTCGCCCCTTCCAGTCAAAATGGATTGGACGTCTAGCACCGTCAATGGCGGCAAGTATATTCAAGTTTGGGTCTAAAAATAAAACTGTCCAACTGAGTTTGGCACACCTGCTTTAAACCAAAATATTTCCCAATCCTGGAAGAGTTTCAAGGAAGGCCAAAGACATGACCCTCAAATCAGGTTTGGACATGTAGAGCAAATTCCCCTGACAAGCAAGCCCATGATAGAACAACTTCCTAATAAATGGAGAAGTATTAATTACAGCAGTGACTAATTGATGAGCTTCCACGCACGTCTTGATGGAAAACATCAGCACTTAGCGACAGCCGAACTAATTGAATCACCTGTCGACAAACTTTCAACGTACGCCGACAGTCAATTATAGCCGGCCAGCCGGCCAATGTCGGCTTTCACTTTAGTTTCATGGCCGATTTTGATGTTCCTTTAACGGGAAGAAGCCCGATTAATACATTTACCTTCCACTTCCAGCTCGGCTTTGGATTCTCCACCGTTGGTTAAGGCAAAGTAGGTGCCAATGTCTTCCTTGGTGGCATCGTTGATGATTAAAATGTGCTTTTTGCCATCTTTCTTGAATCTGTACTTTGAAGCGGCGCTGTCTTTCGTCAGCTCCACGCCGTCTTTCATCCTGAAGACAAATATTGACTCGATTTGAGATGGTTGGCACGTAGTATGGAAAGAAGGATCGATCTGGCTCACCATTTGACATGCGCTCCTTCCTCCGAGACCTCCACTTCAAACTCAACCTTTTCGCCTACCACCGTGTGGACGTCATCTAAAAGCTTGGTGATTGTCACCGGAGGCTCTAAACGACAGCAGAGTCAGAAAATAATAAAAATCTGTATGTTGCAGTATTGAAGTATTCGTAGAAACAACTGCAATTTGTATCTGTAGATAGATTAAAGCATCCAAATGGGGAATCCTGTGTCCACTTTTAGAAAAGCACTTTTGAGTTTTTCAATAGTTTATCCAACCTTGAAAGGACGCCTACAAACGATGATGCTTTCATTCAGTTGCACGACGCAAAGTTGAATCAAAATCAGAAATTTGCTTGAAACTTTGTGTTATATAATGCAAGTAAAAGTCTTTTTAAGTTATATTTTGACCACTATTTGTTCATTTGACATATATACATATATGCATGTTGATTATGGAATTCTTGAGTAAGTCAGGAATAAATAAAGACAGGTAAAACATAATTACACATTAATATTAGTCACTAAAAAAACTATACCTTTTTGGCTATTTTATCGGAGTGTCTATTATGGATATATTCAATTTTAAAAAGCAATATTTGTCTTATTTGTGTTTGTCTTTAATTAATTAAGGAAAGCAGATGGACAGAAATGTATGAGAATATGCTACTTGGCTGTAAGAAGCATTACAACCTCATTAAGGCTTGGTTCATGAAGGTGATGCAATTTGGCCAAAGGATACATCAAATAACGAAATTAGAGACATATTTGGGTATAGCTACTGTATAAACTACTGTACTTTTAAATGTATAAAAAAATCCTATGTATGTCAATGCAAATAGTCACAAAAAAACACTTGTGATATTGCGATTCATCTTTTTCTATGCTAGTGGTTATCCTTCAGCATTCTTTAGCTAGCACAAATTTCCCCTTTGGAGAATGAATGAAAGGAGTGATGAATTGAGGAGGCAAAGATGTGAGTCAGCTACCTTTGACGAAGACCTCGGTGAAGCATTTGTCTTCGCCCACCACGCACTCGTAGGCCGCGTCATCCGACAGGTTGCATTTGTTGATGGTGAGCGTTCGTCGGTTGCCCACGCTCTCAAACACGTACCTGGCAGACAAACAGGACCGCCGTCACCCGGACCCACGCGCCACCGGGAATACTACCCTAGTGCTCACTACGTTGCCGTGGCAACCTGACGGCGGCTAACGTTTGGAACAAAGCGATGGGGAGGTCAAAAAAGTACACTCATGGGAAATAAATGACATTAGGATATTATAATTGAATTTTACCCCAAAATATTTGTCATTATGCAGATTTAGTTTGGAATGTTTTTTAAGAAATACAAATAATAAATCTATGAAGAAAACACCATTAGGGTATCGTAAGTATTTTGGCATGCTAATCTGATTATTCCTGAAATTAGGTTTAGTTTTTATTTAGTTAATAGTAAAGTGGGCCAATTTGCATATCTATAGATACTATTAAAGATACAATTAGATCATAAATGCATAAATCTGTGTTAAAAATGATTCTGTAACTTACGCTGTGGTTGAAATGTCAATTTTATATTTTTTTGTAAGAGTACCTTATTAGCATTTTAATATATGAATGAGTTTGATATTTAAAATGTTTATCAATGTAATTTGAATATCTTTTCTATTTTATAATCATTTGGAATTGTTTATTTAAAACTCAAAGAATATTATTCCTAGATTATTAAGTATTTAGACTTGTTCTCCAATTGGGTGGCAACCAGTTCAGTGTTCACCCTGCCTCTAGCTCATAGTATTCAAGGGTAGGCTACAGCACCCCTGCAACCTTTGTGAGTATAAGCAGTACAGAGAAAGAGAAATGAATGAAATATATCTGAAACTATTTTTGTACTCACTTGGCAGAGGGTTTGATCTCCTGTCCGTTTTTCAGCCACTTGATGGGGACGTTGGGGTCGGCCACCTCCACACTCAGCTGGATCCGGCGCCCCTTGTCGACGGAGTAAGCGGGTTCGAGCTTCTTCAAGAAAGCTGCGGGCGGACAAGGCAGTCAGCCTGGTGAGTTGACAACAGCGAAAAGCGGCCTTCCACTGACCGTCGCTCTTCTTGGGCTCCACCGCCTTCATCTTCTTCAGCCTCTTGAGCATGCCACGCAGGTCAGTGATGCCGTACTCAAAGGCGATCTTCTCGTAGTCGCACGGTTTGGCCGCCTTCAGGATGTCCCATACGTCCACCTCCTGCTGGGGGGCCGCCTGCTGCTTCTTCTTCTGCCTGATCGCCGCCAGCATTGGAAAATGGATGTATGGAATGCTCTGCGGGTACGTTACCTTTTTTTCAGGAGGGCACTGAAGTCCAGGTCGCCGGCGTCTTCATCTGCATCGCCGCTGCACGAAAAAAAAAGAATTATTAGTGGGAAAAAATATATAAAAGTTGTAATTTTGGGAGGCAATATTATATTTGATCAGAAACTAAGAAAAACATACATTAGGGTAAGAATCATAAAATGGAGAACAACAAGCTAGCAGTTTTTCACTTAACTATATCCTAAAAAAATTAACAGTCGGTGGCTGGAGAGAAAGAAAAACATTTAAGTCAAACATCCAAACAAGGAAAAAAAATGCAACTTTGCAAAAATAGTCTTAGCTTATAGGGTTGATTTACTCATTTTAAGTTGTTTGTTTTTCTATTTCTTCTTGGAAATAGCATTAGTTTTAATTTGGGTTAAGGTGGAAAGGAGTTACTGGTTTATTGGGGGTTTGAAATATTGCTCCTGGTGATAAAATAGTTTAGAAAGATTGCTGAGTATCCAAAAATTCCAATGTTTTACTTCTGTGAACGCAAAGTTTCAGCCTTTTTTCCATGTATCCGCATTTTTCTTTCCTTTTGCTTGTAAATGTTTTTGTCCCCTGCTTGCACCACCAATATAGCCAGAAATATGTCTGAATCCACTCCCTTTTTTTTTTGGTTAAAGTTGGCGGCGATCTCAATTGCGAGCCTCTTCTCGCCCCTCCTCGGATGAGCGCTCCGTTCACGGATAACTTGCGCGGCGGCGCCGTAATCCCCGAAGGAGGGCAAATCCTCCCCGGGGAGCGATAATAACCTCATCGGCGGAACTCGCCGGCTCGGTGATCGGTTGAGCGTGAAAACGTCGGCGCGGCCTTACCGCACTGCCTCGGATAACCTCGTTGCTGGGAGGGCGCAGCGGGCTGTTGACCGAGATTTTATCTACAGATGTATCACTCCTTAACTAGTTCATTCATTTATATTCCATAGCGCTTATTCTCACAAGGGTTACTTGGGGTGATGGAACAGATCCAAGTTAACTAATCGCAAGGCACCACTAGACAGACAGCCATTCAGACTCACATTCATAGATAGGGCCAATTAACAGAGAAAACCCACACGGGAACGGGTTAGAGCATGCAAAATCTACACAGGAAGGTCAGAACCCACCGGGAATTGAACCCTCGATCGCAGAACTGTGAAGTGTACATGGTAACCACTCAAATAGCTATGTAATTTTTAATTTAAAAAAAATTATTGCCCTTCTGTTTCATATCACAAACATATTTTGATAGTTTGATAATAATACCTGATCTCGATGACCTTTGACCTTAAGACCTAAAACTGTTATTGCATCTACTAGTTGATATTACAAATATTTTCTGCAGGTTTGATAATAATATCTATAACCTTTGACCCCATGACTACAAATTGTAATCACCTCGACTTTATTAAGAGTGCAATCAGACTGGAATTAAATCATACCGACACTTTGAACTGACTAAGTAAGAAGACTGAAAGATAACATTTTCAGATCTGCCCTATTGTTCCTTAAAATAGTAAATAGATAATCCTCACGATGATCATGTATGATTATTGAACTGTATTTTGACATGACTGTCAGTGCATTTAATGACATTTTCCCCAATATTATTGATACTTAATGCTTCACACTAGGCTTGCCAATTGCGTCCACACACCGTCACAGTGTTAGTCGTAAACATCGTTCATGTTTAACCTTGTGAGCTAATAAATCTGACTGTGCTTTCCATTTACTCCTCCTCTTCCTCTTGCTATATGATCCCCCCCGCACGAATGTCGTCTCTGCCGCGGCGTCCGCGGCTCAATATCGCTCCGTCGCTTCGCATGCTACGCTGCCCGTCTTCAACGAGGCGAGCTAACGAGGACGGGAAATGATGCCCTCCTGCGCAGATTAGCGATACGAACGCACGCTGAAGGTGGATGCGGATTTATCGGAGTGCTGGCGGCTCAAAGCGACCGACAAGTCGGTGCGAGTACTGTAATGTATATAAAGTGGGGGCCTTAAAATGCAAGAATCGTTCTTTCTGAGACAAATCTCTTGCTGATTATTTTCAACTGTGTACTATTTTGTTTGTAAAAGTTTGAGAATTTCTTACATTCTGATATAAATTCAACATTAAAAAAAAGTCACAAAACGTCAGGCCCACATTTCTGATAGAAGGGTTCAAACCCCTGTGGGTTCAGGGCTTCCCATGTGCAATTTGCATGTTCTACCCGGGCTTTTGTGGGTTTTTCCCGGGTACTCCAGTTTCCTCCCACACCCAAAAAAAACTCTAAATTGCCCCTAGATACGAGTGTTGTGCCCTGCAATTCGGAGTGTCCCCCGCCTAGGATTGGCTCCAGCACCCCCCCCCCGCGACCCTTATGAAAATCTGCATTGAAACCAATGTAGGATAATGGACATGGACAATACAAATAAGCACTCACGATCGTTTGAAGGCCTCCAAAATGTTGTCCTCTTGCTGTTCTTCCACGGCTGAAAGACAAACAAAAACATTGGAAGAAGTAATTCCATCATCTTCACATAATAGAAAAAAACGCATGCGCTTATTGTCTGACAGAGGCGATTTCACGGTAAACACGATACACGAGGTAAACGGTCAGGACGCACCTTCCACAGCCACCTCGAAGGTGCAGCTGTCGCATTTGTCCTTGGAGGTCACCTCGCAACGGTAACCGCCCGCGTCGCCGTCCACCACTTTGACGATGCGCATCTCGTACGTGTAGATCTGCGAAACAAAACCAGGCGAATCATTGGCGTCGTTGAGAAAACGAATGACAATACCTTGGTGTTGCGGTCGTAGGTCTCCTTGAACTGCAGGTGTTTGCCGGCTTTGCTGCCCAGGTCCAGCCACTTGCCCTTCAGCCACTTCATGGTGGGTTTCCTTATCAGTTTGGACGAATCCACTTTGGCCACAAACATCACATCCTGGCCTGAGCACAAAGACACCCATCAATCAAATAAGGCTTTCATGTGTACAACCTTTCATATAAATACACTACAATAACACCTGCTAATCGTTATGAGAACTTATCCCTAAAGATTCTAGAGATTCTATATTTCTAATATTTCTTCTAATAGTACTTCTACTACAACTAATAGTACTTCTACTAATACAATTACTGCAACTACTACTACTACTACTAGTACCAATAGTAGCTACTACTACTAGTACTTTTACTATTACTACTGCTTCTGCTGCTGTTACTAATACAACTACTGCTACTACTACTATTACTACTTCTAATACTATTACTACTGCTTCTGCTGCTGTTACTACTATTACTACTGCTTCTGCTGCTGTTACTACTATTACTACTGCTTCTGCTGCTGTTACTACTATTACTACTTCTACGACTATTACTACTACTAGTACTTCTACTACTATTACTACTGTTTCTGATAGTACTTGTACTAATAGTACTACTACTACTACTACTAGTACTTCCACACTATTAATACTATTACTACTACCACTAGTAGTACTACTCCTGCTGCTGTTGCTATTACTAATACAACTACTCAGCCGGGATAGGCTCCAGCACCTAGGTCAGTGTGTTTTTGTTTTGTTTTGTTTTTGTGACCTTTGATGGCGGTGGCACTCTCGGGCTTGAGCGCAAACAAGCCAGTCAGCTCGGACAACTGAGGCTCCACACCAGGACCGACCTCTGCCAGGGTGAGAAACACAATATATGACACCATCAAGAAAAATGACAACCAACTTACAGGATACTCATTCTGTACAACATTGTGTCTACAAGAAAAAATATTCTTGGGGTGCTCTCACGTCAACAGTTCACTTATGTGAGTAATTTCAAATAACAAATTTACAAAATTTAATTTCTTGGTTAATTATCATAATGACTTCTATGACTTCTACTGCTCTTTCTAAATTCTACCACATGCTCCTATTCGGTTAAACTTCAACAGTCCTTTGAACGCAGATAACAAAGGACCAGGGTGAGGGAACACGCCAATAATGAAGGATTTTTTTTCCTTCAGTACGTCGACAAATCTTACCATCCGGGGGCAACTCTGCATCTTAAAGTGTGTTGGTGGGAAAGAGAAAGTGTGTCAGTTGTTTGGAACACACGGTTTCTGCGTGTGCTTGTTGAACACAAATTCAAGATTATTGAGTTATTGTATCAACAATAATCAGGTTAAATTATCTCCAAAATTTAAGGTTAGCCGATATGTACGGCCCTGAAGTGCAGAATTTTACATTAAAAAATAAATTAAGTAAAAAGTTACATGTAAAAAAAAACTCTTACATTTCAAAAAATCATTTTACATTTAAATACAGAAAAACAAAGAGGTCCTCAACCAAATTGTAATGCAAAAATGTTTTTGAAATATGACAATGTTTTTTTTCTGATGTAAACATGCTTTTTGATTTTTTAATTTTTTTTCCATGTAAAAATGTTTTAGGATATGCAATTGTTTTTTAAAATAAAAATAGTTTTGCAATGCCACTGTAATTATGGCATGAAATCTATTTTTTTTTTAACTTTTTTTAACCAAAAAAAGGGGAAAACTACTCAAATTATTTTTCCAAATCATCCGCCAAGAAAAATTCATAATCCTAAAATGGATTACTACAACTACTAAAACTAAAACCCAGCTGAATTGATATTCTCCAACCATTGGCAGAGCCAATGGAATCATTTCAAAATTCAAATTCACACAAAAGCTCATGTTCAAGGACATAAAAAAAGCGCAACAAACAAGCAGGCAAAACAGCAAGTGGGGAACAGTGAAGGGTGGGCTTGTGTTGTTGGCGCTCGCCATCTTACCGTCGCTTGGCTCAGAGTTTGCTGAGTGAGAGGAAAGACGGATGCCAGTGAGGCGCAGAGGCAGGAAAGCGGCAGCACGTTTGGGAACAAAACACAAAAATGCGACAGAAGCTAGCGAGCGAGCTTACCTGAGTTCAGCTGAGCGTCTGCTGATGGACGGATGCAAAAATAAAGCAGGGAATGGAAATGAGTGCTTTTGGTAGATTGCCATTGATGGTGACAAACATCGGTTAGAAAATGACTTTAGTAGGGTATTAGTAAAAATGATGAATCATTGATTTTTAGAAAAGTGTAGCAAAATACTGATTTTGTAAAGCCAATAAGATTTTTTTCCACCAAAAATTACCAAATAGATAATGCAGTAAAAAGAAATAAAGTGGATTTTTGGGAGTATTTGTAAAAAGTGATAAATGCAATTATTTGGTCATTTGTACCATCTCAAAATAATCCTTAAACAAGAATATTTTATTTTATTAACTAAAAAAAAAATTGACAAAAAAATGTTCAAATGAAGAGGTTCAAGCAAACAATGTTCCATTTGGTTCAATTTCTTTCAAAATTTAACAATAAGTACAACAAAATCAGATTTTTTTTTTAACATGAGAAGTAATCATGTTTCAGTACCACGGACAGAGATAGATATCCAATTCACTTGAATGGCAAAGGCTGACATGGTCATTCCCAGTGAATTGGACATCTGTCACCAGCAATGAACACACTTTGCATTGAAAACCCCCAAATAATTGTCATTGGGAGCACATTTTCAGCTGAAAATTGACCAAAAACCATACGAAACGAACCCCGCCTCCACACAAAACAAGCACATTTAAAATGCTTATGCATATATCCTGAAGTGTGTGTATTTTCCTGACGATGAAGGCCATGCAGATGAATGTTTCATGTGTCCTTCAGCTACCTTTGTGCAAGTTTGCAGTAAAGGCCTTTGATCACTTTTGTACTAAAACTTAAAAGATCTAGAGGGCAATGTTGTACTTATTTCTGGATTGTATTTTTGCTTAAATTCCCCTTCTCACCCTTTCACCACCGAGACAATGTATTCCTAGCATCTGACAGTAATGGTGCGACTGCATGTGTGTGTGTTGGTGTGATGCTGAAGTTCCTAAGGAAGGAAAGACCCTAAAAAGATGTTTGCTTCACCCGCGAATTGAGGAGCAGCTAATCGCTAACGAGGTGCCCGAGAGTCACAAACACCTTTTTGTGTGCTCACCTTGTCGGATTAAGACGGGATGGTGTTCGGCGGGCAAAATCTAATGGGGGATGAGTGTGTGTGTGGGTGTGTGGATGTGTGTGTGTGTGCCGTCAATCCACATGAATTAGTGCATAAGCAGGTGCAACGACAAGAAAGAATGAGGACTTAAATCAACACGTGCAACCACATTTGCTTCTTCAAACACTCACACTGTGTGCGTATCATTGGATGGATTTGCAGTGCATATGAATATGAATGGAAATATGCAGGTAATATGTGCATTTGAGGTTACGTGGCGTTTTCGGTGTGGGGAGGGGAATATGAGCCATTTTTTGTTTCTATGTGTATGTGTTGTGTTCGAGATAGCTCCAGAATGAATAAAGGGAATGTTAATCTTGCAGGATATATTTGTAATATTTGTTCTGATGTCAGAAAGGGAATTTTGTGACAATATATTTCAGTAAAATTTGCATGGCTAACCCAAAATGGTGATGCTTTGATTTTGTCTGCTGAGGCAGGCGGTGGAAATAAAGGATTATGATGAAACTTGTAAGATATGTTTGTAATATTGGATGAGATGGGACGACATAAAAATGTTCAGTTGTGTTTGTGAGATATTTATAATCCTAGCTGTGTTTGGTCCTCTGACGTGAAAAGATAAATAAAATAGGCTGGTTAAACTTTTACGTTAGAGGATTTTTTTGTGGTCTATCCAAAAATGGGTTGAATCAGATAAAGTGCTTAAACAAAGCATATCTAGATGTATTTTTTTTAGAATAAAACAAAAACCTTTGAATTTCTACTTACTAAAATTAGAGATTCTTGTTTGTGCATGTTGAAGTGGATCTGTTTTTTTAATATTTTTTTAAATTCATATTTACGTGATAGTGTGGGTGTGTGTCTGCAACTCACCCTCAGAATTCGACAATCACACCCATACATGCATGCACATCAGGTTAATTTCCCCCCTACCTTTGGCATCTGAAATAGAATCACAAAAAAAAACACATTTCAGATTTTAATGAATAAACACCATTATTGTCATGTTATTGTCCCTAATCAAAACTTTTAAGACATTTCACCATTCATTAGGATGAGAAAGTGTCCCAAAACTTTTGAACGCGAGTGAATACCTGGGTTAGCAATGAGTTAACTTAATTGTATATTTCGTAGTACAACTCACCAGCAGGTGGCGCTCCGGTCGTTTTATTGCCATCACTGTCTGCAATTATAAAAAAAAGACGTGAATTAAAAGCACATCTTTCAACTTTTACCTTGATTCCAACACTTTTGGACCGTGAAACGTTGTCTTTCTACAATAATCGGCCTGGAATCAAAGACATTTGCCAGAATGAAAACATCAAAAGGTAATCCGGTCGCTAAGGGCGTCCAATAAAACGGAAGATTAATAGGATTAGGCCACATTTGGTTCGACACACAAACCATGCTGACAATTTCACGCCTTTTGAATAAGTGTCCAATAAATGACTGGTACGCAACATTGGCTCGTGAGGCACTTTTGTGCAGGTGTACCTCGTGCTGAAAAACAAGTCAGACAGAAAGCATCTCGAGAAGCCAACCTCAAAACAGAATAACAACCACCCCACACACCCCCAATCTCTCTTGACATTTCACTTCTGGTCCAAATCCAACATTTGATCATGCATGTACAGTATGTCACGTAACTGTGTAGCCATCTGTTTCCACTTGTTGAGGGTATATGATGTCACCTGAGCCGTCAACTATTGGCGGCGTGGGGCAATGACAGGCCATTTGGTGGTATGGAGTACTCGCCGCCAACGCTCGTAATGCGGCATTATGGCATTTCGTACCGTTGTGCGTTTATTGCTGGGCGGATGTACGAGGAGAGATCGTCTAATGTGTCGCTCATGTGAGGTTTACTCATTCTCGGCGGGACTACATTGTGCTGAAACCAGTATTAAGTCACAAGTTGTGCATTGTAAGGTCAGGGGTCAGTTGGAAGAAATGAAATTTGGTAGGCATGTCTATAATGAGAAGATACACCAAAAAGATCTCAAGAAGAAATTTGAGGCAGAGGCTATTTCATTCAGAAACTGGAAATTTGCGGCTCAAGGGATCAAAACTATACAGAAAATCTGCAATGTGGCTATTTTGGATCTCAGTATATCCTAGTATTTTTTAAAACTCAGCTCCCAAAACTACTTAAAACCTAGCAAAATGAAATTTAGTAATCATGTCTATCATGACTAAACTTGTTCTAAAGATAGTAAATTAAGACTGGTTAGTGCATTAAAGTGTGATTTTTTTTACCAACCCCCCAAAATGGTAGTTTCACTGATTAAGAAATAATTTGGTCAGAATTTCCATCAAGAGTGGACCCCAAAAAGTCTCTAAAAACCCTGTCCCAAAAGCAACTAAGCACACATTTCATTTTAAAGCAGTTAATTCAAGGTGAATTTCCAGGGGTCATTTTTAAAAGTCATTTTTCCAGATTTCTAGCAACATAAAGACTATATCCAAAAAAAAAGTGGACAAGAAACCTCCATCAATGTATCTAGGGAGTTCAGTAGGAAAATTTCATGACCCAAAATGGTCGGGACTTGGCTTCACATGTTCTAACACACCCTGAAGCAAGTACTCGAAATAGTACTCCCATTCTCATGGTGTGGAAAGGGGGCATATCGGATCTCCACAAAACACCTTATGCTCCGTTATATGCGTCAGCTCATTGTTTGGCGCGGCAGGCGGCCACTTACTGATTGGCCAGAGTTCGCTTCCTGTCATTCCGGTGTAGCGTTACTCCATTCCTAAGCTGTCATCGGTGTCATGATATACAAGCAGGCACTTGATAGATGACTGGACAAATGTGGATAGAAAAAGATGACAAGATTCGCCAAGACAACTGAGTGCTTGAGAGTAGCGACCATTCCCAAAACTTTCTCTGGAAGTGGAAAGAATCCCAGGCCGTTTGTTGGATGTCCAACAATCATTTATTGGGGAGCTCCAATTTACATTTTACAGCCGAGCCATAAAACATAATCTTCCATGTCGATCTTTTTATCCCGAAAGCTCTCATAAATTCTTTGGTCAGGCATCCCACGTTAAAACCAAACAAGTCGTAACTTTTGCAATGGTGGCCGAGCATCTCGTCCTTGGCATTCTCAAAAGTCCTGGATGTCTGACCCGTACAGAATGTCAGCAAGCGCCCAAGATCATTAGCGCCTGTTACATACCTGTCAACCTCGGCCAATTGCTCCCCTTATTAAGCTATAATAAACTGTAAAAATACAACGTGGCACATATTTACTCACATAAAAGTCGAAAATGTTTCCTAATCAGTCATATGCAGTAAAATAGAGATTCTGTAGATGTCGCTGTATGACAGCTTGACTATTTGGGTACATTGCTTGTTGACACGCTATATTTATATAGTGAAAAGGCAGACATGCTTAAAGCATGACATTATTAGCAGTCGATGATGATGTTTTCGTATGCTACCAGTGACCGAGACGATCCGGATTGAGGTTAAATTGGACAAATGAGGTCGTTTTTTCAAAAGATATACTTTAAAAAAAATCCTGTACAAAAGTTATATGGCGTACACAATTTTAAATGATCAAAAAAATGTATAAAATACTGAAATACTTAGAAGTTAAAAGGTATGTTGTGCACTTTTTGGCGTTTAAAAAGTTTTACACGCAACAAGGTAGCCATGTCAATTACAAGTAAAACTGGGGGGAAAAAAAGTCCAAAAAGTCCATGCCCAAAAGGACACAAAAGTCTGCTATACTTTACTTTGAAGCAGCCACCATGTTTGATGATTAATGAATGCAACTTTTAAGTTCCTTTCCAATTGTCACATTTCAGAGTTCACAGATAAAAACCTGTCTTCATTGATTAGGAAGACTTCCTTTTTTCTTTTCTCTCCCTTATATCGTTGTTAGGAATTAATGAGATGATTAAAAAAACATATAAGACAAAAAAAAATGATTCACTTCTTGGCCTCGGCAAACAAAATCGGTTAAGTGGGTCACGAAAACCTCACCAATATTCCAGAGTTTTTAAAAGTCATATCCACAATTACGATTGGACAGGTGTCCCTTTTTAGTGACTGGAACTCCCTCTTATAGAAGGCGATTATCTATTGGGCGACCATTCACACGGATGGGCAGAATGTCAAGCTAACTCATGTATCAAGCATCCTGGTAGTAAAATCTGTTGGTGATATCGTTTGGTATATAAAAATATAATAATAAATTCTTCAATGCAAATCGTCCCAGGTTTAAATCAACATGTGGGACAAGCCCTCAGCCTATTGGGGGTAAACTTTGGGGGACGATTCCAAAGTACGATCTGTTTGGATTTTTATCCCCTTAAAAGCAGAGGCCGCCTTAAATCTCACCGGATTCACAGCTCGGCGAGCAGGAACTAAAAATAGACGTTAATTAGCCTACTGTGCTAACATCCCTCATTTGAAAACAAGCTTATTATTGTCATCGTAATTCATAACCATGTTAAACTGTAACAGCTTCACTTCGGCATGAACATAATCCATGACTGTCTATTTATACATTTATCTCATATTTTATAAGTTTTTTGATCATTTGAAATTGTGTACGCCGCATAACAACTTTTGTACAAGATTTTTTGAAATTCTGTTCTTTTTAAAGTCCGATCTCATCACACGTCTACCTTTTCACTATATAAAAATATAGCGTGTCAGCAAGCAATGTAGCCAGACAGTCAGGCTGTCATCTACAGAATGTTGAATTTAGTGCATACAAAAGGCGCACTGACTGATTGGGCACCTTGTCCACGTTTGGGAAAATTTTGGACTTTTAAGTACACCCTTTGTGAGTAAATATGACCCTCATTGCATTTGTACTTTTTTTTTTTTTAATCGCTCAATAAGGCAAATTGCAATCATTAACAAGGAGACCAATTGGCCAAGGTAGATATCGTAAAGTATCACTTCAACCGAACAAAAATGTCGTAAAAAAATGGCTTCAACCAAACTAAAATATCATAAACAATGTCTTCAACCAAACGCTACTCGCTTCCTTTTACATTTCAGCCATAACTTTTTCAGCCCTTTTATGTGTCTCTCCATGATGGACATATCCACCAAATCCCATACTTCCAAGTAAAACTAGCTTCTGGGCTGAATTGTTAAGAGTCTACTACCCATGGAAAATGGCTGACACGAAACAAAAATCACTTTGCTGTGTCTTGTAAAGCATAGTTTAATGAGTCTTTTTTTGTGTGTGAATCTCCTAGAGATAGACATGTTTACCAAATTTCAACCTTTTATGTTTAACAGTTACTGAGAACTGATTTTTGATGAGATTCTGAAAAGCGCTTCAGAGCATAAATGAGCGGTTCAAAAACATAAAATAAAATATATTATCTTCCTTTCCGTGTTTTTTTTTTTTTTTGGCATCCCCTCTTCTAACTTTTCTTCCATGTATACCCACCCATGACCTACTTGTCTCCCAAAATTCCTGTTACCAACCCAAACCAGCTCAGGAGGGCTGAATTTTTAAAGCATTACAATGCACAGGAGAATTCTGAGGGTGCTGTCATCTTTCATATTTGAACCAAGACAGTACATCACAAGGCCTGACAAGGCTCCACCCTGAACCCCCACGGGTACAAACGAACCCCCTGCTCTGGGCCAGTGACTCCATCCAAGAGGCCTCTTGCACCCTCACCTGTCGCCAGGCAGGATGATGATCCACGCCAGATTGGAGAGGTGACACCATCGAACGAGTGCAGCCGCCAGGCGTCTCCTCACGCTTCCCTCAACTATTCTGGTGGCTGTTTATTACACCGTTTGCCCCCTTCCAGATCGCCACTTGCTCTCCCACCAAAGGACCACCGAGGGGGAGTCACGTGGACCGCTTAAAGCCCAGGATGGACTCAAAGCTGGCTTGCACCTGCCTTGGCAAAGGCCTGTCCATCCATTTATCCATCCATACATCCATCCATCCTCTTTCTCCGAGCTCTCGGGTTTCGAGCTCTGATTTACTCGGGCCGCCGACAAAGGCATATTTTTGTCGCCATGACAGCACAGACATACGTTACAGTACCCCGTTGGCGTGATGTCACGACGAGGGAGGTTATTCTTGAAAGTGACACCTCGCAGTTTACGACCGCAACGAGGCAGAAATCCAAAAGGTTTAGTTTAGGGATTGATGCAAGTCAAAAGATTGGATACAATAGCGGCAATAAAATAAGGAAAAATATAAGGTTGACAGAAGATGTACTATATTAAGAGAGTGAGTGAAAAAAAACAAAATCATAGAGAAAAATTACATTCATTCATTATTCAAGGCGCTTATCCTAGACCTAGACGATCAGGGGGTGATGGAGCCTATTCAAGCCAGTAGGCAAGAGAGGCCACAATAACACTGTGATAGAAGTTTAAAAAAATAGTGGGAAAAAGCCCCAAAAAGTTGAGAATCTACATTCTTAATATTATTTTAAAAGAAAAAAGGTTTACAAAAAATATTATGTAAAAGATAGACAAACAGAATAGGCAACAGATTGGAACTAGAAAAAAATTGACTAAAAAAAACTAAAAATATATACTTTCTATAGTAAAATGGTAAACACAAATGAAGGGAAGCAATTCTATTCAAACTTTGATGATAAAAATAAAAATACAAATCCGATTCATACATTTTCAAATGTCAAAAATCACTGAAACAATTTCCGAAAAGTCAGCCAAAATATGACAAGCATACAACACTAGCCCTTTTCAACTGCATGTCGCTTTGTAGTCATTAAGTTGACATGAATACAACTTCCATCCCACTTATCCTATCAATACATCCTATTATCTACCATACAATCATTTTCCTCAGGCAAAAAATCAAACATGGAACATGAAACCAACCAAAAAAGCTGAATGGCAAAGCAACTCCACATTAACACGCCAGCTCATCTCAAGTAACGAGTCCGTTCACACGTTTGCATTTGACTCTCCCGTCTCCAGCACCAGCTCGAGCGATCACCATGTAAATGCATCAAACATGGACTCCTCAAAGCCGCCTAAGTCACTTGCACTAAGCCGTGAAGGTGTATTAAAGCATAGAATAGAAATCTAACTCTTGAATCCTCTTTAGCGCGCGGACCCCTGGCGGGCCAATCGCGAGCGCCGGAGCGCCGTCTGGTGATTGACGGCCTACGTTAACGGTTAGCTGCTTCTCCTTTGTGTGGACGTGCCGGCAGCTTTGGTGCAACATCTTACCAGGCTCCTGGAGCTCAGGCATGTCTGTCACAGTCACTTCCAAAGCGTCTCCGTGGTGTCGGGGATCTGCCCGCCTTTCCCACTCCATCCCTTTTTATCACTTCCTCCTCCTCCCCGCCAAGACTGCCAGTCATGTCATCTTCTGGGAGTGACAGAGCGCTCGTCACCTGAAACCTTGGCAGCGCCTTTGAGAGCCAGAGTTCAGGGCCCACGGCAGACGCCGCCCTCCCCCGAGGAGCTGTTAACTACCGCCGCGCTAATCAATCAACGGGGCGACGGAGGCCCCGACCGCACTCCAAAATAAAGACGGGAAAATGTGGAAAAGGAGAAGTCGGCCTTCCGCCGACAATGGCATTTGAACGAGCTGTCAGCGAGGGGGATTAGGCAAAGGTCAAGGACCTTGAGAGTTTTTCAGGAGGTCCCCCATCCCGTCCCCGTCAGCCCGCCGCAGACTCGACTGTGTTATTTTTAAAGAGGATGTAAATAGAAGCTCCCCAGACATAAAATTAACTACATCAATGCCCGAAGGCAGGGATTGACCTACTATTGGTAAAATGTCAGACTTGGTGGTTGTCATCACAATGGACATGTCCTACAAAACCTTGTTGCGTTTTTGGGCATGAATAAATATGACGGTTTGGGGGATCTTGCTAAAGTTTTGTTTTGAGTCTAGAAGGTTGTGTGCGTGTGTGTGTGTGTTTGTTTGTGTGTTTGTGTGTTTGTGTGTTTGTGTGTTTGTGTGTTTGTGTATGTGTGTGTGTGTGTGTGTGTGCGTATTAACACTTTTTGTAGGTCTTGTCTTAGACATCTAATTTCCTCTCATTTTCTGAACCGCTTTATTCTCACTAGGGTCGCCGGGGTGCTGGAGCCTATCCCAACTGACTTCAGCCCAGAGGCGAGGGGGACACCCTGAATTGGTCGCCAATCGCAGGGCACAAAAAGACAAACAACCATTCACACTCACACACAGATGCATACTTACCAAGTATGTCTATGGAATGTGGGAGGAAACCAAAGTACTCAGAGGAAACCCACGCAGGTGGACCGACCTGGATTTGAACCCAGGTACACAAACCACTCGCATCACCAGGCTGCCCCTGTCAAAGACATGTCCACCACATATTAGGTTCTTTGCAGAAATTGGGTTGAAGGGCAGAATTATCAAGATATTCCAGTCAATGGTGATTTTTAAAGGTTACAAAATTTCATGTTTTGGAATTTTATTGAAAGGTAAGAAAAGCGACAACATGCAAAGAGCACAATTTCTGACACCTGCTTCAGATCTGTGTTGCATGGATTCATCAATTATTACTGAAAGCATTTGAGATCTCCTTTTTTAACAACATGTTATATAAAACTAGTGACAAAGTGAAACTATTCATATAGAATTTACATTCAGACTAATTTTAGCAAAGAGCTTAAAGGTGTTAAAGAGAAGGCTAACGCCTGATCGGTGACCACATACTCAAGTTCTACAAAAACTACATGAGTCAGCTACTTAAATATAATCTCTTCCTTATTTGATTTTTTTATTGCCCTTTAAGATATGACATCATGTTTTTTCCCAGCTGTTGTACACCCAATAAAGTGTTAATAGAGCTCTAAGTTTTGTTTCTGGGACAATCATAAATGTAAATTTCTTTGGAATCTATTTATTGCTGAAAGAGTGTTTATTTGTAAAGGCAAGTGTTAGATTTTTGCAGGGCTATTTTAGTTAGAATGGGAACCTTGTCATGTACAGTTCATTTTTGGCCATTTGTCGCCATCTACTGTTCAAAGTGAAGAGGTGCATCCTATACTTTGAAAATGCGGTAATTCGGTTTTCAATTGTGTAATTTTAAAACCTAAATCGCAACTTATAACTTAACATATTTTATTGGTTGTCTGCAAATTATCAACCAGGAAACGTCATTTTGATGCACTTTGTTGCGAAAGAGCCTACAGGAAGCTGTTCGTGTGCATGCACCCGCGTCAGTCTTGTCAAATTGAATCTGTTCGGTCGAATGTTATACAAAAATGAAGCCTTTATTATCATCATCTATAACGCCATTTGTTTATTTTATGATATCAATTGCATGCATTGAAAGCCAGAATGCCAGAAGGGTACGGATCTGTCGTTACAAAGCGTTCAAATTTGGACTTCCAATGAAGCATACAGCCGTGTATGCTACAATGCTAACTGTACTTTTATCTCTTTTTGCAGGTTGGCGATGTTCAAGATGCAGAATTTAATGATTTCTCCGTCCCTTTAGAGCATTCTTTTGAAGTTGGTGAGAATATCTTATGCATTTTTTGCCCTGTTTTTTGCCTAACAAACACTGGGGAAGATAGATTTCGCAACCAGACCATCCTTGAAACGGTTATATTTTTGGTTAATATACTCCTAAATTAACTTACCGATGTTCCCAAGCTCAGATCGTTGCCGTAAATGATATAATATTGTACTATGTTTACTGCACACTCCCACGATTGCACGCACAGTCGACGCCGGTTGGGGTGTCATTAAAAACTGGTGCATTTCACTGAATAGTTTAACATCCTTTTTAAATCTAAGTTTTATATATATATTTTATTCCAAATTTGCAAATGTGCATAAGAAACAATGGTCACAAGTTCAATTATATCAATCAAAAACAAAAACAAGAATAACTAAATATATAAAATCTCATCTCATTGTTAACATTGACGTATTTTCAGGATTATAATGCGTGACGTAACTAGAGCGTGACCTCTTTAACTTTGTTCCTCCAAAAATATTTCCAATGTTTCTAATCAACATTATTCTCCCATAATCTTTGTCCAGATGACATAGGGAGGTTCCGTGCGCGTGGGGCGCTGCAGCTGAAATCCGGCAGAGAACCTGGAGCGACCTTGAGTCAGAACCACCTGTCGCAGGATGACAGAATCAAGCTTAAGGTCGGTCAAACCCGCAAGAATTCTGTCCTATTTTCACATGTTGACAAAATCCTGACCAAATCCCGGCAGGACGTGGCGGCGGTGGACGGTCTGTACCGGATCCGAGTTCCCCGGGTTTCCATGCAAGCTGACAGACAGGCAGATCGCCAAACGAGCGGATACCTCACCGCTTTTGTCAGAGCGGTAAGTCTTCCGAATTCCACATTAAGTCTCTTGTGGGCGGGGCCAGTTTAATTCTCACCCAAAAAGTCATTGTATGGAATTTGTGTTTAGTGTGCCATGGTGGAGTCCCACTTGAGCGACGTCATTACACTGCACACTGACGTGTCAGGCACATTGATTGGGGTCTCCATCGTCACACTGCCCGGAGCCTGCGGGGGGGCGGAGTTGGAAGACGATGTGGACTTGGAGGTCTTCAACACCACGCTCGCTGTCATGGCGCCCGTCACCGCGCCCGGGTCAGTTCCGACCCACTGTGACTAACCTATTTTCATTTTTTTATAGTTCCTATAACTATTTCTTGTTTTTTTCTAATTGGCTCCAAAATGTCCTCACAGACCCGAGACGGCGCTTTTCTTGGAGCGCATGGAACAGGAATCGGAGAAGAAAGGCAAGAATCCTCAGGAGCAAAAATCTTTCTTCGCTAAATACGTAAGTGTATACACCCCCTCACCGTATCATCTTGGCCACTCGTCTCGAAACCCCGCCCCCCGTACGCTGCTAGGCGGGTCTTTCCAAACGCCCTTTCCGACCATCCTTCGTAATGCCAGAGCTCCGTCTGCAGGTCGCGCTGACCGGTCGCTGACTGTTACGCGCCGCTTTGCTGTCCTGTGTTGCAGTGGTATTTGATACTGGGAGGCGCCATCTTCCTCATGGCCTCCAATTCGGCACAGCCCCCAGCAGGGGGAGGAAGAGAACAGAGTTGAAACCCCTCCCCCTCAGTGGAAGTAAACGAGATTGCTTCTTTGTGGCTTCTCCCCTTCCTCCTGCTGATTTCCTCACACAGTGGGCGACCATTTTTTTTAACCCATTCGGTGCCATTGCACTTTTAATGGCGGCTATTTTAAGACCCCAACTTGGACACACTATTTGAGGAAATACCGCGCTTTCTCCAAACGTTTCTCACCACTCGGCTTGCAATTAACAAATCGCTAACACGGCTTTTCTGCTTGTTTTGAATCCGTAAACGAAAACTCACTTTTGGCGCCTGTTTTTTTTTTCAGTGGATGTACATCGTGCCCTTGGTTCTCTTCTTGATGATGTCTGGCGCTCAGGACCAATCAGGTGGAGGCGGAGGTGGAGGAGGCAATGGAGGCGGACGATGATTAGCTAGTTGCTATTTGTTTTTTTGTTGAGAATTTGGGAGAGAGAACTGCTGTAAGCTGTCATTGTTTTTAATAACATTTTGATCAGATGAATAAAAATATTTATTAACTGACCTACCGGGGATGGACTGTCATTTTAGACGACAACAAAACATAGTTTGGTGAGCACATAGCGAACTGTACATTCAAGTATGGAGACACGAGAGACTGACGTCATGTGATATCGTGGGATGTTATGCCATCTCTGTGCATTGACCTTCTTAAAGCACACATGCATAAAAAGTGCTGTTAAAAACAGACATCACCATAAACATGGTCATAAAATTTTGCATTTGATCAGGAAACAAGACCAAAACTACATTAAGGTCATACAATTAAAATCAGTTTTTTAGATAACTATTGCCTAAAAAAATGGTCAGAAAAAAAGAAAACAAATCGCATTAGAGTATTAGTGGCAGGCTCAGCCAAGCCATGAAAAAATGTGAATTATAGTCCAGAAAATACGGTCGTTTTGCAAAGTGGAATTTTCCTTCTGAACATGTTTTTGTTGTTGTGTTTAGAAGTTCTTTGTATCTCTGATTTTCTAGCTTGGGCTGGCTTTCCTGGAATTTTAAGAGACCCGCTTTGTTGGTTGGAGTTGAAAGCCAAGTTGGATGGCACGTAAGGCCTTTAAGTTGGACTGTTGCTGTGAGCTAGGGAATTTGATTGATCACAGATCAGCGACTTGCCACCCCACGTCGCTTGATTGAGCTGCCCCGACTGGAAAAGACGGCGACTGGACTTTGGAAGGGTTACGTCCGTGGCAACTCTTAAACCGTGGTGTGACAGCTCTGTGATTTATTTCCCTCAGGCCGGTTTATGTTGCAGCAAAAGCCAAAGGGCCTGTTGCTTTTAGCCACCGTCATTAAATACGAGTGCATGCAACTATTTGTACTTGCTTCCAGGAATACAGACACTTTTGTTTTTTATTGTATTTCTTTTTACTTTGAGCACTCTCAAATTGACACGAGGCAACCAAAGTTATATAATAGAAAGTCCTGTTTTTTACCAAATCAAATGTTTGGGGGAAGTCAAAGCTTTTGAGGGGTTTTTTTTTTAAACTGGAAAACAACTTTAGGGCCTCAATTTGATTACGATAAATTTCAATGTAGACATCTCTGCGAATTTCTAAAAGGGTTTTTTGTTGAAGATTTGAGAGATTTATAGCCAAGAATTGGAATATCACAAAATTTTTTTTTTTTACTAAAAAAGTACAATCACAACTTTGGTTTGGCATAAAAAAAGTTGTTTTTCAACATAATAGTAGGAATGAAATAGAAAATATATATATATACTCATGGATGGGGCTTATTATATTTATTTGGCATGAGAAATTTAGGTTAGTTTTGGCAGAAAAATCTGAAAATATTTTTTTAAGGTAGTGGCTTTGAGTTGTTTTGATCATTTTGACAAAAAAAGTTTCTTCAAAAAGATATTTTCAATAAAATGTACCATTTTGGTTTTAAATCAATCAAAGCCTAATTATGACCAAAATGTAGATGTTTTTTTTAATCAGGTCCTATTTTTTTTTAAACCTGAGTGATTAATTTCCATTTGAGAAAAAGAACAATTATGACACCAATGTCTGTTTTACGAACCTCCCAAAATGTGGTATTTTCCATTAAAAAAAAATGTAATCGAAGCCCAAGGGCGGGCTTGGCATCTCGCTGCCCGACCACGTGCCCCCACGATGCCCAGCTGCCCGCCGTCAATCAGAGCAAAAGAATGCGCGGCCGGCGTTTCTCGCCATCCGTGTTTGGCGTGTCAGCGTGTAATCAGGCAACACGAGACGGACGCTAACGCCCGCCGCTCTCCTAAACACAGGTCAAAGGTCACGGCGCCGTCCGGGTCGGCCGTGAGAGCACCTCATTAATACGTTTGAAAAGCTCAGCTAAAGAGCGACGAGTTATTCCCATCAAGTCGACGCGGAATCTCGCCAACGCTAACATTGGGGAGGCCGCACTTAAACGGGAGGAATCGTTTGGCTCATAAACCTGGCTCAGCTTTTAGGGATTCGAACATGGCTGCCAAGGGAAATGAAGCTTTCAACTATTTGACTGTTCAAGTCAGTTGGAGGTTTCAAATGTGAGAATTTTATACGTCTCAGAATCATCTTTCATATTTACAGTCATTTCTCATATATAAGCCATTTTTTTAACAAAAAAAAAAAGATAACTGAATTCTATGCGCACAAATTACACTTGATATGCACGAAACGGCCAATATGGTCATTAATTTCCAAATAGAGAAAAAGTAATTAAAGAAAACGCATTATTTTGATGTTTATGAATGAAATTCAATTAAAAAAATGTAAAAACTGTCATTTAAATTTCAAACAAGGAACAACACAGCTCCTATTCACTCATTCATTGTCCAAACGCTCATCCTCACAAGCTTCCCGGGGGTGCTTGAGCCCATCCTAACCAACTCAGGGCATCTCTTTACAATTCTAAAAAAGGTTCTAAATGCTCTGTTTTGAGCACATGCTTGTTCCACGTGTCACAGATCTAAATGCAACGATGTCATGTCAACATGCGACACCTCCGGGGCCACGTGCCCGCGGCGGCCCCCACCGCCCCCCGTTGGCCTCATCTGGATGGTCATAAGAGGGGGCCCCCCCATGGAGACCCTCCACTGCAAAGCCGCCTTCTTCTGGGACTCCACGCAACAAAAGCCAAGGAAGAAACATGCCTGTCCCCAAGAAAGCAGGTAGGAATATAAGTCTCAATATTTTATCATAAAGTCCAATAGCCAAGGCTAAATTTTCATTTTTTGGCTTGGTTTACTTTAAAGGTTTACATCTATATAATTTTGATATGATAAAAACAATCAGCCTTTTTGGAAATAACTTAAAATGGGGTTCTTACATGGAATTTGTTGTTTTTCAGAATGGCAATTCATAATAGAATAGGAATTTATAGCAATAAAATAGGGAAAAATGCCCTTCTATTAACTATTAACCTCAGAATGTAAAACTAAAATCACCTTTAAAAAATGTCACTAGAAGTTTTAGCAGAAGCAAGATACTGCCAAAAAGTTGCATTTTGAACCAAATATTTACACATTTTAACTACAAACAATAATAAAATAGATGAATAATAAAAGAAAGCTATGGGCTTTGAAGAAAATATATTATTTTCCTGCCATTTTCCCCTCAAATACAGCAAATTGAAACTATTTCAATTTGACAGCCAATGAGAGCAACTGCTGTTTCCTCTTCCTTTGGCTAAAAATCCGAACCCTGACCTCAACCGGAACGTCCTTGAATATTTTTTGTCGTGTCGTGTTGCCTGGCTTGATCCCTCAGATTTAAGACCTCGAGGCGTGAGTCATTCCGTCAAGTCTCTCCTTTCATCTTCAGAGGAGGAAGATGCACCCAACCGGATTGTATCGGAGCGAGTGAACTGTGGCCAACCCATAATCCTCCTCTCTTTCCTATTTGAAGCCACTGAGACATTCTCCTAAGTTTAATACAGAATTCTGCCATTGACGGTAATAGACGGCCAATCCGTATGCACTGGTACGCTAGGATTGGCTCCAGCACCCCCTGCAACCCACAAAAAAACTTTTTTTTTCACTGAATTATAGCGTGTACAATCAAATTTTGGCTAATAAGAAAAACATGGATGAAGCAACATTTGGTCACCAGAGAGTGTAGTCATAAATCAAGAAGATTTTTTATAACTTAGATTGATGTGGTGCGTACAAGGGCTCCCACTTTAGATGTTTAATTGCTTTGATAAATGATGGGATTATTTAGGGGTCTTGATGGGAATGCCGGGATGGTGCCAGGATGCTCCCTGAATCAAACGCCGCTCGTCAAAGGCGGTCACGGCATTTCGAGGAATGACACCGCACACCCGCACTTGCGCTGTATTTGAGGATTGTGCATATCAAAGAGGTCCGCCGTGTTCTGTTTTCAAAGAGGGCGAATGTGTCACCAAGTTAGATGACACCCATGTCATCAATCAAATTCGGAGCGCTTTTATAGAAGAGAAAACAAAACCTAGTTGTGTGTTTTAAAGGGCTTGACATTGAGCCTTGTGGCTCACCATGTGCTTTTCCAAATACTTGATGATGGGGAAAGAGAATTAACAATTCATTTTCCATTTGAAATTAATATTTATTTTGATTGGTCTAATTACAAAAAAATGCCCAATACAAAACTATGAAAAAGTATTTTAAGTCTTTAAATGAATAATTAAGAATCCTAAATATAAGAAAGAAATAATATAGTTTCCATAATGGTAAAAAATGACATCAAAATACTACAGAAATCTTCAGACAAAATTGTTAGTGGTTTTGAAATTTGAGGCAGGGATTTTTGCTTGGTTTTTTTTATAGTTTAAATTTTTCCCCCCTTTTACAGGAAGAAAAAATGAAGCTGCACAAGGTAAACAATTAAAAAATACAGCACTGCCAGACATGAAATCCTCATGATGAAAATATTGACACTTGTTTTTGCCTCCTCAGAGAAGCTTCCACCATACGAGCCCAATATCCCCGAACCGACCACACGGGCCGACCTTCTCAAACGTCAGTCCCAAAACATAAAGTTAACAATTGTCTGCCATTGACGACAACAGACGTCCAACCCATGGTTGGACGTCCCACACCGTCAATGGCATTGTGACAACATTTAAATGTCTGTCTCTGCGATGGTTCAGACTGGATGCCGCTATCTTTGGATGACAAAACGGCACAGAAGCTGCTATGGATCTCGGAGAATGGCGCTAAGGTGGCGCGCACGACTGACGCCATCTGTCCGTATCCCAACAGACCGGAGAGATATGAGCATTCCCCACAGGTAACCTTTGAAATGCTCGTATTTTAGCTATATCTAGCATAAGCATAAAATCTTAACTCGTTTAAAAGGGTCATGTTTGTTTACATACATAGTATAGTAGTGTATATTTAAGTTGTAATAGGCAAGGGTTAGAGTTACAGCCCTGGGGTCCTGGGTTCAAATCCAAGTCAGTCCACCAATGTGGAGTTTTGCATGGGTTTTCTCCAGGTACTTCAGGTTCCACCCACATTCCAACAACATGCATGATAGGCTAATTGGACACTCTAAATTGCCCATAGGCATGCGAGTGTGCATGGTAGTCAATTGGGATAGGCTCCAGCACCCCCTACAACTCTAGTGAAGATAAAGTGGTGCAGAATATGGAAAAAAAAAGTTTGTAAATAAATATTTTTTCTTATTGGGAAGTGATTTGTGGCTGTGTTCAGGTACTGTGCAAGGAAGGCCTACTGGGCTCGCGTGGCTACTGGGAGTTGGACTACTCTGGCTGGGTGGTGATCGGCGCCGTGGCGGAAAGCTCCCCGCGCAAAGACGGCCCCTGCGGCCTGGGCGAGAATGCACTCTCCTGGGGGGTGGGCTGGTCTGGCTCCTGCTACCAGGTGTGGCATGACGGAGAGAACGTGGACGTGGAAATGCCACCAGGCAACATGCTCGGTGTCTACGTGGACCAGCCGGCCGGCCTCGTCAAGTTCTTCCTGGTGGAGGGCCAGGGCGAGGAGCGGGAAGTAAGGCTGGTGCACAAGTTCAAGACCGCCGTGCGGGAGAAGCTCATTCCTGCCATGTGGGTGGGTGCAAACTCCTTCTGCCTCATCCGGAAAAAGGATCAGTGAGGGGCAAACGGGGACCTTTGTAAAAGTGGAACAAAACACTGCACGACTCGTGCACGTGCGGTGTTAAGCCTAATTCCTATTATGCTGTTTGTGCATTTTTTTTATTTCATTTGTAGACTAGGCAAAAGCCATTTGGCATCTTTGCATGTGTACTGGAGTTTGTTTTGCATCTTTAAGTGTGAAAAATAAAGTGAATTCATTAAAAAAAAACTCATTCTTTTGTAATGATATTTTCTATTTGTCCAAGGGGGGCACTTCTTTAGACGTCTATTTCTCTTTTTCAAGAAAAAAATGTTATCAAATTCCTTTTGTGTGTGTACATATTTACATATATTAATTAACAGGAATATGTTCATGAACCTGAAACTGTGTTTCTCTTTTATTTGAAGCACAAAAGAAGAACATCTGGCAAACGTCACTCGGACATCCGTCACTTTTTCAGTCATTGTTTCACTTCAAAAAAACTAAACAAAAAACATCTCAAGTACAATCACTGGATGAGTCAGTCATCGGTTGGCGACGAGTCAAGTACAAAGAGGCAAATAAGTACGTTAGGACGTTAGGAACGATGAGGTGCTGCTGGTGCGCCCACAATTTCAACACGCGCTTTCACATTTCAACCTACAAAAGTCAATTTGGTTGTTTTTTTTGTTGTTTTTCTTTTAGTGTCGCGTCACCTCCTTGAATTAGCGAGCGATGAATGGAGGTGCAATTTTCTTTTTTTTCCTCACGCTCAGTGCTTGAGAGAGAAGTCGCCCGTGTTGACCCGAGGTCGAGGCAGGGCCCCGAACATTTCCGTCCCATCGGTGGCCCCTGGGGCCAGCAGGGCCTTCATGCTGGCGGCGATATGCTCCAGGTCGGCACAGCCGACCTAAGGAAAAGATAGACTGGCGTTACTTTTGCTGTCAATGATTATTCCAATTGGGTTCAATTGCATAGCAACAGTAAAGGAGTTTCAAAGTGTGCAAAGGTGAGTTGTTATTACCCGTTCTCCGCTGTTCCCCTCCCCCTGCGCCGCCCGTCCCGTCTTGCACCCCCACACAGGCACCGAGACGGGCAGAGAACGGGCCAGCGCCATAGCGTGGGCTTGTCGGGACGCGCCGTGGTGACCCACGGCCATTCCGCGTACAGGCGGCGGCGCTTCTTCGCTTAAGGAGCCTGCAGGGGGGAATGGCGTTTTGAGTGGAGCGGTCGCGCGGGCCTTGATAGTCAGGTGGACGGATGGACTCACCGTCTGTGCTCTCTTCTTCGCCGTCTGACTCGAAGAAGGGCTCGCAGTCGCGAATCAGCGATTCCTCGTCCATGGAGAAAACACCTGAAAATGCCCCAGTTAACATGAAAGTTATTGTTGGTGGAAATAAACAATAGGTGGCTAAAGCTAGTGTTTTGACATGCCATTATTTTAAATAAATGTTAATTATTGAATGCTATACATTCTTTAAGATATATTTTTCATAAGTAGAATTCTGAAATTAAGCTGACTTGCATTAAAACTGAGAAAATATTATAATTGAAGACCATATGTTGTTCTCATACAAAACAAAAACATGTTTGTTTACATTAGTGCTCAATGAGGCTTCAGAAATAAATGTATGTAAATTTACTTTTATTTCCATTTGGATCATTTTTCTCCAGTGATAAACAAAAAAATTGCAATAATCATCTTAAAATGTAGCATCAGGATTAATTGGAGTCTAACTGAGACCTTTGAATTGTATCACCAGATATGAGGCAATACACACCGCTAGTTAAACCATTTCCACCAATCACAAAACACCTGCAGTCATCACCTGCACTCTCATTGCCGAACGCTCGCTTCTCATCCTCCTCATCCTCCTCTTCATCCTCCTCGTCTTCCTCACACTCTTCCTCCAGGTCGGCGATATCCGACCGCCTCCCACCTTGCCGGGCGAGCTCGACGGCGCCCTTGTCGCGCTCGCCATCGTCGCCCTGAACCGGAGCCCCTCCTGAACTGCTGTAAATGGACGGGTAATTCTGCGAGTATAGACGCGTATCGGGGCTCACGCCGCCCGACAGATTCGTCGATTTCTGCAAAATATTCACATCGGCAAATGAATTCAAAGGAATCATCAGCGATCCGTCCTCAAAGCGTCCTCCTCACCTGCGTGCGATCCTCTTCTCCCGCAGCCAGGCGGACGGCGGCCTGGCGCGTGTGTCGGTGCGCCGTCAACAACGTGGTGGAATGCAGCACGCCTATGTCGTCCACGTAGCGACGCGCCGACTCGGCGAGGAAACCTTGGCCCCAAACACTGTAGGAGAACTCGCAGTCCCTAGGAAAACCGCCACCGCCGCTCTCCCACTTCTTCTTTGTGGCCGCGTCCGTCTGTGATGCTGACGAGCGGAACTTTTTGCACGCCGTCAAGATGGCCAGTTCGCAGCCCGACTTTTGGCAGTATGTGTCGGCGGCGGCCAAGAGCGCCACCCAGCTCTCCCGATGGTTGTCAGCAATCTCCGGTTCGGATAACTTGATGATGGAGGCCATGATAGTGTTAGCTTGTGTGGGTGTGTTTTTTTTTCTCTTCCAATTTTCTAATGAGTGGCGTAGCTTATAATGCAATACTGCTTAGTTGCTGGTATAGTAGTTTTTTTTTGCAATAGTGTCAATGGAGAGTTTTTGGAATGAGGCACTGGGTGACTTAATGATATGATACACGGACTGGGTAGTTTGATAAAACACAAGGAGCCAGGGGAGAGAATAGATGGTACCAAGTTGCTGGTGTTATCTGTAAAAATAAAAATAAAATGTCATACACTTGTTAACCTACACTTAAACAATGTCAAGCAACAAGCCTCCCGATTTTGCACAGTTTAAAATATAGGTTGAAATACGTTATTTGAAAGGGAAGGACTGATACTGAAGGGTCATGTTTCAATGCCATTGACTGGTCAATAAAATTGATCTGATGTATATCGTAGTCAATGGCAACCCATGAGGAAAGAACATGGGTTAACTTTCAAGCAACTACAAAATAATCCTCAGGGCTTCCAAAACTAAACATGCAATCAAATCTTTGAGGGCGCTGATGTCATAACTAGTCGTCAAGGTAACAAGCATGACAGATGACCGCCCCCGCAAAGCCAACTCATTTCATATGGATGTTAATTATAATATCAATCCTATATATTTGGGGGGCGGGGCATAAGAATACCTGATACAATATCTGACTCATAGTTAGGTTACAACACAATAGTCAGTACAACGACTGGACAGAAAATAGTATTGGGATCGCCCCCCAAAAAAAACAGTTTTGAAGGTACGGCCTCATTTATGTTGCTAGTTGGCCCTTTTAAAATGCTTTAAAGCGAGGCTTCCGTTGGCTGCTGCAGCTGTCGTTGCTTGTTTAATAGCTTTGCTGTTGTTTTTGTGTGCAGACCCTCTTGATGAAAGCCACACTTCAGCGCTTTTTCAGGCTCGTTCGTGCAACAGAACTGTGTCATGCAAGAGAAAAAATACATGTCAAATGTTCGCCTACCCGTTTGCTTTCTTTCTTTCCAGTTGCCACCAAATCGTCGGGCTTAAACTTGACTTTACTTGGTTAAACGTGCGCTGCCTTCTTCATACGTTCCTCTCCCCTAGCTAGGCTCGTCACCAGCAAAAAGTTAGAGAAGACAAGTCGTAGCTTCCTGCTTTATTCTTTAAACATAAAAGGAATTGCGCTCTAAACACATCACATATACATGTGATAGCTCACTGTCTTTAATGCAATGATTAAGTATGCATGATTTTTTTTATGTATTTTAAACTGTTATTAGCTTCTAAAATGTAAATGTAACCCCCAAAATTCCTAAATGTCACTTTAGTGATGCTGAGCTTTTAACGTGAAAAAAAAGCTTGTTCCGGCTATGATGTCACCTGTTTACTGCCATGTCTATGGATGCTATCGCGTACACGTGACAGATTTGGGGCGGGACGATTCTCCCATTGCTTCCGTATTGTATGCCCGCAGACCAATCAACTTTTTGCATTGACGTCACTTACTTTAAAAGTTTCAAATATCTCGAGCGCTATGAGGGACATGAAATGTTGCATGAATGTGCCATGTTGAGCGCCTCTCCGTGCACTAATAAACCTTCTTTTCCCGTGTCATGTGATTTAAAAGTACCGAGTCCTTTGTGGTTTGCGAATATTCATTTGAAATCATAAATGGAGATGTAGATCAAAACTGGCAGGCATTAACATTTAAATTGCGAGCCATATCTGTGTTTGATAAAACATGAAAGATTAGTTTAGATCGATAACATTTTAGGTCACGAAGGTTTAATAAACGATGCTCAAAAAAGGCGCATTATGATGACGCCATGAGTTGGGCGCTTCGTTGAAACAGGAAGTGTGACGTAACATTTGTTTTGGGAAAATCAGCGCAAGATAGAGAATCGTTTAGTTTTGTTTAGTAAATGGCGATGAGTGATTCTAGAATGGAGCAGAACGGTGACGATTATAAGGTAACGGCGCGACTTTCATCAAATGTTGCGGTTCTGGACGTTTAAAAGTGCAAATGTTGATTGACCGTGGGTGCCTGTTGTTTCTTGTTCGTTGACGTGTTACCTAGCTTCACGTGCTCGTGTCTATTAAGAAATGAATATAGGTACAGTTTATGTCAAGAGCAAGAAAATATACACCGAGTAATTTCAATTAGTAACTATCTTTATAACATTTACGACGAATTTGTCAGGTATGAGGTGTGACGTAACTTGTCAGACCTGCCAAGGCATCATATGATGTACTCACGTGACTAAACACTCAACTTTCACTCACTTGGTGTTTTAAGCCTAGTTTAAGCGAAAAATAAGTTTCCATCGAGTGCGATGATGTATAAGTAAAGGAAATACACATTTTTTCTTCACAATGTCTACTTTTTTTAAGATATTTAATCATTGAATAGTAGCTCAATTAACGCACCAGGTTTTCCACATTGTCAATTATTTAGTACTACTTCACTAAGTTTTCTACCAAACAAGGGTTATTTCATTTATACAAATAAAAAAAGAGTTGCTTATCTTATGTCACTGAGAAAGTGTAATTAAAGTGTATTTTAATTAATTGATTAAAAAAAATAAAAGCAATAAGTCTAAACCATATAAAACAATAACACACTTGTAGAAGAGATTTAAAATATATAAAGTGATGCAGTTGCAATGCCACAACGAATAATAATTCATAAAAATAAGTCACTGTTCATGTTGTTCACTTACTTGATGTTATATTTTTGTTTTCTCAGTTGATATTTGAGAAGGAGGGTGTCTACCTGCACACAAATGCCAAGAAGACCACGGTGGACACCAGTATTCCGGGTTTCATACGCATTGTGGAGCGGGTGAGCAAAGCAAACTTGTTATCAGGATGACTCATTGCTAAGTTATTGACTACCTTTTTTTCCCCTTAGGCTGGTGTGCCAGCTTTAGAGTGGAGTCCTCTGGGAGACGCGGGACGCAATGCTCCAGCTGTACTTTACTCAAAGAAAGTGAGATGAGTATAAAAAATGACAACATTAAACGATTGAAGAGCTAAGGGTTCTCTTTCTAAATTAGGATGGCGAAGGAGGCGAGGAAGACACCAAGTTTGACCCAGGCTATGAGCCGGACTGGGCAGTCATCAGCACGGTGAAGAAAGATCGAGAGCACGTCCCACTTAAAGCATCAGGTGCCAAATCAAACATTACAAATCTATTGATACTAAATATTTGCTGAGATTGCGAAAACAAATAGCAACTGTGCATATCAATTCCAGGAATAATGGCAGCAAATCAGCTACATTTTTAAAAATTAGATTTTTTTGTTTGTTTTGCAGGTCAGTGGTCATTCTCACTGCCATTGTCGGAGCTGTACTCCCTCCGCAGAACCCGTTTCTCCTTGGGCCGTAACTTCCTGGTGTTGACCAGCCGTGGGGGTCACCCACTGCCCCCCTTGCATTTCCACCGAGGGGGCAGCCAAGAGCTTCTACATGCCTTGAGCCGCTACATCGTCCTGGCCCAGTAAGCGGGGAAGCTCAAACTTCGAATGTCACACTAAAGAATAAAGTCATTTTTTTCGTTATTCTCTTTCCAGGTCTCCAGTGGATGGCCGTCTTTTTCTGTCATATCCACAAAACCCTGGCGCTCTTTCTCAGTCCACCGATAAGCTCCACTTCTTTGACGATGGGGGCTCCGACCTGGTGTCGGTAAGACACGAACGCCACGACATGATAGTCATATTAATGAATCACTGCATTTTCCACAGAGATTCATCCACGATCCCTATGCGACAACCTTGGGTGGCTTCTCAAAAGTCACCAATTTCTTCAGGGATGCCCTGCGGGCGCCCGAGTCGCCGCTTCACCCCCGGGATGCTCGGCAGCCTAGCTCGGCTCCGCTGTTGGATGAGGAGCCTGGCTTTGAGCTAATCACTTGCGTAAGGAAACACTTTATTTTTTTTTTAATCAATAGCTTGCTTTTCTCTTGCTGTTAGAGTTGCAATGTTGAATCTCCCTTAAAAAATAACTTGGACATTTATTGACGTCAATTTCGACTCTAGGGTGCAGAACTGGGGCCCAAGCCAGTGGTCAGCAGGGGGCAACCTCTGGACCAGTGGGAGATCTTTCTGGACCCCGAGGGCCGCGTCGAGGACCCCCAGCGCGTCAAAGAGCTGGTTTTCCGCGGGGTGGGCTACAGTTCTCAACACAAGGAAATAATATACTGTTTTAAAAGGAGATAAATAACATGATGTTTGTTTGTATTATTGCAGGGTATCGTGCCAGAACTCAGAAAGGAAGTTTGGAAGTTCTTGCTAGGTTTTTATCCGTGGGACAGCACATACAGTCAACGAGAGGAGATCTTGCGCCTCAAAACGTTGGGTTTTTATGCCTTGGGAGAGGTCACCTGACATAGTTGGAGTTGCATTTTTTTTCTTTGTTTTCAGGGATGAGTACTTTCGCATGAAGGTGCAATGGAAGTCGGTCAGTGAAGAGCAGGAAATGAGGAACTCACTTCTCAGGGGCTACCGCAATCTTATTGGTGGGTAGATTTGGCCACATCCCAACAATTCAATCAGTAGGTCAACATGTTTTCTTTTTTTTTCGCTTTTTGACGGCAGAACGAGATGTGAACAGGACCGATCGCCAAAATACCTTTTTCTCCGGAAATGACAACCCGGGCCTGACGCTTCTTCATGACGTCCTCATGACTCACTGCATGTACAATTTTGATCTCGGTGAGAGAAAAAAATATATAATTAACCTTCTATGGGCCTATATTGAAGTCATTGTATAGGGTGATAATTGTGCTTTAATTTTAATTGTGTAATCATTTTCAGATGATTAATTTTGTTTATATTCTTAGTAATACTGTCTTTTTTGTTTTTTTGTGAGTGCAGGGTATGTGCAGGGAATGAGTGACCTGCTATCTCCGCTGCTCTTCGTCACACAAAACGAAGTGGAGTCCTTCTGGTGCCTGACGGGCTTCATGGAGATGGTGGTGAGCATCACTCTTCTCGTCAGCATCCTCTCCAGTTGCTGTGTCCTATTTGTTATCTGTTTCTCAGCATCACAACTTCGAGGAGTCCCAGGAGGCCATGAAGCAGCAGCTCCTTCAGCTAAGTTATCTGCTAAAAGCATTGGACCCAGAGCTGTGTGACTTTTTGGGTAAGTCTGACTGGTTTAGAATTCGGAGGGATAAGATGCTATTGTTTATATATTTTTTCTATTCCATAAGACTCCCAGGATAGTGGATCGCTTTGCTTCTGTTTCCGTTGGTTGCTTATTTGGTTCAAGAGGGAGTTTTCTTTTGAGGACATCCTCATTTTGTGGGAGGTGAGTGCCATTTAAGCCAGGAGAATGTGTTTGTGGGTTCATGATAATCCACAAAATTTAATTGAATTGAATGCTTTTATTGTCATTATACATCACATGAGTATAATGAGATGAAATTACATGTTGCAAAGTCAATAATGGAATAATTTTCCTACATTCTGCCCCCCCCCCCCCCCCTACAATTTTCTCCAGGTTCTATGGACTCGTCTCCCATGCCCAAACTTCCACCTTATCATCGCTTGCTCTATCCTGCAGTCACAGCGAGGCGAGCTGATTGGCTCCGACCACGACTTCAACACGATCCTCAAGGTGTGTAAATAGCGCAATACCAAACCAGCATCCTCACCTTCACTCTCGCTCAACTTCATCTCACGCAGCATATTAATGAGCTGACCATGAAGTTGGACCTTCAGAGCACTCTGCAAGATGCAGAGGCTATCTACCTACAGCTTCTCCAGTGCAAAGTGAGAACCACAAATGCCCTTTGTTGAGCTTTTTAATTCTACTCTCTCATTTTGCGGCCTTACTTTTTCTAGGATTTGCCCCAGAAAGTGAAGGAGGTTTTGGGCGTTCACGTCCCATCCAGCTCCTCCTCTTCTTCTTCCGAGGCTGACAGCCCTGACTTTCAGAGCGGCGACGCCCCAAACCTGCCTGGGCAATCGAAAGTTGGCTCTTCGTCATCTGATGGCACTCCCTAGAAAAAGCAACTAACTGACATGATCATATTTATGAGCGAAGATGCTATGTTTAATAACTGAAAAGGGGTTGTAGTACTAAGTATCCACATCAGGGGCGTTATTGAAGCCTCACTGTGTTTGCTGACCTCTTTCTCTTTTTCATTGATGCTGCTCTTTTTACATTTTACACTTTGTTTTTCACCCTCACAGTTAACCGTCCTCTTTACTCATCGGCGGCTAATGACGTCCTCCCAGTTCAGTAGGCTGGACGTCTATCGCCATCAATGGTATCCAATGACTTCAACAAAAGGGATTGAAATGAAGGATTTTGTTTTTGTGTATAGCCTTATGCAACCTGGTCATCTTTTAAACTTTGTACCTTTCCATCCGCTCATTAATACCAAAATAAAAGGATGATGAAGCACCGCTTGCCCATTTTGAGTAGCTTGGACTATTGTAATAGTATGAGTCAATGGTAGAAGGACCCTACCAATACAAGGAATGTTATGTTTTTTTCTTTTTTATATTTGTATTGTTTCAAAATACCCTTTAGGCCAGGAAAACCAAGAAAACACTCCAAATACATATACAAACATAATTTGCACGCATCTTTTTGGTATTTAAAACATTCTGTTTGCTCTCAGGTCACGTCTCGGTGCCTAGTCATGTGCTACGGACCGGTCCAATTGTTCATTAGGGACAGGGGTTTCTTCTCCATTTCGTAATGAGTTAAACTAACAAAACATTCGAAAAATATGGTTGTATTCACATTGGTAAATTTTAATGTTTTTATTGCTATTAATTTCGTGAACTTGACACCAATGAGCATCATGCGAGTCTATCTATAGCAACACAAAACATCTATGCACCCATCTTTCGACCGAAGTAATACGCCTACCCATACGCGAAAAGACACGGAGAATTATCTGTTTACTCCGCGATTTGCTTTATATTTTTCCAATGTAAGTAGCGGAATATAACACCTGACGTTCAAATAACGTTACTATCAAATGTTTTTTTTACCCGTTAAACTTCACCCTGACTTGTTGAGCGCGACAAAACAAGCTAGCTAGCTTCTGTCATGTTCGATTTATACATTTGAGATTAAATACTTTCAATTTTTTACTCCAACTCGCGACCACTAGTAACACATTTATTACGTGATAAAATGTGTGCTTTGTTTTATTGGTGACTTTTTCATTGACTGCACTGCAATGTGAATGTGAACATTTTGCTCACGTTAATCCTTGCTCTCATTAGTCTGGAGCCAACTTGATGACAACACAGGATTTTGGAGCTATTGTCGTCTCACTCTTTCCGCTAAATAGTTTAGGGTAGGGGACCAGTGGAGTTGACTTGGAAAAACACGTCAAAAATCCTCATTTTTTACTGCTATGGAAAATTCTCCCGAGGACTACAGGATCCAGTCGTTTGACCTGGAAACACAAATGTTGCTCAAAACTGCCCTGAAAGGTGAGATGATCACACGAATGACACTCCTTAAAAAAGGTGTGGCGAGCACGTGGCTCTCGAGCCGCCTGCGGCTCTTTGCTTGTCATATTTTGTATATACACTTTGGGGTTCTTTGCCTTATTTCATGCTTCTCTTATTTTAACTGTCTTAAAACACATTCAAATTCATCAGGGCCCAATAAAAATATTCAATTATATATTTTATTATGCTGCTTCTGCTCGACTCCCAAACCGCTTGCCTTACAGATCCAGCATCAGTGAATCTGGATAGGGTGTCCAACATCATTGTGGATCAGTCAATGAAGGACCAAGTGTTCAGCAAAGAAGCAGGACGCATCTGCTACACGATTGTGCAGGTGCGCTGGTAGAGTTAAAGGGATGCCATTCATGATGAAATAAAACTTGGTCCTAAATTTTCCAGGCAGAAGCCAAGCAGAACAACGGCAGTGCGTTTCGGAGGCACTTGCTGAACAGACTTCAGCAGGAATTCAAGGAACGCGAGGGGACCCGAGCTCGTTCCCTCCAGGAGTGGGTGTGCTTCGTCACCTTCATCTGCAACATCTATGATTACCTCAAAGTACGGGCACATACGCACTCATCGCAACGTTGGTTCGCCTTGCGCATACTAAAATTTGAGTTTAAAACCAAACGCTTTCACTATAAAAATATATAGCATGTCAGCAAGCAATGTACCCAGACAGTAAAGCTGTTAGCAATATACAGCGACATCTACAGAATTTTTAATTCAGTGCATACAAGATGCTTCTACACGTGTAGGTTTGTTTTCAAATCGTGGATCACTCAAAAAAGCCAATGATGGACTTTCCCGGTTTGAATACACAGGTAAACAACACGCCCATGGTGGCTTTGGTCCAGCCTGTGTTCGACTGTCTAATGAGGTTGGCGCAACCCGATGCACTACTGAATGAAGAGGAGGTGAGCAATGCATAGACATAAAACTTCAACTCCCTGGCTGCCATTGACGGTGATAGATGTCCAATCCATTTTGGACATCTATTGTGGTCTGGGAATGGTTGCAGAAAGACATTTAGATGGAGCCTTTTTGGGTCAGATTTTTTTTAACTTTACGTGGTGTATTTTTCAATCCAGGTGGACTGTCTGGTGCTGCAGCTCCACCGCATTGGGGAACAGCTGGAGAAGTCCAGTAATCAGCGCATGGATGAGCTCTTCTATCTGCTGCGTGATGGCTTTCTGCTACAAGAAGGTCTTAGCTCCATGGCCCGTTTGCTGCTGTTAGAGATCCTGGAGTTCCGAGCGGGCGGTTGGGTGCTGAGTGGCACCGCGCACAGGTACTACTACAGCGAAATCGCAGATTGAGACGACAAAAGAACACCAGGAAAGGGGATACACCAGCAATTTTTCATCTTTGGATCGGAAGAACTTGCTAGAGGAATTTATTCTTTTATTTATTGTAGTTTTATATATTCAGAGGCATTCCTTTTTTTGTGAAATATAAGTTAAAGATTAGATATGACAAGATTTTCAAAGACACAAATAGAGCTTGGAGTTTTAAGAGATTTTATTATTCAAGATTTGCATGTGTGGCTTCTTGAGCAGGAAGGAGAATGACGTGTTATTTTTGTATTATTTGTTCCAATAAATGTTGGATTCAAAAGGCATTTTGACATGATTACATTTATTTCAGTGGCTGCCATTGGCTGTGATGGATGTCCAATTCATCTGAAAGCCTTTGGAGTTCAAATGGATTGGACGTCTATCGCCTAATTTTGAAATATTTACTATACATTGCATTCAACATGGCACTGTGTAAATTAAGTACTGGTCAATTTGTATTTAACATCCCATTCAGCTGATGACCTATTCATTTAATGTTGCAACTCCTTGACCTCCACGGTCACCTTTTTAAGTCCAAAAGAAGCACATACTTCTACCACCATCGGTAATGTGCGTAAGCTCTGTTGGATTCAGCCATTTTGTGCAACTCAATCTTCTTCTTGAAGACATTTCCTTCCTTAACAGAAGCCGCCATCAGCTCCTGAGACAGTTTCTCATACATGTGCATGCGCCGGTGCTTGTTCTCTCTGCACTCCGTGATCATCCACTTCATGACGAGGAAGCGCCGTCTGTTGTCACTAAGCGGCACAGGTACCTAAGCAACCAGAAAGGTATTAATTTTACAAATTGAATATTTGGAGAGGATTGTTTTCAAAACTGACCTGGTAATGCTTTCCACCTTTCTGAATGCTGGTGAGACCAACGACAGGTTTGCAGTTTTCTAAAGCCCGGTGGAAGATGGAGTAGGGGTTGCAATCAATTTCATCCTTCTTTTCTTGAGGAGCTTTGTGATACTTCTCTACTTGTTTCCTTTTAATATGCACCAGGGTCTTGGAAAGGAGCAGATAAAAAGGGGTGAACTGATATAATGGAGCACTATCACGATCATATTATTGAAAATAAGCATATAAACTGTTTGTACCTCTGTCATAATCTCTCTTGCCAACACCTTATTTCCATGCTTCATCATCATGTTGATGAATTTACTAGAAAGGAAAAAACAACATGAGTTTTGATTTCTGTCATTAGAACAGTTAAATTTACTTCATGCTACTTTTCACGAGTTTAAAGCATTGCACATTGATTATGAAGGAACAATCTGAGTTACCTGATGACAGGGTCATAGAAAATAGAGCTGGTGACGCTGCTTTCGGCCGCCTTGATGGGCCTGAGAGCCTTGAGGTTCTGCTCTTCCTTCTCCTTATCGGAGAGTTCCGTCTCTGGTTTGTCATATGCCTCCCTCCTCACCTCAGGCTCGAGGTAGTACGGATTATATCGACTCCATCGCATCTGCAACACCCTGCAAACCCAAGTCATTACCAGTTGTAATACTCATGATGGGTTTTAAAATGAAATTAATGTTATCGTTATGATAGGTATCGTTATAGATTTAAAATTGAACATTACCTGGGTGTCCAAGGTTTTAAAAGTCCTGAAATGGAAGTCGCCATGTTGATAATGTCACTCCACCAGGTCCCCAAGACGAAGTTTAGTAGCCCGTGTATTTGCCGTATGGAAATCTAACATCTTTGAAAATAATATTTATAAATGCATACATTTCCCCCAAGATAAATAACTTCATCAAAAATAATTACTGTATTATTACACACTATTCATAATTTGTACGGCACGTTAACGAGAATGAAACTAATTCTCAATTCTCGTTCACGCGCTCGTAACATCCCACGATGTTTCGATTGCTATGGCGTACCAGGAAGAGGAGTCGCTGGAATCCTGGCTCAGTGAGTGATTATTACAATTTTATCAATTAATAGACGCATGCAATCATAAAATTTCCAAAGCGTGTCTTAAGCGATTATAAATTGATTTCTTACGATGACTGTCAGCGCTGATTTTCGCCACTTCAGTGCCAATTTAGGGTCGTAGACTTGCAAAACTGGTGTGTGCATTTCTGTCATTCGAATGGCGAACAAGGAATGTTATGGCTTTTAAATTTAATATTTAATACTTTCAATATGGTTAATCAACATGAACGATTCAGATATATCTGAACTAATCAATTTCCCTGTTAGACAAAGCCACTCATTCAACAAACAGACAAGAGGACTGGGAGTACATCATTGGTTTTTGTGATCAAGTCAACAAGGAATTAGAAGGGTTTGTTTGGCATTTACGTTTTGACTGTATTATTTTGCTTTTGAATATTTTTTTAAATATAGTAATTTGCAATTTTCTCTTGAAGCCCCCAAATTGCAATACCACTGCTTGTCCATAAAATCCAGTCACCACAGGAATGGGAAGCTCTTCAGGCATTGACTGTAAGATATATTTTTTAAAAGAAGTTGAAAAAAATGTTCATTATAGAAATATTAATTGATCAGAATACATTTATTTTGTGTCCAGGTATTAGAGGCGTGCATGAAGAACTGCGGCAGGCGGTTTCATAATGAAGTTGGCAAATACCGATTTTTAAATGAGTTGATTAAAGTTGTGTCTCCAAAGGTGAGTTTAATGAGATGGATTACATCATTTCTATGACGTCACAAGCAGAATTGCTGAAAAAATATTGCGTTGCTTTCAATGATAATTACATTATTATGCATTTTCGTTCCATAGCGTTGAGCATACTGACTAACCCATTTTGTCGAGTTCTAGTACATGGGCGACAGTGCTCCTGAAAAGGTGAAGACCAAGATAGTCGAAATGCTTTACAGTTGGACAGTGGCCTTCCCTAATGAGTCTAAAATAAATGAAGCCTACCAGACACTGAGAAGACAAGGTTGGTGTCAAAAGTTTCATTCTCCTTTCTTTTTATCACAATTTATTGTTTCAATTTTTTTTTCCAGGGTTGGTAACAAGAGATCCAGAGCTCCCGCTAGACCGGACATTGATTCCCTCTCCCCCCACCCGGGCCAAACATCCAGTGTTTGACAATGAAGACATGGGAAAGGTTGGGAATTTCAGTACTTTATTTGCGACACATGTGAATTGAGGACTGATCACGTGCTAACAAAATGGCTTTTTGTGTTTTCTCAGCTCCTCACTGAGCTTCTCCGAAGCAAAAACCCTGAAGACCTCCAGGAGGCTAACAGGTTAATCAAAAATATGGTAAAAGAGGTGAGGCTCTTCACTAAAATTGATCATGTCTGTTTTTGTGTATGACCAATTGTGCCATGGAAAGCATTATCTTGTTATTACTACTATAGGTACTGTATTACCTAGGCAGGTACTGTAGTATTCTTTGCATGTAATGCATTGTGGGATCCTGTGTCAGAAAAGCTGCTGTATGCTTTTTTTTGCTGCACAAAACAGGCATTTGTATGGATTTTACGGTAAAAAAGGAAATATCATAGCTAAATGTCATGCCTTTTGGATAGTGTTGGAGACTAAACTGATGTCCAATAAGTTCGATATTTTGCATACTTTGGTCCCAACTTTTAAAAACTTTCCTCCCCCAGGACGAAGTGCGAGTACAAAAAGTATCCAAGCGCAACAACACACTGGAGGAGGTGAACATCAACGTCAGGCTCTTGTCCGAAATGCTCTCCCACTACGACAAAGACGTGTCCTCGGAATCTGACAAGGAAATTATGAAGGAACTGTACGATCGTTGCGATAAACTCAGGAGGGCTGCTTTTAAAATGGCCACTGAAGCAGAGGACAATGATACCAGTTTAGGTTTGTGGATATGTATCTCTTCGCCCAATTGCCCGAGAATGAGTTGATACTGACACAATGTGTGCTTTGCACCATTTTAACTCAATTTGTTTCACATGATGTGCTCACAATTGATTGTCAACAATGGATTTATTGCGTCATTCCGCTCAGGCGATATCCTGCAGGCGAGCGACGAGCTGTCCAGAGTCATCAACTCCTACAAGTCCATAGTGGAGGGTTTGCCTGTCAACGGGGACAGCCATGAGTCTCGTGGACGAAGCGGTTAGACAAAGAACTCATTCACTCACATGACATAACATATAATATTTCCATCATATTAATAATGTAGTATTTCTCAGAGTACAGTTTTTGTTACACCCTAAAATGTTAAGCCCTTAACAGTAAAAAAAACAGGGTTTGTCGTATTTTACGGACTATAAATCGCACCCGAGGATAAGTTTCAACAGCCACTAAAAAATACAGGTTAGAAATAGGGGGAAAAAACACAAATCACATTTGAGTATTACTGACACAACATGCGACTTATAGTCCGAAAAATACGTATATACAGGTGCCAAAGATTTTAATGGTATAATCGGTGATTAGATTCAAAATATGTTTTTGATAGCCTTTCTGTAGATAGACAAGCAACTTTTTTTTGTCCATCAGATTTACTCCAAGCGACAGACACACTGATCGACCTGGCGGTCGCAGACCCCCCGAGCCCTCCCCATCCAGCGGCCCCCGTCCCGCTGTCTGGCGACCTATCCGACATCTTGGTGGGGTCTTGCTTCCCAGCCTTGCCCCCGCCTCCCAGTCAGCCTCTCCCCGATAAATCCTCTGACGCGCTTTCGCTTCTAGACAGCGAGCTGCTTTCTTTAGGTACTCACTTATTCATCATTTTCAACATGAGATATGAAAGTGGCATTTTTTTTTTCTTGCCGCAGGACTAAACGATGAACCCGCATTGCTGAATGACCAATCCAAACCAAAGCTGAATGAAGCGTCCAATCAGTGGAGTTCCTTGCAGGTACTTGAACTTTCCTAGCAATACAACATGTTCCATTGTAAAAGGTTCAAATTAAAGTGTGGTCAATTTAACAATATATATATTTTTAGGTTTGCTTTTGTTTATTTCACAGAGTGAATGGCAGCCAATGAGTTTAATAAGGAAAGTAGTAATAAGTGCTGATGTTTTCAGGCCTCTGGATTGAGTACAGATTTGCTTGGAGCTGCTGCTTGTCCAGGTCCACTTTTGCCCCCATCGGAAGCTCCCGTGACCTCACTCCAGAATCTACAAGACTTGGCTATGATGGGTTTCTCGAACCACAAGAGGTATTTTACTGAAAACAACTGCTCGAATGGGCTATTTATTTATAAACAGCAATCCAAAAAGTGAAATTCATTTCATTCTCATGTGACTTTAGTCCTCTGACAATGGGAAGCAGTTTTTCGGTCTCAAGCTCACCTTGCGTCGCCGCCATCTTGCCCGGATCTCCTGGCCCGGCACAAGCCAAGGCTCAAAACCTGGTCTCGGTCCCGGGCAGTCCACTATTCAGCTCCCTTTCCCCCGCTCACTCGGGTCTCCCGGCCACTCAGATGTCCCTAAGCAACGTGCACGTCCCCCTGGAGGCCATCAAACCCAGTAAGACGAGACCCTCTTGATAATACTATTCATGTCTACCGGCTTCTGATTGGTCCTTCCCGTCGCAGGCAAAGTGCTGCCGGTCACCGCTTACGACAAGGATGGCGTTCGGGTTCTACTCAACTTTTCTTCGGAATCTCCCCCCGGCAGACCTGACGTCTTGGTCATGGTGGTCTCCATGCTTAATACGGCACCACTCCCTGTTCAAGGGGTGGTATTGCAAGCTGCTGTACCAAAGGTGATGTGACCTCGTTTCATCCTTCAAAATCTATGATTTATTCAATTCAATTTTTATGTTTCCATGCCATTTCAACATTTCCAAATTCACAAAGTTCAATTTATTTGGAACAATTCTTTGTTCACATTTATTTCAACATGTTCCAGTTTTTATTGGAACATTATTTCAATGTACTTAACTGTTTTAATTGACTTATTTCAACCTTATTTTCATTCAGTTCCTCATCAACATGCCTGAAACCAGAACCGGAAGTCTTTTTATTGGCATTCATTTCCTGTTTCTCCCATTCCAGTCAATGAAAGTAAAGCTGCAGCCCCCCTCTGGAACTGAACTGGCTGCATTTAACCCCATCCTGCCCCCGGCCTCCATCACACAGATCATGCTGCTGGCCAATCCGGCAAAGGTGAGTAACGTAACTAGTGCACGCCAATGTTATACTCAATGCTGTTTTGAAGAAAGTGTTTGCTTTTTTTTCCAGGAGAAAGTGAGGCTGCGCTACAAGCTGGCGTTCACGCTCGGGAATGTTCTCCATAATGAGGTGGGGGAAGTGGACCAGTTTCCCCCGCCTGAGGCCTGGGGACATCTATAGCCACGTTTATGGCGATCTGACTGATTTACAACATTAAAACTAAGTGTACATTTTCAGATTGGAACTGAAATGAATCAGTTAGAGGTGTTGTATTTTCAGCATTTTAGCATTTTATTTATTGAGTCGGAACAAGGTGTTATGTCTAGCGATATCCATTTTTGCCTTTAGAAGGATTCTACTTTTTAATGAGCGCCAAACTTCAGTGTAGTAGTTCTTCTCGACATTTCACCATTTGGTATTTCTTTAACTTTCTCTCTCCTTTTGCATTTTACAGTGAACCTCTGCTTGTTTGGCATGAAGGAATCATGTTAGAGTGGATTGGTTTCATTTTGAAATGCTAGATCTACTTTACTGCCATTTACCGGTAAGTCTAAAATACACGCCCATTTTACAGCAGTGGTTCACTGTACTGGTTTTAGCGTCAACACTGAAAGAGGTCAGATAATGTAACCGTTCACCTCCGATGAAGTCGTATTTGCATACAAAATGTACAAAAGTGTGTGTTGCGTGTACAGAAATCTATTGTATGGCTGTGAATAATGTGACATGTTAGAGTTTTACATTTGTACATTCCAGCTTGTTTGCTGCATGAAATAAACGTGTATGAAAGGAATGGAAAGCACAAGCAGTTTCATGATCAAACAGCACTTTAATTTCGAATGTATAGAAGAGTACAAAAGCGGGATGTCGTGTATGTTGCATGGTCACACTCGTACGGTGCCTTCATTGTTGATGGCTACGGCCAGGTTGCGGGCCAAGGCCAGTCTCAGTGGTTCAACTTTAGTCACCTCCAGGTCTTCCTGCCAGAACAAAAAAAAACAATGGCTTGAGGAACAGTAACTGTTTGGTGGATAAATGGCAGATTCATACCTGCATGAGGGCATCGGACCCAGAATCGGCGCTGTTGTTGTTGTCAAAGGAGGAGGTAAGTTCCTCCAAACAGTAGATGAGTTCGTAGGTTTGCTCGGATGTGAAGATGACCTAAAAATTAGTTCCCTATGTTACTTCTGCTTAGTAATTTTACTCATACCTCGAACTTTTGAGGTTACTGACCTCTTTTTGCTCAAGAAGCGGCAAAGCGTCTGTCAACAAAGTCATCCAGAAACTTCTGGGAGCGATCTTAGCGGTCATTAGGGAGAGAAGAAGTGTCGCTGCCTCTGTGAATCGTTTCTCTCCATACAACTTATGGAACTCACGGTACTTCCCTGAAACAAAAAAATAGAGACCTAAGACCTAATGTAAAGTATACTAAGTGGACTGTAAAAAAAACCCAAACCTAAATGCATTCATTTTATAGTATATATTTTTTCTCCTTATTTAGAAGTGCTTTTTTTACCCCACATTTACTCCAAAGATGTAAAATTAATTCTAATGTATTTTTCACAGCATTTTTATTGTGTGTGTTTATGCTTCCTACCGAGGAAAGTCAGCCTGTCACTGAGCAGCATGGCCGGACCTAAATTGTCTAAGAGATCCAGATCGGTAAAGGAGCCTCTAATGCTGTAATCCTGTAAAAACCTGAACAACAAACACAACCAGAGGTAGCAAGTAAACAATTGTAGGCCAAAAAAAAATGGAATCGTCTCGTCTTTAACAAACCTTTCAGAAATGACAGTGGCAAATGAAGCATCTTTGGCTCTGATACTCCAGGAGAGAGCGGAACCCAGTCTGTTGTTTCTCAGAGCACGCATAGCCATGATCTTACAAATACTCCGTACTGTGGAAGAACAACTTAAAGATTTTACTCAAATTCAGAATTTCTCTGAAGTAACCCGATTTTTGTATTCCCAACTAAGCGAAAACTTAAGTTAAATGTAAGCTACCTTGCTCTGCCATCTGTCTTTGTTCACAGATCCGGAGCACCTTGAGGGCTTTGCGTTCCGTATCCAAGGGGATACGCTCCATCTGCAATTCCAGGTAGACTCGTCCAAACTCTGGACAGTGGTCAAAGTAATCCACAGCTAGCTGCCACAAACTGTGTACAAAAATGCATTCTAACTGCCATTGACAGCAACAAACAGATGCTACATTTGTATCATGTCAATAACCTGTGATGAGCAAAGAGACCAGATGCGTATTCCAACAGCAGAAACTCTCTCAAGTTGGAACCAAAGCTTAAAAAGACAATCATAAAGATCAGATATTTGGCAGAAAAAGTCACTGGAAATCCATTTGGGCCACTTCTTACTGTAGATTGTGAGACTGGAGTAGCTGACAGTGATCGAGAAGATCCGTCAAATGGGCCACAAACCACCAGTTGTTGAGAGCAATGCTGAGGAAGCCACAATCAGCAGATTTAGAAGGTTCCTGAAGTGATTTTTTTTCTCTTTAGGACAATTTAAGGAGGTATTCCTAACATTACCTGCAGTCCTTGATGACTTGATGGATGTCAAACTCAAAGGCAGCAAGCAAGATGTTGTCCAGGGCTTCTGCCCCACTCCTGGGGTCCAGGAACATGGTCATGCAGGACTGAGGAAGCACATTAGATGGCAGATCTTACAAAGTAGCCCAAAAGAAGAACAAAAGGTACTGTTGTTGCTTCTCTACCTGGGCATAGAAATGCAGCTCTGTGGATTTGACAGTGGGGTGGCAGTAGAGCAATCTTGTGACCAGAAAATGATACCAGGTGCCCAGTAGTTCTTTGTGTTCCAGCAATGTGTCTTCATCTCCCACTAAGATCTAAAATGATGGCAAATATTCATCTTTTGGAAGGGAAGAATAACATTGGGTTCTACCATTTTGACATTGACTGGTCAGTCTGGCTTGAGCATTTTAGCTGGAACTGTCCATTGGAACCAAAAATACTAAGTCAGTCTAATACGAATGAGGGTGGTCTGACCTTGCATATAAGTTCCAAGCGTGGGTTGCTAGCGAAAGAGTTGTCCTGGATGCAGCGGTCCACTTCCTCGTGCCAGTTTCTCCATTTCACGTCAAAGTCTGTTGGCGTCTGGGTTCCACCTGGCTATAAGCAGAGTTTATAGCAGCCTTTTCAAACACCTTATTTCTCTCTTCCCCTCTGAACCGTACATTATAATAAGGCATCTTGCTAAGCAGATTGTCCATCAGCTTGAACATGTTCCTGGCAGCGGGCTGGAGGACGGCCTGCTTCGTCAGCAACTGTCTGACCTCTTCCAAGTGTCCCTGCAGCACGTAGCCCACCACCTGTTGAAGCAAAAAACCCACATTACGGGACTTGAATCCAATTATCAAATAGCACAGGCTACCTACCACATCCCAGTAGTCGCGGTGCTCAGCAGGACTCTCGCTTTGAAGCACTTGGGCCGCCTTCTCGTCCACATCGCCCTTATGTAACCGCACCCAGTCCAGCAGGTGGAGCAACGGGGAGCCACCTAGAAGCGACCAAATATGAGATCATGTCAACGGCTGGTTGGAAATTGTCAAAATGAATACTTGGTGGCACCGACCAGCATCGATGAAAAGCACTTCACAAAGATTCCAGATGAGTTCAATGGCCAACAGGATAGACACCTGGTAGAATCAAAATGGAAAATGAAGGCTGAATACAAAAAGGTATGCTCACTCATTGAAGACATTTTAATTGATTGACTGGATAGATATTGGAAGCCATTCTTAGTTTGGGGTGGGAATATGCATTGGAAACAAAAAAAAACATGCTGATATATATTTGACTATGTATAATATAATGCCTATACACAAATACATATATATCATTTTTATAATGATTCTCAGTAATGGGGAAATGAACACACCTGATTTCCATACTGAGTACGCAGTGCTGAGTCTTTGGAAATAACTGATTTGACAACAACAACAAAGAATTAAGATACATTTTTTTCTGACTAAAGGGCTAAAAATTACAGTATAAATGAAAACGCAAACCTGCAACTTGTTGAAGCTCTTCTATACAAGCTCGTATTACAGATCGATAATTTTTACTGATGCTGACAAACCTGAGGGGCAAATAAAACCTGTTTAGAACATTGAACTAATGTCAACAAGATAGGTCATGAGTTGGGCTTACTGGGATTTTTTGTTCTTATTGGGGATTTCCTCTGGAATTGTCTGCAAGCCAACAAAGATGTGGTGCAACTCGTTGAAGAGTTTACGTAAAATTGGGGAATAGATATCCTCATCTTTTCTGACCGAGTGCACATAAGAGCTGCACAACCCCAAAGTCCCTGCAAAAAAGGGAGAAAAGCATAGTTTAATCATTTGTCTTGAACATCGGTCATTGATCTATTCATTAAAAGCAACACAACTCATTGGTTGCCATTGACACCCAATCCATTAGATCTAGGAAGGCTGACATGGATTGGACGTCTATGAAAGGCATGGCATTTAAACAAGGATGTTTATATTATTGCAAAACTACGAGTATATACCCACCTGATTGTTTATAAAGGGTCTCGTATACTAGGATGTCTCCTGGACCCCAAGCAAAACCCAAATGCTTCCCATGGATGGACGTGGGAATGGTCTACAAACGAAAAAATGCATGACATTAACCAAACGCAGACATATATGACACATCTTACGTTCTCGGGAAATTAGATTTCGTGCAGTTTATAATTCAAAAGGCATGGCGGGAGATTCACATTGGGCTTTTGGTAAAAGAGGCAAGCAGGAGGAAATGTTAGCACCAGGAGTCACTTACAGTGATCGTCGGGTCAACGTCGACCTCCTCCATTACGGAACAATATGACCAATATAATCAGATGTAAAAAGAGCACACATCAGATACAGTTTTATTAAAACAAATGTGATCATATAGCGCGCGCCAGTCGCCCTGTGAAAGCCTTCGTTGGCGCAGTCTGATGTCGTATTACATAGTTGCCCGTCCTCGTGCCTGATTTTCCACCCTCCTTAATTCCCGTGTAATTTGCTGTATTACCGACAAATGACTAAAGGAAAACACGGAAAGGTTCCCCAAATTGACCACAAACCACGTGGCATTGGGTTTTCCACACAAATAAATGAGTTTTGAGCACTAAAATGACGATCATACGTCGCCGTTAAAACGTGGAGTGTAAACAAAGAGCGTAGTAACCATGACACTCGTTATAAACTCTCTAATACATTTATGTTCATTCCTGCGTTGATTTACTACGTTTTCAAGCATGTACGCGCCAACAGAAGGAAAAGATATCCCAATGCGCGCTCACGCGGAGCTCAGCTTCTCTGTAACGCGCATCTCGTCTCTCCCATCGTGGACCTCCCCTCGTGACCGCCGGCAACCAATCACGCCTCGCGTTGACGTGCGCGCACCGGCTCGGGGCCGCGCACGCAGGGTTCGGAAACTTTTAGCGGGAACGAGCACGTGCGCGCTCCCGTGTTCTTTGTGTGGCAGCAAAGAGAAAGCGCCAAAAGAGTGACCATGGCTGATGAGAAACCGAAGGTGAGTGCTAGCTAATACACAACGAAGCGCTCAAGTGCGTCTTTATTTTGCCATAAAACGCGAGTTGTGGGTGGGGGGTCGCGTCTAACGGGAACGCCCACGTGCTTTGTTTAATCTAAAGTTTACAAGATGGAACTGAAGTGGTCGGGCCGACTCAGGGAGACCGGAAGGCTTGTGCACGCGCATTGAGCGGCGCGCGGCCGGCATTTTGTGCTTGAGCACACGGCCGCAAGCGGCTTTGCAGCCGGTGTCAACGTCAATGTGTGCTTCCTTCCATTCATCGAAATTTTCATGACGTTTACTTTTGGCAAAGAGAAACACCCACCAAAAAGTACTCTGTAACAGCTAAACCATTCATAAATGTTCTTTTGATTTCAAATATATTTGGACTCGAGTAATGAAATACAAATGCCTTTAATTGTTGATTCAATTAAGATTTTCGATGCTATTTTATATTATTATACCATTAATAATAATAATACATAAAATACATTTTAAAGATAAAACCAAAAATATAACAGTAGTATATATTATACTATTATTTTTGAGTGTAGTACTACTTGTTATTGTAACTTGGTTTACTATGTGTATTTTTCACAATTCCGTACTTGAGTGATTAGGTAAAAATTGGTTGTCTCTGTACTTTATCTGCCATTGACGTCTGTAGCCGTCCAATTTACACTACCTAACATGGAAGTTAATTAGGGCTGTTATGATTAATCAAACAAATAACTAACCAATTATCTCATTAGCATTTTTAAGTAAATTTGATGAAGTGTTTCTAAAAAAAATGTCCAAATCACTTGTATTTATATTTTATTAATTTATAGAAATTGTTTTGGAGAAGGCAAAGTAATACGCAAGACAGAATGAAGAAAATTTCAATAAGCATACAAATAAATGGCTAAAAAGCAAAACTCATACAATTGCGTATTTGAACATTGTTGAAAAAAATATCAGAAGTTCACTACCTCAACATGACTTTTCCATGCTTTTTTGCCTTTTAGGAAGGAGTGAAGACCGAAACTAGTGAACACATCAACCTGAAGGTGGCAGGCCAGGATGGATCAGTCGTGCAGTTCAAAATTAAAAGACACACAATGCTCAGCAAACTTATGAAGGCTTATTGCGATAGACAGGTGAGGTCATAAGTCAGATTGTCTGTGTGCTTCTCCATGTGCAAATAATTCCTGACTTGAAGGTTAAATGAAAAACAATTGTTTGTGCTAAAAAATCTTTGAATGAACTGCCACACTTCATTTAGCGAACTCATTTAATTGGGTACCTCAAATTGAGGACTTAGTCGACTCAATGTCTGAGCAATTTATCTTTTAAGCAGTTTAAGACAAGAGATAATCTAGCATCTTTTTGTTGTGAAATGAGCCTGGGCATATGAGTGGGGGGGAATAATAGGGAGGGAATCCCCATAAAAAAAATCCTGATTTCCAAAGAAATAATTTCAAATGAATCGGTTTAATGAATTATGTAAATATTTATTGATGCATTGATTTGGTGAAATAACTTGAAAATTACAGTTCTACTAAATTACCTTTCAAGTGAGTTAAGTCTATAATCACATTAGTATTTAAAGTTACTCTGCCAAACACTGATAGTCCAATCCAGACAACCCCTGCTGATGTTTGTATGCTCACATGAAGTCTTTATCTTGGTTTAGACGTGTCCAAATTGCTCGTCAAGGGTCACTGTGGGGGTAGTAAATATAAATGAGGCTACAATGTCTAATGTTGTCTTTGTGGGTTTTCCAGGGACTGGCCATCAGGCAAATCCGGTTTAGATTTGACGGACAACCAATAAATGAGAATGACACCCCATCGCAAGTAAGTTCTAGATTTAAAAAAATACCAAAAAAATGGATTTTCAAAAAGCAGCATTTTGTGTTGATCTGATAAGTTTTTGTGTAAAGTTTGCTCAAGGCTTTTCCTGAATTTCAGGCATTTTTTTTTTTTTTTTTGCTCACAAGGACGATTGGCTAACTAGTACAGGGTCAAGATTTCAAAATCACTTTTTATTCATGAAGAAAATGTCTCATGATTTTTAAAGAAGCTGACTCCTGTATATTTTTATTCAAACACAAGCAGTTTTGTTGTCAGGCATGGGACTCAGAGAACATTAAGACATTACTTCAACTATTATTTTTGGCAACATTTTTGCATGACTTGCTGATGAACACTGGAAAAATACCATATTGATCATTATTTGTTGTGATTACTTGAGTTAACCCCTAAACTTATCTTCTGCAGATATTGTTGGCTTAAAATTACCCTTGTTTTTTAAACCTCTTAGTAAATATTTCAATTTTTAGTTCTTAAAATGTAAATATATCCTTATTTATTGTTCTATTTTGAAAAAAAATAATAGAACCCCAAAATATAGTGGGTTTTTTTCCCATAGCATATGTTGCACCAAAAATACATCATAAAGACAACAAAGATAGTTTCAATAATGCTTTTATTCTTCTTATTTTTACAGTTGGAAATGGAAGATGAAGACACGATTGACGTGTTTCAACAACAGACCGGAGGAGTGATTTAATCAAACGCTGACTCAAGCTCAGCCTGATATATATGATTCGCATCTTATCCTATTGAGGTTTAAATGACTGCTGTACAGTATTTTCACTATCGCCCCTGTTACTTTACTTTTCATACATGATCCGATCCCCTGTTGATTGTTTAGATTTTACGTTGTCAAATTTGGACCGCTTCTAGAATATTATATATATTGTGAATTTTCCACTTCCACATCATCACGTTGGGTCCAGAGTTTAGCCAGTTCATTGGTTATAGAGGTGTCTTATTTTCAAGCTGTCTATGATGCTCACAGTACTTTGAGAATGTAGTCACGAGGGGCCAAAAAAAAAAACACCCACAAAAATTGATCCGCCTGATACGGTCATGCCGTAATCTAACCTCACAGAACATGTTAATAAATGTCAGGGCTTTATCAAAAAAATGTTGAAATGGACCTTGAATTTCATTTGGGAAATTAAATTGGATTTTTTACCTGTAGATGGTGGTGAATATGTGGATTATTGTTTTGATTGATCCATTAAAAAGACCAAACGTGATATGGCAAGGGAGCAAGATATTATTTCTGTCATGCAAACAATAGTATTGTCTATTAAAATACCTGTTGAAATAAAGCTATTGTTGTTTTTCCAATACTTATTTTGTGATGCCCTTGTGATTTTTTTCCCATGTTTTCTCACAATTTGACAAATGGATATGTCTAAACCACTCACTTCCTATATCAAATGTTGTTAAATATATTATTATATTTTATGTCAATAATGAAGGCTAAATTACCTGTTTATTTGTGGATATTTAGTTTTTATTAACAATGTATTCATTAATTAATTCATATATAAGTATGAAAAATAAGGAAATAAAATACATATTGTTTTTTTAACTATATGATAATTACTATTGTTTTAAAAATGGTAAATATGCTATAATAGAGTCACTTGGCAGTGAAGGGTGAAAAAGGTCAACTTTTGAACAGCTGTCAACTGGGGGCCACTCCCAAAAATGATGATCATGATTCCAGTTTTTTACTGGCCAATTTACTTTGTTTACATTTCTAATCATATTTTAAAAAAATACAGTAATATGATGTGCTCACATTCTTC